>NW_028318111.1:3104500-3437500 GCF_062004578.1 Staurois parvus | reverse complement strand
GCCTCCTGCAGTGCTATTGTGTTCTGCCTGGAAGGGGGGGGGGGCATGGGGAAAATGGCAGAACACAATGATTACTGCTGGCTATAGCTTCCGGCAGTAATCAAATGTAAAAAAATCCAACAGGGTGAAAGTACCCAAGCCGATCAATGAGTTGATTTGGGTACAATCAGCCTTGCCCATACATGGATCGAATCTCATCCGGTCCCTGCTGAATCAGCCAAATTTTGATCCATGTGTAGCCAGCTGTACCTTCCCTAACTGGGTGAAATCCCCATCTGTGTCTCACACATTCCCCCTTCCAGACACTACAGCTCACAGAGGCAGCTGCTGTAGTGGGCTGGCTAGGTGTGGCTGTGTGCTGACTGACAAAGAACCAACGTAAATTGGCAGTGACCATGCTAATAGGCACATCCCTTGTAATATCTTCTCATCCCACTGTAACACAAGCAAGCACATTCTACATGAGTGACAACTCTGCTCTGAATTCAAGAGCAGTGCAGCATTGTTGCCACCCCATCACTTAAGTGGACTTTACTGGCAGCATCAACATCATTGTGAGACGGAGATAAAAACATTCAGTGCAGATACATTTATAGAGTATTTGTTGCAGTAGGTATTTTTTTAATTGAAAGCAATAGTTCTACTTTGATTTAAAAACCATTGGAAACCAACCTGTAGTGGATTGCAAAAGCTTCAGAGTAATGTAAATTGTGTCAAATCTTTGACTTTAGCATACTTTGCATCTTGGATCACATTAGTAGTTCACAGATTGCATTTCCTTATTGCCTGCAAATTTCCCAAAGGAATTTGTTTGGTGTCCTTAAAGCGATATGAAAACCAAAAATGTAATAAATTGCAGCTTACCAATCCTTACATCCTTGTGCATTTATACAAGCAGCTACAGCGACAGTTGGATAAAGGTTTTACATCAATAGAAGCTAATCATTGTAAGCACCTGTCAGTGGTAAATGGTTTGTCTCAACACTGTAATACATTCTGCAGGAGAGCTTGTTCTGTTGAAAAACAGACTTACTGAGAGGCTCACAAGGTGAAAATAGATGTGATGCATTTTTTTTTTTTTTTTTAAGGCTTCCTTTCTTCTAAGAATTGGTAAGCAGAAATATATTGTTTGCTTTTGGGTTTAATACTGCTTTAAGGCAAACCTGTGGGATGGCAAAACTAGTTAAGAATCTTCCTCTTTGTATAGTAGATATCTCCTACAATAGAGAGAAATTTTGAGTGACGGTCCACTTAAAGCAGAACCCCACCCACAAGAGGAAGCTGGCCCCTCCCACACCCCCCTCCCCTCTCCACTGCAACATTTTGGCACTTCTGCTTTCGACCGAGTTTGCCTTAGTGATCCCTGATCCCTCCTACTCCACCCCCCCGCAGTCTTCTGGGACATACCAGAGATCCCAGAAGACTCCGGGACCAATCGCATAGCGCAGCACCGCAGGAAACTGCGAAGTCGGAAGGCTTCATTGCTGGTTTCCTTTCGTTAAGATGTCGGCGCCTACACCAGAAGACAAGGAAATTGGCTCAGGTGTGGACATCACTGGACACCTGGACAGGTAAGTGTCCTTATATTAAAAGTCAGCAGCTACAGTATTTGTAGCTGTGGACTTTTATTTAAAATGTGTTTTTTTTTTTTTTTTTTTTTTTTTTTTTTTTTTTTTTTTGGAGGCCAGAACTACACTTTTAAGGAGGGTTTGGGGAGTTGAGAATACCATAATGCACCTTTTAAACTTTGCTGGCAGATTTCCTTGTCAGTTGTAAACTACATATGCACATTTGTGTCAAAGGGGATGTCAAGACTTGGCTGGCAGATTTATATAGAGGAGAAAATAATAATTGGATCCCCTGCAGATTTTATAAGTTTGCACACTTAAAAAGAAGTGAAGTCACAAGCTCCTCCCGTGTAGTTCATGGAGCTCCAGACCGAGGGCAATGGATGTCTATTTGTATCTCTTCCATTTTGTAAATAATCCCTCCAGCAGTGGTCTCCTCACCAAGCTTCTTGCTGATGGTCTTGTAGCCCAGTCCAGCCTTGTGCAGGTCTACAATCTTGTCCCTGATGTCTTTTGACAGCTCTTTGGTCTTGCCCATGGTGGTGAGGTTTGGACGGAAGAAATTGATTCTGTGGACAGGTGTCTTTTATACACATAACGACTTTTTGTTGGCAGCATCTTCTTAAATTGACAGGACTGATCTGTGTACCACATGAGCATAGAGCCAGTCTGTTGGAGCCAGAATTATTGTTGATTGGTAGGGGATCAAATACTTATAAATTGAGTTGCAGTTCAGTGAGTAAAATAAAAATTTTTATTGCGTTTTTTTTTTTTTTTTCTGGATTTTTGGTTGATATTTAGCCTCTATCATTTAAAATACATCTATGATACAAATGATAGACCCTTCATTTCTTTTTAAGTAGGCAAACTTACCAAATCTGAAGGGGCTCAAAAAATTTTCCCCACTGTATGTCAATGCACGTTGCGTTTTTTTTTTTTTTTTTATCCTTCCAATTGCTTTTTGAAATAGTCTGCACGCTGCTTATAGAGTCCTTTTTGCAGAAGTCTGCTCTGAAGAAACAAAAATAAAAATTTATTTTTTAGGTATGGCGTATGATTGGGAATGCATACATAGTCATGGTTTCTCACATTTGCCTGCAGAAGTGGAAATGCACTTAAAATGCTTGTCCTCTGCAGAGCCCTGTGCCATGTGACACCTGGATGACCTTTGAACCTTCAGGCCTTGATGTCTGGGTAATCCCAGCATGTTTCGCTGCCCACAGACCTCCAAGGACTCGTGTTTTCTCAGTGGCTGAAGTAAAGCAGTTTGGCAGTTGGCCTATCACCGGTGGACGTGTGCCACACCCGAGTCCCCTCTCTTCTGCTTGAACCATCCGTACCGTCTTCATAGGTATTTGTGCGATATTCAAGCTCTGGAATTAATGTGGTTAGACTCATAATGTCTGCGGTTGCTATAGCAACAGGCCGGGAGCCCAGCCAAATTGAATTTGCCACATTATAGCAATATTAAGGGGTTTAGTTCGCCAAAAAAAAAAAAGATTGATAGCCATCTTTGCCTTATAATAGCAGTACTGTGCTCTTCTCCCAGCTTGTGTTTTCTGGGGTGTAGTGGGGTCTTGCTCAAATGAGAATTTCCTCTGTTTGTTCTTCCATAATGAAAGCGCCGGGTTTTCAAGATGCGGCTTTGTGAGGGATTGAAGCTTATGAAAAGGTTTCCTTTCCAGTTAAAGGGACACTAAATTTAAACTGCTGCCTTGTCAGATTTCTATAGGCTTTTATTGTATGTAATTTTTATCTGCCTTTATCGCATGCTCTTCTTTTATTCTTTTAAAGCAAACCTATAGTGCACCCCCCCCCCCTACATCCTGAATGTCTTGCCTTGTTAAATTAATGAATGGTAAGAGCTGTGTGGATGTACATACCTTACCTGCTGAATCTAGTGTGTTGGGTACCTTCTGCCGCCGGTCATACGATCTAATGCCAGTAAGGTGGTCACGTGATCTGGGCTCTCCAGCCAGTGATGAGGCAGTTGTGCATAGTCCAGCTATGCCTGATATTGGCTTTCATCCCACAGTGTCAGCATTCCACATTGGGAGTCAGACTGCCTGGTGGATGGTTCGTATAGGAGAAGCAAGGGAAATAATTGGGTTGGTGCAGCCTTAATACAGCATGGCACAAAGTCTGACAGATTCTGGTGTTCAGCACAGTACACCTTTTATGAAATAGTTTTCTGGATGTAATGTGCACCAATGTTCCCTTTTCAAAGGAGTTAGAACATGGCTTTAAAGAATGTCAACCGAACATTTCATATTCCTGATATGTGCCTGCTGTATCATGTACTTGTATGAAAAAGTATTCTGTTCTCTTTGTATTGCTTCCTTTGTGAGAAATCCCTGGTGTTCCTGCCAGTCACTCTGCTTTCCTAATAAAAACTGACCACACTCCACAGGAGAGCACAGCGTGGTCAGTTTTCTGACTGTGCTGAGAAATCAGCATGCACTTATCTAATAATCACAATCTGCTTCTGTTGAACAAGTTTTGCTGGCAAACCAGCCTTCGATCAGCACTCGTAGCCATTGGCTGCGAGTGCTGATCAGTGTGTTCTGGTGGGGGAGAACAATAGCTCAGTGGGGGAGATAGTTGCACTAACATCGATTGGTTAGTACAGCGACCTCTGTGTTTTTGTTTTTTTTTTGTTTTTTTTTTCTTCTTCCAGCCCGCTAGGTTGAATGGAAAAAACTCTACATGTGTGCCCCGTATTAGCAGCATGTTGAGAACCAAAGCCAGCTGTCATGCATGTGGGTGGATCCGGTCAAAATGGTCAGGATCCTTCCAGAGTCTGGAGCCAGCTTTAGTCTCCTGTCGGCTAATTCAGGTTCACAGGAGAGCACACAAGTCAGTTAGTTCCTGTGACCCACTGTGTGTGTGCTTGTTTATCTGCATGGAGTTCAGCTTTAAACTATTATGTTTAAATCTTTAATTATGCTAGAAAAGCCCTTAAAATCTGTAACCCATGACTGATATCCAGATTGTGTACACTGCCAAGAACCAATCAAGTGTATAGATGTATACAGTTGGGTCCATATATATTTGGACACAGGCACAATTTTAGATTTTTCAGTTATTTTCCAAAACCTATTCAAGCTATAGTTATATAATTGATTTGGGCTGAAAGTGCGCACACAGGTTTCATTTGAGGGTATGTACATCCAAATTGGAGGAAGGTTTAGGAATTACAGCTCTTAAGAGTAGCCTCCCCCCCCCTCCTTTTTCAAGGGACCAAAAGTAATTGGGCAATTGAATCAAAAGCTGTTTCATGGCCAGGTGTGGGTTACTCCTTCACAATTTCTTCATCAATTAAGCAGGTAAAAGGTCTGGAGTTGATTCTAAGTGTGGTATTTGCATTTGGCGTCTATTGCTGTGAACCTACATCATGTGTTCAAAGGAGCTGTCCATGCAAGTGAAACAGGCCAATGTAAGACTTCAAAAACAAAACAAATCCATCAGAGATATAGCAGCAACATTAGGAGTGGCCAAATTACAAGTTTGGTACATTCTAAGGAAAGAAGAATGCACTGGTGAGCTCAGCAACATAAAAAGGCATGGACGTCCACGGAAGACAACAGTGGTGGACCCTCTCTATGGTAAAGAAAAACTCATTCACAACATCCTGAGAAGTGAAGGACACTCTCCAGGAGATGGACGTATCATTGTCAAAATCTACAATCAAGAGAAGACTTTACGAGAGCAAATACAGAGGGTTCACCACAAGGTGCAAACCATTCATAAGCCTGAGGAAAAGCTTGGAACAGCTCATGATCCAAAGCACACAACGTCATCTGTAAAACATGGTGGAGGCAGTGTGATGGCATGGGAATGTATGGCTTCCAGTGGCACTGGGTCATTGGTGTTTATTGATGATGTGACAGAAGACAGAAGCAGCCGGATTAATTCTGTAGTGTTTAGAGATATACTGTCAGTCCAGATTCGGCCAAATGCAACAAAGTTGATTGGATGGCATTTCACCGTACAGATGGACAATGATCCAAAGCACACTGCAAAAGCAACCCAGGAACTTTGGAAGGAAAAGAAATGGAATATTCTGCAATTGCCGAGTCAATCACCTGATCTCAACCCAATTGAGCATGCATTTCACTTGCTGAACGCAAAACTAAAGGCAGAAAGACCCGCAAACATTGAAGACAGCTGAAATTAGAGCCTGGCAAAGAATCAGAAAGGAGGAAACCCAGTCTTTGGTAATGTCCATGGGTTCTAGACTTCAGGCAGTCATTGCCAGTAAAGGATTCTCAACAAAATATTAAAAATGAAAATTTTTATTTAGGATTATATTCAATTGTCCAATTACTTTTGGACCCTTTGAAAAAGGGAGGATGGCTACTCTTAAGAGCTGCAATTCCTTAACCCTTCCTCCAATTTGGATGTACATACCCTCAAATTAGTGTGCACTTTCAGCCCATATCCAACTATAGCTTGAATATGCTTTGGTAAATACCTGGAAAAAAACTAAAATTGTGCCTGTGTCCAAATATATATGGACCTAACTATGTATGTATGTATGATTTTTTTTTTCTTAACCACTTTACCACCTGAGGATTTACCCCCCTTTCCTGACCAGACAATGTTTTGTGATACGGCACTGCTTTACTTTAACTGACAATTGCGCATGCAACGCTGCACCCAAATGACATTTGTCCTTTTTTTTTCAAATGAATTGAGCTTTCTTTCGGTGGTATTTGATTGCCTGTGCAGTTTTTTTTTGTTTTTTGCTCTATTTAAAAAAAAAAAAAAAAAAAAAAAAAAACATTTTGAGGAAAAAAAACAATATTTTTGACTTTTTGCTATTAAATATGTCCAGTAAAGAAATTTAAAATCAAATTTCCTCATAAATTTAGGCCAAAATGTATTCTGCTACATGCATTTGCTAACAAAAAAAAAAAATCCCAATACATGTAAACTAATTGGTTTACATGAAAGTTATAGCGTTTACAAATAGCTGTTTATATACTGGAATTTTTTATTTTTACTAGTAATGGCTGCGATCATCAATTTATAGCAGGACTGCGGCGGGCATTCTGACACTGGGAGGAACTGACTTGGTGTCAGTGGCACCCCCTACCTGGAAATGCAAAATCACGTGTGTGTATATATACGTGATTTTGCCCTCCCATGCAGCCCTGTAGCAGTAGTTCTTCTATAGGGCGGATGGGAAGCTGTTAAAGTTGAACTCAAGTTCAGTAAGAAGAACAAAACTGCTCAGAAGTAGGAATTTTGGAGTAGAAGAGGCATCTGCAGTCTTTTTTTTTTTTTTTTGGCTCCCAGCAGTTTAGTTTGCATGCATCACAAGCAGAGTAAATGGTAGTGTTCACCCCCAGTGAATGCAGCTGGGTGCTGCTACATCATCATCATTGGCTGCCTGGTGGCAAATACGCAATACACCAGACCAGTGGTCTCTAAACTGCTGCCTGCGGGCCAGATGTTGCTTTTTGTTTGCCTTTTTTCTGGCCCTTGAGGCACCATTCCATTCCAGTGATGGAGCACCATTTCTCCCGCTTATACCAACAATAAGACACTATTCCTTCCACTAAAACCAATGACGGGCACTATTCCTACAGCTAATACCAATGACGGGGCACTATTCCTTCCACTGATACCAATGACGGGGCACTATTCCTACAACTAATACCAATGACGGGGCACTATTCCTACAGCTAATACCAATGACGGGGCACTATTCCTACAGCTAATACCAATGACGGGGCACTATTCCTACAGCTAATACCAATGATGGGGCACTATTCCTACAGCTAATACCAATGACTGGGCACTATTCCTACAGCTAATACCAATGACTGGGCACTATTCCTACAGCTAATACCAATGACTGGGCACTATTCCTACAGCTAATACCAATGACGGGGCACTATTCCTACAGCTAATACCAATGATGGGGCACTATTCCTACAGCTAATACCAATGACTGGGCACTATTCCTACAGCTAATACCAATGACTGGGCACTATTCCTACAGCTAATACCAATGACTGGGCACTATTCCTACAGCTAATACCAATGACGGGACACTATTCCTACAGCTAATACCAATGAGGAGGCACAATTTACTTCCACTAATGTAAAGGCTTTTTTTTTTTTCTCTTTTCTATTCCCATTGGCTACAGTCCAGCCCACCTAAGGCCTGAAGGACAATTTACTGGCCCTTTGTTTAGACAGTTTGGAGACCCCTGTACTAGACCAGATAAGAGGTATGTGAGAAAACAAAGAGGGGTATGTGAAAGTGAGCCATAACCTGCAAATATGCTGTGTAAGGCAAAACAAAGGGATGTTAATGTGGTAAATTTGGGCTATGTATTTGGCTTTTCCTCCTTTCTCAATATGCCATACTTGAGAAGAAAAAGGAATTTTGGCTTTCTCTGTGTGGCAAAACTGAATATACAACAGAAGTAATAGGCCCCGTTTCACACTGGGTGCAATTTGGCATGCGACTTGCATAACAAAGGAAAACGCATTAATTTCAATGGTGGCCGTTCAAGTCAATGTTTAAAAAGGCTCCTGCATTACTTTGATCCAACTTGCGTCCCATAGATTCTGATTTGCCTATGACTTTCATGCAACTTCAAACTGCAGAGTTGCACTGGAAATTGCCTGGCCATGGGGTTGCAGCAGTGTGAAGGATAAGTTTAATCTTTGAACAAAAAATAATAATAATAATAATGCAGGTAAAAAATGTTCATTTATTATTTTTTAGTTTTAGTAACCTAGAAATCATTGCACTTGCGATCCGCACATCGCTGGTACCATGCAGGACTCCTGCAGACTGCCAGTGTAATCTGTCTGCTCGTACCTTGTTCAGGCAGAGCATTTTACACAGACAGGGATAATTGATGAACTACCACAGCTCTCAGCAGTGCCATGGTGGTACATTGAGAACTACAAGCCGATAGCCGTAAAGGCTGTCGGGACTCCTAGTTTTCCCATTTACAGAACACTGAATAGATGACATGGTCAGTTGGGCGGAGCCCCACACGGCCACTGCTTTTTACAATTATGACAGCGGGGAGAGAAAATCCCACGCTTGCTGTCACATTGGGGGATCAGGGGTGAGGGGACCGGTTTTACAGTTAAAGGATACGCCCGCACTATAGGGCTGTAACAGGTTACGAAAGGTGAACTTCTCTTTTAAGGGCTCCATGTACACGGGACGTTTGGAAAACACTTCTGAACGATGGAAACTGACTGATGGAAAACGTAGGTTAAAAAATGTCTGTTTAGCTGCATTTTTTGCATTTTCGAAGAGTTTTTTTTTTTTTTTTTAAAGATGACCTCAGGAGACCTTCCAGAATGCACTGAAACAGTAAAAAAAATTAACTATTTCAGACATTTTGAGAGAAATAGAGAGAGCAGAAGCAGAGAGAGCGGTATGTGTTGAGATGACCTGTCTTTTCTGGTTGTATTCACTATGGATCCCATCATGAGCATAATGCGGCACGTTCTACCTTTTTTTTTTTTTTTTTTTTTTTTTTTTCCTTCACGCAAAACCTGGAACTGACTGCGCTGGTGTACCGGGTCCATTTGAATACATTATACATACGCTTTGCATACATTTCTGATGATAAAAAAAGGCTCTGGACAGCATCTGGGTATGGAACAGTTAAAAAAAAAAAACGCTTCTAAATGCAAACACTTATAAATGCGGTTAACCGCGTTTACTAGCATTTGGCGTTTGAAACGCTGATAAAACCTACTCCTGAACGCAAGTTTGCTGCATTAAAAAAAATTGTCTGTGAAGTCAAATGCCTGTAAATGACGATGTGTACATGGACACATAGGAGAACATTAGGGAGAGTTCAGGGGCTGCTGAAAGAAACACAGAAAAGCTCCTAAATGTGAGTTTATCAGCTGCAGTGTACAGGAGACCTAAGGAAAATCCAAACCCTCTACCCCTGTGATGCGGTTGCTGCTTTCTCTGCTAAGATCCTGCATAAGCTGCTGCTGTCAATCATGCGATCACTGACAATGCATGCTAGCTGCGCTCTTCCTTCAAGGAAAGTAGTTATAATTTACTAAATTATACTCAGTCATTTTAACATTTTTATAGTATTTCATTGCACCAAATACATTCATATTGCTTCTATTATCGGTACATTTAACAGAGCAAGACTGATGTTAATTAGAATTTTTTAATGAAAAATAATTGCTATTTGCTCAATTCTCCAACATGTAGGTAATTTAACAAAGTCCTGCGTTCCTGTGCATTACGGTGCCCCCTGGTGGGAAACCCGTAGCGCCGCGGCTCCTCGCACCTATTTAGATCAGACTCCAAGTGTAATACAATTGATGATAAATGATGGAAACAAGTATCTCTTAAACCCCCCTATCTGTTCATATTCCCACACCTGGGAAGGAATTTTCTTTGTCATTGCTTTGAGCTTTCTGCTTACTGTTGGGTTTTTTTTTTTTTTTTTATTTTATTCCAATATTCTTGCCCCTTTTTTAGGATTTCTTTTCCTTTACTTGTTTTGCTGGCAGGTTATGTGAAATAATGAGCCGTAAGTGATATGTTATGGGATTCTTGTTGTGATGCGTGCAAATCAATATCAACTAATGGATCTTGAAAAGGATAATGCTATCATTAATTCAATTAAAACATTTCAGCGGCACTCGGCATTAATGAAGACTGCCTCGGACGCTACCGTGAAATGAGCAGGATGCTGCCCAGAGACTGGAAAAGGTTAACACAATTACGTTTCCTGCAAGCTCGGGGCAATGGGGAAGGGCACAGCACTTGAGCAGAGGGCGGTATGCTGAAATGTGGAGATGGGTTTGCGTGGCAGAGCGGGGCTGCTACAGTTCTGGCAGGTGTTTCTCAGAAATGCTCCCTTGGTGTAATGGAATCTTCTGACTTGAGCTTCGTATGTTGGATGCAGAAATGCATCAATTGAGCATGGCTTCCGAGCGGTACTAGGGCTAGTAGTCTAAAGGTGCCCATAGACATTGGATGACAACCTTCTGAGCCTGGATTAGGTGAGGATTTTAAAGTGATCATAAAGGCATAATTTTAATATAAAAAAAAAAACACAAACATGTCATACTTGCATGCTCTGTGCAGTGGTTTTGCACAGAGCAGCCCCGATCCTCCTTGGGTCCTTTGCCCGTGCTCCTGGCTCCTCCCCCCTGTTGAGTGCCCCCATAGCAAACCCTTTGCTGTGTGGGCACTAATGCATGCTAGCTCCCAAGCGCCGCTCTGTGTGTCTAAAGACACTCTCTTTATTGGCTATGATTGACATCTGCAGGAGCCAATGGCTCCTGCTGCTGTCTCTGAGCCAACGAAGAGGGAGAGAGCCAGGAGAGCCTCTGCTCTTGTGCACATCGCTGAATTGAAGTCAGTCTCAGGTAAGTATAAGGGGAAGGTTGGGGGGGGGGGGGGGAGCTGCACATAGTTTTTTGGGTTTTTTACCTTCGTGCATAACAGCCTTTTTAAGGTTTTGTAGGGGTGTTTTTTTTTTATTTTACTTGAATGCGGGGCAGTACAGTGGCTAAATGGTTAGCACTTCCGCCCGGCAGTACTGGGGTCGTTGGTTCGAATCCTAGCCACGACACCTCCTGCCTGGAGTTTGCATGTTCTCCCTGTGCCTGTGTGGGTTTCCTCTGTGTACTTCGGTTTCCTCCCACACTCCAAAGACATGCTGGTAGGTTAATTGGCTCCTGTCTAAATTGGCCCGTGTATATGAATGTGAGTTAGGGAACTAAGATTGTACGCCCCTTGAGGGTTAAGGACTGATGTGAATGTACAATATATATGTAAAGAGCTGCGTAAATTGACGGCGCTATATAAGTACCTGAAATAAATAATAGGTAAAAAAAAATAAACACCTGTGCTGCACAATCCCCCCACCCCCCTCTTAAGCTTACCTGACCCTGATCTTTTCCAGCAATTGTGTACAAGAGTGGTGGCTCTTGCCACTGTCTCCCTCCTCACTGATTGATAACAGCAGAAGCCATTGGCTCTCACTGCTATCATTCAAATGCTTTCATTGGGGCAGGAGCCTGGAGTGCCAGCGGGGGACCCCAAAAGAGGAGGATAGGGGCGGCTCTGTGCAAAATCATTGCACAGAGCTAGCTGGTATGACTTTTTTTTTTTTTTTTTTTTATTGAAAATTTTAAGGACATGAAGGTTTAATGTTACTTTTAAGCCTTTAGAACCACATTAAAGGATAAGTTCACCTTTGGGAATATGTTACATGTTCCACATGTCTTTGGAGTGGACCATGTAACATGTTTCCAAAGCTGCAGCCACTGACAGATTGATTTTTTTTTTCAGAGTTCTGTGATCGAATGAACTACAAGTCCCGACCGCCTTAGCGGCTGTCAGCTTGTAGTTCTCAATGAGAACTGCATAGCACTTTGATAGTTCATTGATTCTTCCTGCTAGTATATTTACTCTCTCGTACAGGCAGATAAACTGACAGGTCTGCAAGAGACCTGCATGGCACCAGCAATCTGCTGATTGCTGGCGCAATGCTTTACAGACTCCTGCAACCAAAAATATTAAATGCACATTTTTTTTTACCTTAAAAAAATGTGCATTTTATTATTTTTTGTTAAAAGATGAACTTATGCTTTTAATGTATTTGAGCTACCTGCAAAATGTTGCTATCTGAGGCTTTCCAGGTAAATCGTGAAGTTAGAAATCCTGATTGCTGTTTTCCCCCTGATGGGCAGGTGTTAGAGAAGTCCTGTACCCAAAGACAGACTACACATCTGCAGATCTGACGTGTTTTTTTTTTTTTTTTTTTTTTTTTTTTTTTTTTTTTTTTTTTAAATCTGTGGCCAGCCCCTGCAGGGCAAAGCAACAGGTTTGGTTTAATACCCCCTCCCCAGTAGCTCCACATATTTTTCCTTTTCTTCCCCACTGATCTGCTCAGCTGCCAGAAGCCAGAAAAGAAAGCCTTTGGAGCTTACACACGAGCTCTACCTATCCTCATGTGACTGCTGTGCTCCAATTGCCAGTCACCAATGATGTTGCATGAGAACAATCAGAAGTACGGTTCATTTCCAGGGGTTGAACGGAGTGGCAGGGGAGCAAATGAAAGGTATGTACTGCGCGCGTGGGGCACTTTAAAATTGGACGTTTTCCTCATGTTTACGCTTGACTACATATCGCTAGAAGATCATGCCATAGGGGTTCCCTGGTGGTGTGCCACTGCGATCTTGCCCCGAGTCTTCCCCGCCTCCCGACCCTTCTCTTTTCATTCTCTTTACGTCCCTGGTACTAACTTCTGGTTTCTCTTCTTTCTTTCTACACTCCACTATTTTTCCTCTTAGTCCTGTATGTACATTGAATTGCATGGAGGTGCTTCTTTATGTTCTGCGTATCTCACCCAGGAGTACCTCCTGGGGAAAGGTGTTCCTGGCATCTCCATATCAGCTGATGTTGATCCTTTACTCATTGAGTACAGCTCCCCACAATTACTTTTCTGGATCGTTTCTATGCTCGGAATTTCTGTTTGACTACTTGTACAAATTATTCATGTCTTTCTTTTTGTTCTGTAAACACTGCTGCAAAAAAAGTAATAAAGACAAATTTTGCCTTTGAAAATTGTACATTTTGCAGTTCATGGGATAAATGCAAGTTTATTTTACCCATCTTCCAGGAAGGGGACTGCTCATGTCAAGCAATTGCTTACAGCTTAGGGACTCATTGTAAGAATCAAATTTAATGAATAGACCTGCAATATTAAATGTGATGATCATTTTAGGGTAGTATGAAGTTTATCCAGCACTCAATGTACCACCAAACAACGAGTGACTTTCAGTACTTTGAATGAGCTTACACAGACACTGTGGGGTTGAATGAGCTTACACAGACACTGTGGGGTTGAATGAGCTTACACAGACACTGTGGGGTTGAATGAGCTTACACAGACACTGTGGAGTTGAATGAGCTTACACAGACACTGTGGGGTTGAATGAGCTTACACAGACACTGTGGGGTTGAATGAGCTTACACAGACACTGTGGGGTTGAATGAGCTTACACAGACACTGTGGGGTTGAATGAGCTTACACAGACACTGTGGGGTTGAATGAGCTTACACAGACACTGTGGGGTTGAATGAGCTTACACAGACACTGTGGGGTTGAATGAGCTTACACAGACACTGTGGAGTTGAATGAGCTTACACAGACACTGTGGGGTCGAATGAGCTTACACAGACACTGTGGGGTCGAATGAGCTTACACAGACACTGTGGGGTCGAATGAGCTTACACAGACACTGTGGGGTCGAATGAGCTTACACAGACCCTGTGGGGTCGAATGAGCTTACACAGACCCTGTGGGGTCGAATGAGCTTACACAGACCCTGTGGGGTCGAATGAGCTTACACAGACCCTGTGGGGTCGAATGAGCTTACACAGACCCTGTGGGGTCGAATGAGCTTACACAGACCCTGTGGGGTCGAATGAGCTTACACAGACCCTGTGGGGTTGATTTACTAAAAGTAGAAAGTGCAAAATCTGGTTCAGCTGTGCATGGCCACCAATCAGCTTCTGACTTCAGATTTGTCCAAATAGGCTTTAACAATAAAACCTGGAAGCTGATTGGTTTCTATGCAGAGCTGCACCAGATCTTGCACTCTCCAGTTTTAGTAGATCATCCCCTGTACATGCACAATTCATGGAAATGGTATTCTTGGTCATAACTGAGGCCCAAACTTTAGAGTTGCAATAAAGGAGTTGAGCAATACTCAGAGAGGATATAATTCAGTTCTATCCTTGAAGTGGACCTGAAATTATTTTTTTTTCTATCTGAAGGGATTATCCAGAAATGCTGAAGTCTGTTTTAAAAACAGGCAGTTCTGGTGATTTAGGCTTTTGCTTGTTTCTTGCACTACTTCCACAGTACAGTACCTCTTTAAAGTGGAGCAGCACTCTATCAGTCAACATTGACTATTTCTTAGTCCTTATGCTGCTAGCATTAGTAAATATGAAAGTATATTATATTGACTTTTAACTTTTTTTTTTTTTTTTTAACATTTTTTTAGTTACTTCCCAGTTTCCAGGCCTAGGGAAATGTCATACATCCCAAGAGTCTTCAAGAGGGGAGGATGGCTTTTCTGGGCTAAGCACACCCTCCTGCCTGCATGCCTCAGCTAAGGGCAGATGGCTTCAAAGAAGTAATTGCTACATGAATCATCTGCTACAAGAATAATTTGCCCTTTCTCAAGATGGCCATGGCCAGAAATATTAGGGGAATGTTTTTTAAAGTCTTAGCAAAATAAAGCATGGCGAACATGGATGGATGGGGGAGTTAGCTTGGAATATTAAAAATGAAATAAATAGCCTTTGTGGTGCTCAGATGCAGTGTAGTGCCACTTTAAAAAACCTCTTTAAAAAACTGCTCAGCTTTGCACTGGCACTGGTTTCTTGAATCACCCTGCGGATTCTGGCATCTCTCATGGAATGAAATGAGATTTTTCCTGCTGCAGGTTGTCAACAAGGTCACAATGAAGGTGCCTCTTGTTGCAGGATTCCCCAGTTATTTGTTACCTCTTTGATGAATCCAAGGGGGGGAGGAAGCATGGCACATGGCAGTATCAGTTGACTTTGGAGCTTGGAATCCTGGTGGGAATATTTTTACAAATGCAAGAAGCATCATAAGAAAGCTTTACAGTAACCCTGCAAAACTGAAATTGGCTTGTGTGGGGTTGGCTATGAATAAACATATTCCAATTTTTTTTTTCTACTGCATTAATATAGGCCTTACAAATATGCAGATCGCTAGCCTTTCAACAGGATTTTGTGGAACTTGGCAAAGTAAAGCAGAAATTTGGATCTTCAAAGTAACGTGTCAGGAATATGGGCGAATCTATTGCTGATTTTGTTTCTGCTGGTGCATGCCTGCGGTTGTCATCCTGAACCTCTTGAACCAATGCCCCAGAAGCAGTGTAGTGTGATTAATTTGCAAGGCAGGGAGAATATCTGCCATAAAATGTGGACTTTCCAAAATAGTTTTTCTCATAAGAGGTTTCCTTTTTAAAGCAGTAGTAAAGTCTCTTTTACAATGTAAAATAATGGGCTATGGTTTGTGGCATCATGTACTAGTATGCACTGCATTCTAGCACATTATGAAAGACTTGCCTGTAAACTGAGTCCTTGAGCAATGCGCTGATCAACTTTACCCAGTCTTCTTTCCAGGTTCGGCCGCTTCAATGGCTGAGTAGTGGTGATGTCACTCCTGCACATGCTCACAGGAGTTGCATTGCCGCAGCATGCAGAACGGGCTGTAAATGTGGTGTAGAATGCGTGTGTGAGTCTCATATCACATTACACACTGACACGCAGAGCAGAGATTTGACAGAAGAGACAACTTGGGGTATCTTATGTTATGATTGGCAATGGAACAGTTCTAATCCTGCACTACTTTTGCTGATTTGGGGTGCGACTTGCATAGACGTCTGTGCATGAAGTTTCACAGATGTCTATGAAGTCACACCCCAATTTGCTCTGCCATCTGACTTTGAAATTGTGCGACTTCACTTGAAGTCTTACGATTTCAAAGTCGAATCCAGTGTGAACCAGGGCTTAGACAATTTTAAATTGTAACAAAACTAAAAAAAAAACCCACACTTTATTTTTAATCTAACACTGCTCGAAAAAAAGAAGTGTTTCGGCACATAAAAAGGTGTGCATTTTATTCTGTAATTTGTCTTGTTGAAAATGACTCTAAAATTATGGTTCTGGTACACAGCATTGAAAAGTTATTTGCAAATGAAATTTATTCTTTTCAATGTTGTGCTTTTTTAATGTGAAATATGTTAGAGGTGTAGAAATATATTGAGCAAAAACAAAAAGGTTTCATTATTAATGGCTTATAAAATAGAAATTAACCAAAAAAATCAGCAGGAAAATCTCTTAATGCAGGAGCATAAGGAGTTAATTCGGGCAGATTAGAGTAAATTAAAGGTTATAAGGGGTTAAATAGGAACATTTTAATACAAAAACAAAATCCCAAAAAACAAACTTTTATTTGACAGGTTGCTTTTAACTGACTTTCCCTGCAGATTGAAGTTCATCTTTTATATCTATAGATGAACAAACAGAAAGATACAAAATAAAACAATGTTTCTTTTTATCTTTCTGCTGAGCAGTGTTAATAAACATTTCTCAGGTTTTTTTTTTTATTTATTTTTTTTGACAACTCCAATTGCCAGGGCTTGTTTACACTTCAGCTGCCAGCAGGGGAATCCCACTTACTGGAATGAATCATCCGTTGTTAAGGACTCAGTGGCCCCGCTCTTTAAAAAGCCAACAACTGCCAGTTGTTTTCTTTTTGCTGACTTTTTTTTTTTTTAATTTAAAATTCTGGTATTGGTTTCAGGTAATAAAGCATTTGTGCAAGTACTGATACTCGTGCAAATGCTTACTATCGGCACCAATATCTGTATCTGTGCAACCCTACTACTTGGGATTTCAGTGTAATAAAGACAGTTCTCGTCTTAAACAAAGTTAAGAGGTCGCTGTTTTTCTGGCAGATCAACGGGTGTTTTTCTGTACTTTGAAGTGGGTGTTTATAAATAGAAAAAAAGCACACACATTTGGAAGATGTGCTAAATGGGTTATACGTGGTATTTTCCCAGAGATGCACAACTATAAGTGTTGAGATATTTTATCACTGGAGTCCACTGATGGATAAAATATCCTTTAATATGAGTTCTCTCCAGTATTTTCCAATTATTATCTACCAGAGGTTTTTTGTTTTCTAAGCCTAAAGCCGATTGTGTAGTATTGGAAAGGGAAAGGTCTTATCTGGCTGATCTGAGCTCCATTTCTGCTTTCCTGTTCGCCAGTTCAAGCAATGCTCCAGGCAAGGAGTGTAAAATCGTTCAGCAAACGGCAAATTCGATAGATTAAAAATTGTAACTGCGTTGGAGTCTGGAAGTCCACTAATTTTTCTGAGCGGAATGCTGCATTCAACATATCGTGGTTTCTCCAGAGTGCTTACTGCCAGGATGGCAGCATCTTCTTGTAGGGTTCTGTGTTGTGTAGATAGCCTGTTGTAGAATGACTGTGGATTGTGTTGGGAGTCTGAGAGCTTTCGGTTTGTGTTCTCCCATACGTCTGAGGATAAGGATATTTGCAGCATTTGAAATCTTTTGGTATGGACGTCCCAAATACACAAATCGAAAAAGTAGATATATAGTTAACTTATTTGTGTAATTTTCAAACTTCAAAGTCCTCTCTAAAATACAACTTTTAAAAGAGGTTGAGGTCTCAAAGAGAGCAAAGTCTGTTGTATACAACATCAAGAGTATACAGTGCCTAATTCAACATGGAGGAACCCTTGAAATACTTTCTGGTCTCAGGAGCCCTGCTGAAAACTGCTACTATTGGGAAGAATTACCCGCTTACAGGTAGATAGATCAATGGTTTCAGTGAGAACTTATTTGAGTGGCAGCAATTGCTCAAGGAACCCCTAGCAACCTTTTGATGAACCATGGAACCCTAGTTTGAGCAACCCTGGTGTAGGACACGAGAGTTGGGGGCAATGGACCAAAGCTTATAATGTCAAAAAGCCCCCCTTTTTTATATAAAGTTGAAGATCAAACCAAATGTTACATTTTATTTAAACCCAAAACTTTGTCTTTATTTTGGATAGACTAGAGAAGGATTGGAACAAGTTGTCAGGTTTCTATTGCTATCTGTGAACCCACAAGGGAGACCTACTAAATTTGTTCTGATGACCTTTGTCCCCAGATCTAAAATTAGAAGAAAATCCAAATGTTATGACAACTGGAATAGAGGTGTGATCTCTCAGTTGGTTAATAGTATATGTTTAATCTTTAACTTGTATATGAACACTGTTTTTTTTTTTTAAATGTTCTAAATTCATTTTCTTTTGGGTTTGATGGGTGTGTAATACAGGCTCCTTCTATGGGAAATCTAGGTTTGACATATTTAGAACCGATTCCAGACCCAATCTTTCTGATTAGCAAATTGTTAATCATCTATTCCAAGGAATATTTTCTCAAGCTCTCTTAAATCTTTCTGTGCCCCAAGTAATGATTATAAGGGTTTGTGTCTAGTGAGTTTTGTTGGTGTTGAACATTCTTGCATTCTCATATATATGTCTTTGGGAATTTGAAACCTGCTTGATGACTGAAGGTGGTCAAATGCACCTGCTAGTGAGTTCCGATGTCAACGGCACAGATTCTACTAGTCTCCATCAGTTGTTTTGAAAAGTACTCTTTTCTCCTCGACTTCCAACCTAAGCAGGCTATACAGAGCTGTTAAATGATTTGCAAATTTCTACTTTGTCAACAGCTTTGTCAAAAGCAGTTCCTCCTCTCTATCTCTACTGGCTGATTTATACAGAGAGAAGGGAAACATGTCCTAAGAAGGGCTGGGTTGGCTTTTCATACAGCCTGTAATTGACCGCCTAGCTCACAGGTGTTAAACTGGTGGACCTCCAGCTGTTGCCAGACTACAAGTCCCATGAGGCATTGCAAGACTGACAGTTACAAGCATGATTCCCAAAGGCAGAGGCATGATGGGACTTGTTTTACAACAGCTGGAGCGCCTCCAATTTGACACCCCTGGCCTAGCTACACCTTCTCTGTTTTGTGTGAGCCCAATGAGGCAATTGCATTGTCAGAAGGAGCACACTAGAGTAGTTTTGTGTACTGGTAATGCACTGGTGAGTTGCTCATGACCGGAATAGTTAATATCTGGCAACAGTTTCTCTAGGATTGGCAAAATAACTAACTTTTTTTTTTTGTTTGGTTTTTGTTTTTTTTCCTTTAAACAAATTTGATATCCTGCAAATGTCAATTTATGCTTTCATTTGCCCATTGCAGATTCACATTAAAGCTAAATGTTGCCCTGCGGGGTGTTTGCTACCAAATGTGTACTTGATCTGCCTACTTGTCATGGAATATGAGGGGCATATTTATAAGACAGCTGCGGGTTTCCCAGTCTGTATTACTTACTGTTGTGTTCAGAATTTTGGAGGATTGCAGTGAGTATTCTGCTCAGCTAGCAGCACTACTTTCCTGCTGTTCTTCAGCCTGGATTACTGCAGTCATTAGCAAGTTCATTCCAGCTCTCTGCCTAGAGCGGGGCTCCAGGTAATCTATTGTAAGTGAACGAGACACTCTGAGCTCCATCTGGGATGTGCTGCGTACCTGCCCTGTGACAAGCTCCTCAGTACCGGAGATGGAAGGCGATTGTGTTTTTCTTGGCTGACACTCTGCTGTCAGGTCCACTATTCTGCTTAATTTGGAACATAAGTGGGTGAAGGAAGATTTCTCGGACGTGTCAAAGCTGCAACTGCTGGAAGTGCAGCGGCTTTGTACATGCTGCAAGGCTGGTAGGTTTTACTATCCAGCCTAAAGAGAAAGGTCTCCAAATCGCTAATTGGTAAAATGTACAATAGAAACTGATGCTAGGTGAGGGAGAACCATTGCAATTCTCTTGTACACGTCCCTGCCTAATGGGCGGACTGACCATTTGGAAACTCAGCACTGCCCGAGGGCCGGGGTCAGTAGGGGGCCCCATAAGATGCCCCTGGTACCTTTTTTCATAGGCTTTTTTGAGTTTGGGCAAGGACAGGGGCCCCATGATCCCCTATTGCCCGGGGGCCCCATGAGTTGTCAGTCCGCCCCTGCTGCCTAATGAACAATTCTATACTGCACACTCTTGGAAACTTCGAAACATTTCCTGTAGAAAACAATTTGTGAGAGTGCCCCATTTTCAACCTACAATCTGCTTTGTGTTGGAATATATACTGATATTTTTGCTTTTTTGGTTGATTGACCTGTCATTGGAATTCTCCTAAAAGCATCGCACACTGAAAATGTGGTCTTTGTTCATTTGTACAACACCCATCCTGAGAACATCCTAGAGAAATGAACAGCTGCTATAAAGCTTAAAAGGCAACCATCTTTGACAAACTGCACCTTTGTTAAGGCCCGGCTCACACCTGTATTTTTTAGTGCTTTTTGTTTTTTGCAGAAACTCCCAATAGTCAATTTTTAACATGGTTTCCTATGCGACCCTTTCACATTTGCGTGTTTTCAGACGCTGCTTTTTTGGAAAGGGTCAGAGTCTTTTCTTTTTCCTGCAGCAGATTGCAACATGCATAGGTGTGAACCAGGCCTAAACTCTGATAATCCACTCATTTTCCCTATTATTTATTTCAGGTACTTATATAGCGCTGTCAATTTATACAGCGCCTTACATATATATTGTACATTCACATCAGTCCCTAACCCTCAAGGGGTGTACAATCTAAGGTCCCCAACTCACATTCATACATACTAGGGCCAATTTTTTCTAGACAGGAGCCAATTAACCTACCAGCATGTCTTTTGGAGTGTGGGAGGAAACCAGAGTACCCGGAGGAAACCCACGCAGGCAGAGGGAGAACATGCAAACTCCAGGCAGGTGGTGCCGTGGTTGGGATTCGAACCTACTCCTGCCAGGCGGAAGTGCTAACCGTTAAGCCACTGTTTTAGGAGTTTTATATAACAAATTGTACCTATTTTTGTCCTTAAAATTCTGCTCGCTGTCTTGGAATTGTGGGCCTGGAAATTCACAGGGTTTAAAGTGATATTAAAGGTAGATTTTTTTTTGTTTAAAAATAACAAACATGTTCTACTTACCTGCCCTGTGCGGTGGTTTTGCACAGAGCGGCCTGGGTGCGGTGGTTTTGCACAGAGCGGCCTGGATCCTCTTCTTGGGTCCCTAGCTGGCATTCCTGGCCTCCCCTCCTGCCTAGTGCCCCCATGGTAAGCAGCTTGCTATGGGGGCACCCAAGCAGGCACACTCCCAAGCCTCTGCTCTGTGTCCATTCACACGTGGAGCCCGCCCAGCTTCCCACGCTCTCCTCATTGGCTATGATTGTTAATAGCAGGAACCAATGGCGAACACTGCTGTCTCTGCCAATGAGAAGGTAGACTCAGGTAAGTATTAGCGGGGCTGGGGGGCTGCTGTACACAGAAGGTTACCTTAATGCGTTCCTGAGCCTTTACAACCACTTTAAGATGAATGTAAACCTGTTAGACCTTGTTTGTTCGTATAAGCATTACATAACGTAGTGCACTATGTAGTTTAATGGTATTCTAATTATTCCAAATTCTGTTAGATGAACCCCTTTCACCAGTCACAGGTCTAACTTTATCCTCATTTTCCTTGCAATCAGCCAGGTGCTAAAGCCCTGGAGTCTTACTTTTTTTTTCCACTGTAGTCTACCATACAAATGTTCCAAAAAGCGGTTCTAAAGCTTTGTTGTTGTGTTTTTTTTTTCTTTTTTTTTATAATTAAAAGCATCATGTTATACTTACCTGCTCTGTGCAATGTTTTTGCACAGAGCAGCCCCATCCTCCTCAGGTCCCTTGCCAGAGCTCCTGGCTCCTCTTCGGCCAGGACCCCCCATAGGAAGCTGCTTCCTATGGGGTCACTCGTGTGCTTACTCCTGGGTCTTGTTGCCTGCGTCCATAGACCCCGACAGAGTGGCATGGCCCTGCCCCCCGGCTCCCTCATCACATAGTTTGATTGACAGCAGCAGGAGCCAATGGCTCCCACTGCTATTGTTCTGCCTAGTAAGGTGGGACAGAGCCTGGAAAGCTGTTGCTCTCATGCACAGCGCTGAATCGTGAGGGGGGTTACGGTAAGTATAAGGGGAGCTTGGGGGGGATCCCAGTCACAATTTTTTTTTCTTTTTTCTTTTTTACCTTTATAAATACTGTATAATAATAATAATAATAATAATAAAGAGCCAATAGTTCGCTCAGCGCTGTACATTACAAAGGGGAACAGAACATGTGACAGAACAATACCAATACAATTCAAAACATGAGGGGATCGAGGGCCCTGCTCTTTCGAGCTTACAATCTAGGAGGGAGGGGATGGTGGCACAGGAGGAGATAGCTGTGGGGGATGGAGTGGTAGGAAGAGTAGAGGAGGTCGGCAAGTTAGCAGGGGGTGGGGTAGGCTTCCCTGAAGAGATGGGTTTTCAGGGTGCACCTAAAGGAGAAGAGAGTAGGTGATAGTCTGATGGATTGGGGCAGGGAGTTCCAGAGGATGGGTGACACCCTGGAGAAGTCCTGGAGGCGGGCATGGGAGGAGGAGACCAGGGAACTAGAGAGGAGGTCTTGTGAGGAGCGAAGTGTGCGTGCTGGGTGGTACTTGGATATTAGGTCAGTGATGTAGTTCGGGGCAGTATGGTGGATGGCTTTGTATGTATACAATGCATACAATACGTTTTAAGGTAAAAATCCTTAAGGCTTTACAACCAATTTAAGAACTACTATGTGTGAAAACATGTTGGGGTGTTTCGCTATGGGGGCGTTTGACAGGTTGTGCTGTCTGTCAAGTTCTAATAATTTAACAAAAGTGCATTCCTTGTTTACAGTTGGAGTTAGAAAGAAAGGGGCTTATGTCCATTACTAGCAAAGGTCCATAGTACAGGATAGATGGGTTCTTGCAGCTCCTCTCACTGATCCAGGCCACTTGATATTGATGCAAAAAAAGCAAAGTGGATAGGAGCATGGGATTTGGTTAGAAGGCACTCCTGAGGTACAGTCTAGCAACAAAGGTACACCGTAGCGGATGACGCTGCTCCGGGTTTTTGCACTGGGGCCCACTTACATGGTGTTTCGTATTTATATCGAAAAGCTGAGCTGACCCTCATTCATTCTGAGCTCTGATGTGAAATATACAATTTTTTTTTTATTTTTAATTTTGTGTGCTAGATTGTAGTTGCACCAGAGCTAAGCTGAGCGGGTAAAGATGAACCGGTACTTAAAGTATAACAACCAATAGGATTCTAGCTATTGTTTGGCCAGAAAAAAGGTGATAAAATATGATTGCTTTGGGCAGCACGCCTCTCCAATAATCCATCATCTTCTTTTTGATGGCTGTCTCTTTTCACCCACTGACAGCTTCCCATAAAGGCTGTAGTTATATTGAACTATCAAATGTGTTCCTGTTCATTGAATGTTAGAAAAGGGAAAACTGCTTGTAGGAAGAGCAGCTGAGCAGGGAAAAAAAATCTGGATGTTTAAAAATAAAGTGTTTGAGTTGGTGGGTTGAATATATGGATTAAAAATAGAAAACGTTAATAAATGTGTAATTTGTATGAGTAAGGTGTGGGAACATGAGGTTGGGGTTGATGGGGGGAGGAGGAGAGTCTGTGGGTGTGTGTTAAAGTGTGTATATTTAACATCAAGCCTTCCTTGGCAACTCAAACCTAAACCTAGATTAACATTGAATCGGGGCCCAGGAACACATGTAATCCGCAGACAAAACACACAACTCTTTTTTGCAGCCACATTGAGGGTGTTATTAAGAAATAATTGCACTCCTGTTCAAATGAATTTATCAACATGCCGCGTGTAATAAAAAAAACTAAAAAAAATAAAACTAAAAAAAAAAAATATATATATATACTTTTTTTTTTCCCCCACTATGAACATACAAAAATAGGTTCAGATCAAGAGATTGCATCACATTAATATGCAAAGGTGAAGTGTTTGTGCATAAATAAAGTCCAAAACCAGCAGATCCTTATTTCCAAGGACAGGGTCTCCGTATTAACCATTTAACTTCTTAAAAACCCCTCCACATGTCCTCCCCACCCAGTACACATGAAAGTTTACCAGAGCATGTGTGACAGTTATTGAGAAGCCATAAAGCGCATGTGTGTTGTCACTGCTGTGATCCACCATCAGACTCAGATTCTCCGCCGCTCTAGGTCTCCGGTAATGTAGAAAAACTGAGCACTAAAACAATGTGCTTGATCAGCCGCTACAAAACGATATATCCCACAATGCAACTCGGGATCGTACATGCATGGTGATGTCACATCCAGTTCCATCCCACGATTGTTTCTTCAAAAATGACTTCCTTGGGGGGAGCGGAAAAAATTAATTAATGAAAATTAATTAATTAATTGGATTATGTGTCTGTGCAAATGTGGCATGAAGTATGATCCTAGGTTAAGGGTATGTTTAACGAGTCAATTTGGCATGTTAAAATGATCTGTAGATGCCACGATCTAGGCTGCAGAATTTGTATAAGGATTCATACATGTTTCTTTATTTTATGTAAAAAAAAAACAAAAAACCTAAAAACCGAATTCTGCTACCTATTATATTATCATAATAATAAAAAGTTCTAAATTGATCCCAGGAGACAGTTAACCAACCAGCTCTACACCACAGTAGTGTGTGTGATATTTTACCATTGCTAGTATAACCGCTGTCCTTCCTTTTTTTTTTTTTTTGTTTTTTCTTTTTTTTTTCTTTTTTTTTTTTTTAGTATTGCCGTCCCTCAATCTCTGCATAACTGAACTTTGAGTGGGAGGCTTTGAACTGTGAGACGGTCATTGTTTATGGCAATCCTCAGTGCTATTAGTCCGCATATGCTTTGGTGAGTTGGGATCTGGGTGAGTAGGTGGTTTAGGTTTATTTATTAGTTAAGTGAGAAAAGGAGCTGCAGTTATGGATGGTGTTGTTGCCATCCTGCCAACACAGTGCGGCAGGGGTTCGTGACTCATAAGAATGACTGAACGGTATTAAAATTGTTTTGGCATGTCAATTAGTTTGTTCTATTTTATTTTCTGTGTTTTTAGCTGTTCTTTCCAAAGAGTATATTTGGGCAAAAAATAAAAACCTATGCAGTCCATTTTCAAAATACTTTTCCCAGTGTTTTATTCTTTTAAAAATCCTGCAAGAATAGAAGATTTCTACATCTGTCAGAAATGCGCTCGGTCCTGTTGTGGATTCACAACACACGTCTTTTTGTGGACTGAGTGGTGTCAGCCCTGCCCAGTTAACTGACAAACTACTCGTGCCCTCCTACTATCAGATCTCTACAGTATAAAGGCGAATCATTCTGTAGACTTGGTGTATTTTCAAGCTGGGATAACATTTATATTTTATGTGTGGTCTCATTCATGTAGCATAACTTTAAAAAACAAAACAAAAAAAGTTTACATTTTTGCATGCTCTTTTCTGAAAACTCCGCTGAAATTTTCCTCTGCTATGCATATGGTGATGGAAGGTGTTTACATTAATTAACCATGTCTGCACTGTGCTGGAAGATCTCATTATCAGCGGTAAACTAGTTTTGGTCTGTCCTCTTGGAATTAAAGATCTAGAAGCTGGGCTTCTCCATTGTGTCTAAACAATAACCTTATTTCTCCTATTTCCCTCTCCCTTCCATTTTTGTAGGGAATCAACAGGTTAGTTGCAGTCATGTGCACTTCTCTATGCACACTACTAATCCAAATGTCCATTTCAGGGGTGAGCAAGAGACCGTGGTTATGTTCCAACATACAGTGGGACCATGGAGAGTGTAGCCCTCCTCTAACACAGACCTGGGTAAATTGCAGCCCCAGGGCAGATACATACATACATACATACATACATACATACATACATACATACATACATACATACATACAGCCATTTCTAACACAGGAACGTGTGTGATAGGATTCTGCATAGGTGGAGCAGTCGTGGACCTGTCATCCAGCATCTGTACTCAGTTTAGCAGGGGGGTTAGCAGACAGATTCCCTGCTGACCAAACCGGATCCGTCCCGTGTGAAGTGGGCTATATATTCATACCTATTATTCCTAGCCAAAAGTGCTTGCTTTCTATGGTTTTGTACTTGCGGGCCCTTCCAGGTCTAAAATTATTACTGCACAGAACTAAGGTCGGCCCTCCACAACCTTCCCAGCTTTTCATGTGGCCCCTTGAAGTCAGATCATCGCAGCCCAAAAAATCGGTAATTTGTAGGAGTCTGAGAACCATAGGAGGGATGTTTTGGAGTTAAAGTGGAACTTCACTCTTTCAATCAGCTTTGAATATTGAATTCTTAAACTTTCCTATCCATTTACTAATGCTAGCAGCATATCATATTTACTGGTTTTAAACTGTTTACATTTCTTTAGTTGCTTCCTGCTTTCCATGCCTAGGCAAATAATGTCATACATCCCAGGAGTCTTCTGGATGGGAGGAGGGGTTTTCTCAGCGAAGCACACCCTCTTGCCTGCATGCCTGAGCTAAGGGCTGATGGATTCCAGGAAGGTAAATGCTACGTGAATCATCTGCCCATTAGTGATTTCTCAGCAAAATGAAGCATTCAGCTGTGGTTTTGAATATTAAAAATGAAATTGTGCTTTTGGTTTGTGGTGTTCAGATACAGTATAGTTCCCCTTTTAAGAATATATACTTGAATATATCTTTTGTCTCCTCTTCCACAGGTTAATAAAGTGTTGCCATCTTCCTTTTTATTTTATTTTTTATTTTTTTGCTGTTGGACACACTGTTCTGTCCATGACAGCACAACATCGGGGCCACAGATGTAGATATTGTGGTTGTATTGGGAGCGGAATGAAAACTTCAGTTTTAGTTTTTTCTTTACTTTTTTTTTTTTTTTTTTTTATAGCACATTCAACAAGGTTGAATAATGGCCTGTGCTTTCATGTGGAGATGACAGGTCTGCATTTGTTCCACTGTTAATATTGTTTCTAGTACAATGCTGAAACAGACTGGTCAAGACCCTTCTGGGTTTTAGAGGTCTAAGGCTTCCCTGTTCTGTGTGGCAAAGAGTCGAGCAAGAAAATGTTAATCAAATAAAAAAAAAAAAAAGTTGAGGGAAGAAGCAGGAGATCCGGAGGGAATACAGTGAATTAGAGCAGTACGGACAGTTTTGCTATTAGATCTTATTGCTCAACTAAACACACATTTACTTGGCAATAAACTTGTAGACTGCCAAGCGGCTCTGTCTCTGCATTCTGTTCACGTGTGCCTTTTAACAGCGCCTGAAAACCTGTGATTATCAGGGTCAGCTGCGAATCTTACGACTTGTACTGCGAGGATTGAACTGAAATCCTGAGATTTTAGATCGTATTGTGGCCGGAACAAATACATGCCCTTAGTGTGCTGAAAGTTGTAGTACTTCAGTGACGGGGGGGGGCAGCCTGGGTTTAGCTGGGGTAAAAGGTGTTGTATAGGCAACTAAAAAAAAAAAAACGTGTCTAGTGATTGTCAAAAGCTCTGGTTTCCAAACTGTGGGCTAAGTGCAGTCCTTTGCTTGCCTTTATCCGGCCCTTGGGACACCTATTACCCCCCCCTGATAACAATGATGGGGCAGAATTCCTTCCATTGCTGTAAATGATGGAACACTGTTCCTTACACGGACGCTAGTGATGGGGCATAATTCTCCTCCCCCGCTAGCAATGTTGGGGTATTGTTCCTCCCATCGATATAAATGTTGGGACACTTTTCCTTCCACTGACACCAGAGATGAGGCATAGTTCTTCCCCCTAATAGCAGCGTTGGGTCATTGTTTGTCCCATTGATATAAATGTTGGGACACTATTCCTTCCACTGACACCAGTGATAAGGCATTGTTCCTCCCCCTTATATCTATAGTGGGGGGCATTATTTCTCCCATTGATCTAAACAACAGGACACTATTCCTTCCACTGACACCAATGATGGGGGACAATTCCTCCTACTGACCACAGGCGCTATGTAATTTTTTTTTACTCCCACTGGCCACCAAGCATGAGACTTTTATTTACTCCTTCTGACAGTGGGACATTTTCTACTATCACCGGCCACAGTCTAACTCTGAGGGCTCATTCACACCATACGTGCAGAAAAGCTGATGGAAATTGACAAGCAGATTTCACTTGCAGACACATCAGTTTACATCAGTTTTCATGCGCGCTTCAATGAGTTTTATACATGTTGCAGATTAATGCACAGAAAAAAATCTGCATGTGATATTAGTGTTGTGGTGTGAAGAGTGCGCAGAGAGAACAATTGATGTCACTGTGCCCTTGCATTAAAGTGGGCATGAAAACTGATGGAAACTGATGTGCAGATTTCACTTGCAGATGTCTCTGCAAGTGAAATCTGCACATCAGTTTCCATCAGTTTTTCTGCATGTATGATGTGATCGAGGCCATAAGGACAGTAAACTGTCCCTTTTTTGTTTAGGAACTTTAGAGACCCCTGGTCAAAAAAAAAAAAAACTATAAACTTTTATTTCTCTTATGTATTCATATTTTTTTATAGGTTTTGTGAGACTGGTTTTCTGATTGTGATTTATTTTCATTTGATGAAATGCGTATCTGTTTGGAGATCTGTGCACTATAGGAGGTTGTGTCAGAGGGAAAAAAATGTTATTTTGGTTTTACATAGTTTGGTTGGAAAAAAAAAAGGACCATCTAGGTCAACCAATAAAAAGGAAATAAAAATGTAGATGGAGATCTGTGCACTATAGAATGCTGTATCCACAGTCCTATACCCACAGTTGATCCAGAGGAAGGCAAAAAGAAAACCCCAGCAAAGCATGATCCAGTTTACTTCAGTGGGGTAAAAATCCTCCTTGATCCCCTAAGACAGTGGTTCTCAACCTTCCTAATGCCGTGACCCTTTAATACAGTTCCTCATGTTGTGGTGACCCCCAACCATAAAATTATTTACCCAGTAATTATATTTCATGAGTGTCGTTTTACCTCCAATACTGCTGCTTTCAACACAGTAGCTGCTTTTAACAGAGTAGCTGCTTTCAACACAGCAGCTGCTTTCTACACAGTAGCTGCTCTTTACACATTGGAAATATGTGATTTCTGATGGTCTTAGGGGACCCCTGTGAATGGGTCGTTCGACCCCCAAAGGGGTCGCGACCCACAGGTTGAGAACCACTGCCCTAAGAGGTTTTCTTGCACATACCTAGAGTAAGCTCCAAAACTGTTTCTACCAATTGTTGAGCTAATCTGACCTGCAATTCACTACTTCAAGTAGTGTCAGAGCTTGACATTACCTCCTGCCTCTGCTCATTTCTGTTGGCTCTTAAGTATGACGGGTACTCTCACTGGCCAGTAGGAGGGTGCAGGGGGCAAAAAAGGGGCGGGCAAGCTTTGATGCTATAAGTGGGTTCCAGAGGTTTGCCTGCCAGAACAGCCTGGATTTTAATTTAATGGTTGGGTTTCGGAGGTGATGGCACCACCAGACTCTTCCCTTCTCAGTGTTTCACAGGCTAGGCAAAGCATACACATCTATGTGTGGGCATTTCCACATTAATACCTGTTACCTCCGTATTGCTCTCTGTGCATTAAAGAAGCCGCCGTATGCGGAGCTCTGCATCTGAAAATACTAGTACTTTTCATGCTATCCATTTGGCTGTAGCACTTTCAAAGTCATTGAGCGAATATGCAGCTCAGAAGTTGACTTCATTTCACTTTTAATGGTGTGTATGCTTGTTCAGGTCAATGGCTCAGAGTATTAAAGCAGATCTCCCCCAACAGAAATAAAGTTGGTGTTCCATTCAGCTGTCTGCTGATATCAATCCATCTTGGTTTTTGTGGTGAAAAATGGCTTTACTTGTGTTTAACTACATTGCACATCTGGGTCTCTAGAGACACTGGTGGTGCAGCCAGGACCTCATAGATGCATTCTGGGAAGGCTACCTCACCTAGATTTTTCCTGGGAAATCTTACATATATTCTGAGATCTCACAAGATTTCTGGCGAAGAGATTTTCTTTTCTTTTACTCAGCTAAGGTCTTGTGCCACATGGAAAGAGGGGATGGGTTAGAACTCCAACCAGTGAGGGAGTTCTCTGCCCTTTTTTTTATAATGGCCAAGGAAGAGAGTGCTGGAGAGTAGAAAAGTAAGCAATTCTTGGAAAGAAAAGTCTGCAAGAGAGTAAATGTCCCATATTCCAGTCTAGGTCATCTTGGGAGTGAGGAAGTGAGGTTGGCTACGCTCCTACATACAGTGGCTCCATGGTGAATGAACATAACCACTCACGAATGATCAGATCATAGCAGCAAAAAAAGTGATCTTGGCAGTTTGAAGGAGGCTGAGATTTAAGATTACAGACTTTGAATATTTTTTTTCTTTTTAAACCATAGCTTAGTGTCACTTTAAGAAAGGAAGTTATTGATTTGCCTTTCATTTGATTTACAGCCTATAATGGCCTTACTGCTGCCTGTGTACTAGATGATAGATGATTGATCAGTGGGATCACATAGGGAGTAAAGTAAAAGCCTGGCCAAAAGGTGTGGTGTTTTTTTTTTTTTTTTGTGTTTTTGTTTTTTTCACCTCTCTTCTTGTCCCAAGATGGCACCTTTTGCCTACAACAGGAAGTTAGTATAAATTTTTTAATAGTGGAGGGGAAAGACCTGTAATTGCTTCTGAACTGCAGTAGAATGAACCGGGTCTGCTGCCCCAAACTTCTAAGTGTGGTTTTCATTGGGGAAGGGGGGGATATCCATACTGGTTTTAATGAAACCCCTTAAATACATCTGGAATTCCTTTCATATCGCAGATCTGGATGAAATTTTAAGGGCTTTCAAAGGAAATTAGTTAAATCGCTGGTGGCAAGGAAGATCGTCCGGAGGAATGACTTTATCATTTTGGTTTGAACTTTTGAGCAAAAATTTAACCCGTGTATGACCAGCGTTGCTTACAAATACAAAATGGCAGGAGACACAGTGCACATTTTTTACAGCGGATTACTCTCAAAGAGCTACCAATTCTCCCTTCTTTACCTTTTGTTTGGGTCTCCTTTTTATTTGTCTACATGTCCATTGTGTTTAAAGTATAGCTAAAGCTTTTTTAGCTATACTTTTCCTATGGATCTCAGGAGTTCAGTTCATGCTGCACTCCTGTGACTCGTCTTTAACCTACAGCGGGCTAAAGCCAAAGTCTGAGGGAGATCCCTGCACTAACATTGCTGTTTGTTAGTACAGCGATCTGTCAGGTTTTATTTTTGTTTTTGTTTTTTTTTTTTTTCAGCCCACTGGGTTATAGTGTGTACCAGGGAATTAATGTACTCGTGTGAAGGAATGGCCTAGTAGATGTTGACATTATTTATTGGTATGGTCCAAGTATTGTTTCAGTATACATGCAAATTTATGCTTCTGCAATTTTAATTAGGAGACCTTCAGGCTTAATTGCCCTGGTGAAATGCAGTAACCGATCACAACCTGAGTTCCATTCGTGATCTCACTTGAATAAACTGAAATCATATTGGTTCTCCTTGGTTATTGTAGTTTACACTTGGGTTTTGTCCTCTGTACTCCCCTCCTAAGCCTTCTCGTCTGCACTGTTCTGCTGCAGGGATATGAAGCACAGAGGAGTACATGTTAGGGTTATTACATAGATCTTCCAGTTATGTCATTTAAATACTAATGAACTGAATCTGCCTCTCTTCTTGCATCCGTTTAATTAAGGTAATGAACTGAGATCATGCCTTGTGCATTTTTACTGTTCTTATTCTTGCATGGACTTTATTATGCTTTGTTCCCGAAATTTGGGGCCGACCATATCAGATCTGGTTGCTGTACCTGGGGTCATTCTACCGAAGAGAAAAGCAAATACTTGTTTTTGTAGCGAGGATGCTGATGGCCATAATCTCCGACCTTCTTTTTTTTTTTTTTTTTTTTTAAAATCTCCGAGCCTTCCTAGGCGAGACATCCCTGGTCCTTCTTAACTCTCCTTTCTTCCCATAATATATTGTCATACCTCTTTCTTTAGTAGGAGTCTCAAGGCTGCTGTTGCAGACACTGTAATGTAGGATGGTTAAGTATATTGGGTTTCCATTGACCACATATTTTTAGTTTGTTGTGATATTTTACCTTTTATGTAATTTTGACGCAATATTTATTTGCCTTTGTTTCCATATTTTGTGATCATAGTGAATGTATTTAATGAAGCTTGGCAAATTCCCCTGTTAAGCAGATCCCCAGCTTATTAGTACCCTCGTTCAGCAGATCCCTTTTTGGAGACACTTTGAAGCACCAGGAAAGTGACATGGGGTATAATTTTATGAAGCAAAGCAAACGCATCATGCGAACAGTACTGTAAGTGTACCGTTTAGTGATGGGTGCTTTGATTGGCGTTTATAGTGTATAGGAGCGAAGCCACAGCAGCCATCTAGCAGTTATTGGGTGGTGTACAGTACTCGGGCGATATGAATTCAACATCCCTGGCTCATCATGACGACCGGGACATGTAGTTCTGGACCCTTATTTATTTGAACTTTGCCCACAGCAGGGCTCACCTGTCAGGTGGAAGCATTCGGGCAGCAGCTCTGTCGCTGATTGCGTCCACACAGTCGATGTGAGCTGCATTGCGATGTGCACTGCATTACATTCAGTGGAGCACAGGGGTCAAACGTAAAAGCACACGCTGGGGCACCTACGCATGAAAGCGTCGATTGCGATACACATTACTTATCGCCTCACATGCTAGGATGAGAGCAATAATTCTAGCACCAGACCGCCTCTGTTACGCTGTACTGATGACCTATAAGGGGCTTTAAAAGTGTCCCCTATAGAAAATATAAGGTACTGAAGTTTGGCGCCATTTCATGAGCGAATGCAAATTTTAAGTTTTGACATGTTGGATATCTACTTACTCGGTGCAACCTCATCTTTTATATATATATATATATATATATACAGTCATGGCCGAAATTGTTGGCACCCTTGATATTTCTCCAGGAAATCATGTATTTCTCACGAAACGTATTGCATTAACACATGTTTTGCTATACACATGTTTATTCCCTTTGTGTGTATTGGGACAAAACAAAAAAAGGGAGGAAAGAAAGCAAATTCGACATAATGTCACACAAACCTCCAAAAATGGGCTGGACAAAAGTATTGGCACCCTTTCACAACTGCGGATAAATAAGAATGTTACAAGCATGTGATGCTCCTGTAAACTCACCTGGGGCAAGTAACAGGTGTGGGCAATATAGAAATCACACCTGAAAGCAGATAAAAAGGAGAGACGTTCACTTAACCTTTGCATTGTGTGTCTGTCTGTGCCACACTAAGCATGGACAACAGAAAGAGGAGACGAGAACTGTCTGAGGACCTGAGAACCAAAATTGTGGCAAAATATCAACAATCTCAAGGTTACAAGTCCATCTCCAGAGAACTAGATTTGCCTTTGTCCACAGTGCGCAACATTATCAAGAAGTTTGCAACCCATGGCACTGTAGCTAATCTCCCTGGTCGTGGACGGATGAGGAAAATTGATGAAAGATTGCAACGCAGAATAGTCCGGATGGTGGATAAGCAGCCCCAAACATGTTCCAAAGACATTCAAGCTGTCCTGCAGGCTCAGGGAGCATCAGTGTCAGCGCGAACTATCCGTCGACATTTAAATGAAATGAAACGCTATGGCAGGAGACCCAGGAGGACCCCACTGCTGACACAGAGACATAAAAAAGCAAGACTACAGTTTGCCAAAATGTACTTGAGTAAGCCAAAAGCCTTCTGGGAAAACGTCTTGTGGACAGATGAGACCAAGATAGAGCTTTTCGGTAAAGCACATCATTCTACTGTTTACCGAAAACGGAATGAGGCCTACAAAGAACAAAACACAGTACCTACGGTAAAATATGGTGGAGGTTCAATGATGTTTTGGGGTTGTTTTGCTGCCTCTGGCACTGGGTGCCTTGACTGTGTGCAAGGCATCATGAAATCTGAGGATTACCAAAGGATTTTGGGTCGCACTGTAGGGCCCAGTGTCAGAAAGCTGGGTTTGCGTCCAAGATCCTGGGTCTTCCAGCAGGACAATGACCCCAAACATACGTCAAAAAGCACTCAGAAATGGATGGCAAAGAAGCGCTGGAGAGTTCTGAAGTGGCCAGCAATGAGCCCAGATCTAAATCCCATTGAACACCTGTGGAGAGATCTTAAAATTGCTGTTGGGAAAAGGTGTCCTTCCAATAAGAGAGACCTGGAGCTGTTTGCAAAGGAAGAGTGGTCCAAAATTCCGGGTGAGAGGTGTCAGAAGCTTATTGATGGTTATAGGAAGCGACTGATTTCAGTTATGTTTTCCAAAGGGTGTGCAACCAAATATTAAGTTAAGGGTGCCAATACTTTTGTCCAGCCCATTTTTGGGGTTTTGTGTGACATTATGTCATATTTGCTTTTCTGCCTCTGTTTTATATTTGTTCCAATACATACAAAGGGAATAAACATGTGTATAGCAAAACATGTGTTAATGCAATACCTTTTTTGTGTGAAATACTTGATTTTCAGGAAAAATATCAAGGGTGCCAACAATTTCGGCCATGACTGTATATATATATATATATATATATATAATTTTTTTTTTTAAAATAGGCTAATTTTATTGCATTTTTTTGTGCCCTAAAATTAACTTGTATTTTTTTACTGAAATTTTGCAGTAATATGAGACATTTTATTCTCTAGGGTGTCTGCTTTCAGAAAATATATAATGTTTGGGGGTTTTGTGTAATCTTCAGGCCTAAAATTTATTTTTTTAAACCTTGTGAAAAAAAAACCAGCGAAATGGTTCTGGCAGCGAAAGGGATAAAGGATAACACTCCCAGTGTAATGAGCACAGATTGGGTGCTCCTCAGGAATGGGAAGGTCTCTCTCCTCCCTGCTAGTCCTCGAGTGCGGTGCTGGAGACAGGCAGGGAGGGGAGGAGGAGATAAATGTGTAATCCTTTTAACAATGCACGGTTTAAGTCACCATAAAGCCCCTTTAGTTTTTAGAAGCCCCAGACATTCCTAAATTCACCTCAGATTTAATACAGTTTTGGTTGAAATTATTTATTTTTATTTTTTTTATCTGGATAAGTAGATTGTCATAAAGGACCAAGTAGATTGAGGTGCAGATTTAGTGCCTGGGGCAAGTATTTATTTATTTATTTATTTTTTTACATTTCCACACCCCTGTGAGTGGACACTACCTAATATATGTACAATGTACAGAACATGTCACTTTGTGTGCATTTGTATGTGAGTGTCCTGTTTTTAACTTTTTAATATTGTACGGAGAGCAAGATTTGGGTTTTTTCCTTTTGCATGAATGATGTCCATGCATGAGGAGTGAAGGGTCAATTCTGCGAGCTGTTTGGGTGTACAGCTAGGAGCCATCTGATGTAGAGCCCATGAAGGGCACAGGTGTGTGTGACCTAGAATTTCAAATTTCGGAGGTGAGCATATATGGTTTACGGGAAGTGACTTGCATGCCGCACGTGGGCAATTTTAATATGTTAAGTTTAATCCCGTAGCACTGGCCACATGCATGCATGTGGCTGCTTGGTGTGTGGGCCTTAACGTTGAATGGCTGCATATATGTGGCCCTGTTAAGGGCTGCATATATGTGACTCTGGAAGAGCGCGCTCCCTGCACGCTTCCAGCACTGTAGCCAGTGGTGATCAGTAAGCTCCCAATGCATACTTGTATTTGGGAGCTTTCCGATCATGTGACCGCCAATCACAGCTGTCACGTGCCCCGAAGGCCTTTTGGCGCCAAAGGGTTAAAGATAGTTTGATTTCACCAGTAGTTTGGAGATACTGGAAATAATATGGACTTTACTTTCATCATAATTGAACTTTTTCTTTTTTTTTCTAAATTATTGCATTGGGGATTGAATATGACTAGCAGTGTCTACCAGCAACTTGGGGTGTAATCATTTTTATACACCTTTTTATTTATATATTGATCACGTGGGGGTTATTATTTATCACTTTAATTCAGATATTCTGTATGTGTAATTGTGTTGCATGGCACATTTGAGAGGAGACTGAGCGAATTGCCACTTTACAGTACTTGTAGTTCGTTCATTCACAGAACTACACCCACACGGCTGTGTTTGTTTTTTTAAATTGACAGCAGGTGTGGGGAGAAGTTCCTCTGCCTGCTGTCACAAGGAGGGGGGATAGAGTTGGTGATCTACTGTCTGTAAGTTTTTTTGGGTTTTGACCATCAATGTAAGTTTTGGATTTTGACCATCAATGTAAGGGGCATTTCCCCAATGACCCCTTATGAATTGATTTTATCAGGGGTTCCCTGAGACCTGAAAATTATAAGGATTCCTCTGGGGTACAAAAGTTGAGATAGGCTGGTTTAGATCAAGCTGACCTAATTTTAGAGATTTTAAACCAAAACCTTGTAGCTATAGACAGACATGTAATTAGGACACCATGTTGGATAGACTATTCTTCTAAAAGAAGCCTTCCCTTGATCTTGACCAGGAGGCCAATCTAAAGGAGTCCTTGGAAAGCAACTAAACATAAGTAAGCATAACATGATAAACACTTTGGTCCTTCGTGAGCTTATTAAAGCTGAAGTTCTGATCCTTATGTAGGGGGCGTACCCTTCTGTACCCAGCAGTCTAGCAGTCATTTAAGGTCGTCACATTTAACTTCATCTCTTGCTGTGTTCAGAATGTTCCTTGATTGGCCACTTTAGACTGTTATTGAGTTTCTGCTTTGCCATACATCTATCTACAGTACGTTTTTAAATAACGGATAAAGTAACATGGCTTCTTCACCGGGCAGATCTATAAAAACACACTTTAGTCCTTAAATTTATGCCTTGAAAAGTCATGAGCTATTTATTCCTCTTAAAGCTGAACTCCAGGCAAGCTGCTAAATACAGATGAATGCATATAACATGCTTTAACTGAATGCTTTGTATGTGTCTGTCCAGTTCTGAGTTGTACACAGTCTTGCCAGGTTGGTGACCTGACTTTTCATCTGCTGTAGTTCTAAGATATAATCCTCCGGTTTCAAAAATTTAGTATATGCACAAACATTGATATATTAACCCCTTCATGCCTAAGGGTAAAACAAATCTTAATGCCTAAGCGCAATTTTGCAACGTTGACACGTGTTAGTAAAACCGTACATTTCATCACAACTACTATGTACATCCAAAGGAATTATACCTTATTATTTTCAGAACATATTGGGCTTTCATTTGGTGGTAAATGGGAATGGATATCTCCTGATTTATTTATTTTTTATTAAAGGAAAACTTCCCGAAATAGCTAACTAAAAACAAAATTATTTTTTTTTACTGTGTTTCTTGTTACTACCATAACCTACCACCAAAGAACAACCCAAAAAACATTCTCCTGCTCTTGTCGATCACAGCGATACCATATAGGTGTATATTATTTGTTGTTTGTACCCAGAGTACAGCCCAGAAACAATAGTGCGCATTTTGTTTTTGTCTTTTTTTTTTTTTTTTTTTATTTACCTAAAACACACTGATATTGACACTGATACCCATTTTTGTTTTTTAAATCCTGACCTTTGATTGACTTTAACCCTGAACTAGATCAAACCTTGATCTAGGTATTTTTTTCTTTATATTTTTTTTTTCTTTATTATTTTTTTTCTTTATTATTTTTTTTCTTTATATTTTTTTTCTTTATATTTTTTCTTTATATTTTTTTCTTTATATTTTTTCTTTATTTTTTTTTCTTTTCTTTACATTTTTTTATTTTATTTTTTAATATTTCTTTTTTTTACAAACATTTTTTTTCCCCCATCTATGCCAGGAGTTAGAGATATATAATGTATCTCTCTCCTCTATTCATAGCGAGAATAAAAACAAGGGGGCTGTGCTGTACAGTAACTGATCACTGTGATAGCCAATCGGAGGCTATCACAGCGATAATGTGACCTGGAATCGCGAGTCCTGGGTCCCGATCATTAGAACGAGACACAGTGCTCTCAGTGACACCTCGGTCTTTGTGCTGGGAGCGCGCAGTGCGGCGTGCTCCCAGCACAAAGGTACGCAAATATGTGGCTCCACGGAAAGAAGCCTAGTTCTGTGAGGCCACGTATTTGTGTGTTATGTCGGCGTCAAGGGGTTAAAAGTGCATTTGCTAAATGTTTGCATTGAGGCCTGCAGAACATTGTAACCGTAATCATTGCGTTGCGGGTGCAGTGCAGAGGCTTTGGCATTGTTAACCTCCTGCCCCTGGTATGTATGGACCTCCTCTAGGGCTAGAGGGAGTGCTGGCTGAAATAAAATTGCTGTGACACCACCGTCTTGCTGCTGGTGTGCTCTGCCAGGTTTTGTTGCTGGGTAGTGTGTTCTTCTTTTTTTTTTTTTTTTTGTTTTTTTTTTTTTTTTTGTTTTGTTTTTTTACTCTTCTTGTACCTTTTTATATATGGGTATACAGGAAACCTGGCCAAAAAGTGGAGTTAAGAGCAACATACTCTGAGGCGCTGGGTACTTTTTACATTGTTTATAGCTTGTAGGTGTTGGAAGGGTGTTATTTATAGTAATTTTATTTATTCATACTTGGTCTGCTTCTTCGAGGTGAATCCCACTCATCTGGTCATCCTTGCTGGATACCTCCATTTAGTATCTTTTATAAGCAGTGACAGATGGTGGAGTTAGCCTTTTAGTAAGAATGCCAGGTTGCTTCTCTACACTTGGGCTATATAGGAACAGCAGAAGCTCCGTGCTCTGTACATTCTGTTCTCTCCTCCTGGCGTTTACTTATGGCCCCTCTTATCTGTGTCTTCAAATCGGCCACCTGAAGTCCCCTATATAATGGCATTAAGTCAGTTCAAGCATGTACATGAAGTTGCATTAAAATAAATTGAATCATTTTTAATTGGTGTTGCTGTGAACACAGAACATTTGTGTATGTATGTATTTATTATTTCAGGTACTTGTATAGCGCTGTCCATTTACGCAGCACTTTACAAGTGTATTGTATATTCACATCAGTCCCTAACCCTCAAGGGGTGTACAATCTAAGGTCCCTAACTCACATACATACATATACTGGGGTCAATTTAGACAGGAGCCAATTAACCTACCAGCAGGTCTTTGGATTCTGGGTGGTAACTGGAGGAAACCCACGCAGGCACAGGGAGAACATGAAAACTTCAGGCAGGTGGTGTCTTGGTTGGGATTTTAACCAATGACCCCTAGTACTGCCAGGCGGAATTGCTAACCAGTTTGCCACTGTGCTGCCCATATGTATATTTATTACAGGTACTTGTATAGCGCCGTCAATTTATGCAGCACAGTGGCTAAGTGGTTAGCACTTCCGCCTATTTATTTCAGGTACTTATATAGCACTGTCAATTTACGCAGCGCTTTTACACATATATATTTTACATTCACATCAGTCCCTAACTCTCAAGGGGTGTACAATTTAAGGTCCCTAACTCACATTCATACATACACATACTAGGGACAATTTGGACAGGATCCAATTAACCTACCAGCATGTCTTTGGAGTGTGGGAGGAAACCGGAGTACCCGGAGGAAACCCACGCAGGCACAGGGAGAACATGCAGACTCCAGGCAGGTGGTGCCGTGGCTGGGATTCGAACAAAGGACCCTAGTACTGCCAGGGGGAAGTGCTAATCGTTTAGCCACTGTGCTGCCCAGGAGCAATAGGGTCCACAGTTCGAATCCCAACCACGGCATCGCCTGCATGGAGTTTGCATGTTCTCCCTGTGGAGTGTGGGAGGAAACCAGAGTAATCCCACGCAGGCAAAGACATGTTGGTAGGTTAATTGGCTCCTGTCTAAATTAGCCCTATTATGTGTATGTATGAATGTGAGTTAGGGACCCTAGATTGTGAACTCCTTGAGGGTTAGGGACTGATGTGAATGTACAATATATCTGTGCTGTGTGTAATGTACCAGTCCTTCACTAGATCTCTCATTCTTTCACCGGCGTCATTTGCTGCTTGTACTGTAGCTGCTTGCTTGAATTAAATCTAAATTGGAGGTTGAATGTGGCAGTCCTGCGCCTCTTCGAATCTGATTAATGTACCATGAAATGTTAATATATTGTTGATATGAGCCATCCTGTCTAATCAATAGATTTTGTTTATGCTGTAATGTAGTAATCAGCCTCATCCTTGGCTGACTTCAGGCTGTGTGCTGTTCTAGCCAGAGTACGTGTGACTTTAGGACGGCCTTTGGGGTTTCTGGATAAGTAATTCTCACAGTATTGGGCGCTGAGCTACCCTTTTTATTATTAAACTGGAATGAGACAACCAAAAATCGCCATTGGGACTTTCATAAGTCCCCAAATGATAAGACCCTGAGATGATGGCAGTCAGTATGCATATGTAAATTTAACAATAGCCAAACTCCATCTCCTGTGGTCTGTGGTGGGGGATCCTATCAAACTGTCAGTATACATTGGAAGATCCTAAGAAGAGGAAAAATAGACTTCAATGGCGCAGCATGAATAAACCACATATGAATAAACCACATATGAATAAACCACATATGAAACGACTTCATGACTTCACAGCACGTTATGAGAAACAATACAAATCATCCTTGTGACCTCCAGCCAGTGCTGAGGCTTTTTTTTGCCTATTGTCAAGAAGGTAGGACCTAAACCTCCTGCTGCTGGGATTTCTTTTTGTTTTCTCCTAAACTATCTTCAGCCAAGTAGCTGGCTAGGGTGACCGGTTGGGTACTATAGATCCTAATAGTCTCACCGATCTGAGCCCATGGGGTTTACCGCTGAAAAACTGTTTTTGACCAATTAGTGCTTTCTTTTCCTTTATTATTTAAAGTGTTACTAACCCCACAACAGTAAAATCAATCATACTTGTTATACTCACTGTGGAACCTAAGGAGTTAATCCTCTGCATTGTGTAAAAATGCTGACCTCTCTGATCCTCCCCTTCTTCCAGTGTCCCCCTCATATCTCCTGATAAAAAATCGTATGGAGTTACTCTGCACATGCGCGGTTTGGTGTGCATTGCTAGAGAGGCTTTTTTTTTTTTTTTTCCTTGGGAGAGTGCATGTGATCAACACAGGGCCAATCTGCACTGTCCAGACAGAGGTCAGGGGTTCTGCATCCTCCTAGTGCAAAATAGAAACTCCTCCTACAAGCTTTAACCCGTGCTCAGCTGAAGTCACAAGACTGCTCGTACTGCTGATAAGAAAAGGTATTTATCAGTTTATATTTACTAAAATAATTGCATTTCCATGTTCTGTGTACTGTGGGAGACCAGATATAGTGAATGCAGGGTCCGGGGGGACCAGTTATAGTGAATGCAGGGTCCGGGGGGACCAGTTATAGTGAATGCAGGGTCCGGGGAGATGGATATAGTGAATGCAGGGTCCGGGGAGACCGGATATAGTGAATGCAGGGTCCGGGGAGATCGGATATAGTGAATGCAGGGTCCGGGGAGACCGGATATAGTGAATGCAGGGTCCGGGGAGACCGGATATAGTGAATGCAGGGTCCGGGGAGACCGGATATAGTGAATGTAGGGTCCGGGAGACCGGATATAGTGAATGCAGGGTCCGGGGAGATCGGATATAGTGAATGCAGGGTCCGGGGAGACCGAATATAGTGAATGTAGGGTCCGGGGAGACCGGATATAGTGAATGTAGGGTCGGGGAGACCGGATATAGTGAATGTAGGGTCCGGGAGACCGGATATAGTGAATGTAGGGTCCGGGAGACCGGATATAGTAAATGCAGGGTCCGGGGAGACCGGATATAGTGAATGCAGGGTCCGGGGAGACCGGATATAGTGAATGCAGGGTCCGGGGAGACCGGATATAGTGAATGCAGGGTCCGGGGAGACCGGATATAGTGAATGCAGGGTCCGGGGAGACCGGATATAGTGAATGCAGGGTCCGGGGAGACCGGATATAGTGAATGCAGGGTCCGGGGAGACCGGATATAGTGAATGCAGGGTCCGGGGAGACCGGATATAGTGAATGCAGGGTCCGGGGAGACCGGATATAGTGAATGCAGGGTCCGGGGAGACCGGATATAGTGAATGCAGGGTCCGGGAGACCGGATATAGTGAATGTAGGGTCCGGGAGACCGGATATAGTGAATGTAGGGTCCGGGGAGACCGGATATAGTGAATGCAGGGTCCGGGGAGACCGGATATAGTGAATGCAGGGTCCGGGGAGACCGGATATAGTGAATGCAGGGTCCGGGGAGACCGGATATAGTGAATGCAGGGTCCGGGGAGACCGGATATAGTGAATGCAGGGTCCGGGGAGACCGGATATAGTGAATGCAGGGTCCGGGGAGACCGGATATAGTGAATGCAGGGTCCGGGGAGACCGGATATAGTGAATGCAGTGTCCGGGGTTTAGTAACACTTTAAAGTGATGGAATTGGTCATTGATGGTTGTGAGCATGGTCCGCATATGTTCAATAGATATTTTAACAGGGAGGGCGAGAATTGTTTTGGCTTTGGTTGGTAGGTGGATCTGGGAACTCTGATGTACAGGATACACCACCGAGGACCTTGAGGTGTCGGATCATCATTGATTTAGAGCTAACTTCAGAAAACAAAAAAAAAAAAAAGTTCTTTCTAGTGCGGCTGCACTTGTACTGCACGGGTTAATTTTTAATCTAGGGGCTGTGAAAAGTACTTTTACTTACCTGATCTGTGCTCCCCCAGCAAACGGCCCCTTCTGCTCTGGCTGTAGACTGTCCTTCGACATCCTCAAGTCCAGTGCAGGACTATGGGCTCTGCATTGGTCTTGATGATATGAGGACCTTCTGCTGCAAGAGTGCATTGGGGAGGCTGTTGCAGGGATTGGTCTAGCAGCATGGAGGCGCCTACAGGAGAGTATAATCTGGTTTTGTCTAACCCCACATATAACATTTTTGTTTAGGGGTTTAGATACATTTTAAACTACTCATTTATGCCTAGGGGACCGTGAAAAGCAGTTTAAATGTATGTATTTAAACCCCTAAACAAAAATGTTATACAAGGGGTTAAACAAAATAATGGAAACACTACATGATCTGCAGATTGAAAAATGACATGTTTTGCATTAAAAGCGCAAGTGGTGGAAGATTCTTTTACTTTCACTGTGTGATGAGACACCTAGCGAACAGGTGGGAAGCCTCACTTTCATCATTCTCTGCGTGCGCTGCTAGTAATACAGTCATGTCAGATCTTATGGAGCTTCATAGAGGGCAGATAGTTGGTTCCGCTTAGTTGGTGCCTCTGTGACTGGAGTTGCCAATTTATTTGCCGTGTCGTGATGTACAGCGCCAAAGGTTATGACGGCAGATGCAGTTTCCGGGAAAACGTATGAGCAGAAGCGCGGTCAACTGACAAAGAGACAAAAGGACATTCGCAGGATTGTGACCTGGAATAAGAAAACAACTGCAAAAGTGACTGCAGAGCTCAATCTCAGTCTTCATGTAAGTATGGAAATGCCTGAAAAGCGCAACGAGTGAGCTGAAAACATGCAACAAAACGTTCAAAAAAACGCTTACACAAAACAAACGGCAGATCTGTGACCCTTTTTTCAGCTTTCCGTCGGACACCTGAAAAAAGCCTTTAAAAATGACTGACAAAAGCTAAAAAAAAGTGCAATCCTGCTCCATAAAATGTTTGGAAAAAGTGATGCTTAGGTGTGAATGTAGCCTAATAGGAAATACATTAGGCCTCATGCACACAGGGCAATTTTGCAATCACTTTTAGGGGTGTCTGTCTTTTTTTTTTTTTTTTTTCGTGTGAAAGTCCCTCCATGTTTGTCCTATGTGTCCATGCACACATAGACTTCTCTAAACTTTTAGTAGCAGGGACATTTACAGCAGGAAATAAAACCAGGGCCAGTGCATCCAGGAGCAGCAGAAAAATTGCTTGACATGTCTAAATGCGTTACACGTTTTTAGCGCTTAAGCATTCACTTCAGTGGCCAGAATAAGTTGTTGTTCTGGCCAATTAAATGAATGCATGCCAAAGTACTGGACGCCTGCCTGTAAACATGCCTAAAAACTTGTCTAAAAGTTGTTTGAAGTGTCTAACGCTTTTGCGTTTTTTTTTTGTTTTTTTTTCTGCCAAAACATTGCAGCCAAGAGGAGGAGCGTTTTTTTTAAAATGTCCTGTGTGCATTAGGGCTCATGTACACAAGCTTTTCTGTGTTTTTTTTTTTTTCAGCAGCTCCTGAACTCTCCCTAATGTTTTCCTGTGTGTCCATGTACACTATTGTCCTTTTTACAGGCAGTTGAATTTACAGTCATTTTTTTTTTTGAACGCACCAAACTTTGTGTTCAGGAGTAGATTTTATCAGCGTTCCAACCGCTTGTAAACGCAGCTAACCGCGTTTATAAGTGTTTGCATTTAGAAATGTCTTTTAACTGTTCCATGTCCAGATGCTGTCCAGAGCCTTTTTTCATCATCAGAAATGCATGCAAAGCGTTTTCCATGTATTCAAATGGTCCCGGTACACCAGTGCAGTCAGTTCCAGGTTTTACGTGAAGGAAAAAATGGTAGAACGCGCCGCATTATGCTCATGATGGGATCCATAGTGACTACAACCAGAAAAGACAGGTCATCTCAACACATACTGCTCTCTCTACTTCTGCTCTCTTTCTCTCAAAGTGTCTGAAATGGTTAATTTTTACTGTTTTTCAGTGCATTCTGGGCATTTTGGAAAGTCTCCTGAGGTTATCTTTAAAAAAAAACGCTTTTGAACGTAAATGTGTATAACCGTGGTATGCAACCGCGGCTAAACAGACTTTTTTTAACCTACGTTTTCCAGCAGTCAGTTTCCATCATTCAGAAATGTTTTCCAAACGTCCCGTGTACATGGAGCCTTAGGCCTAAATGTGTAAATTAAAAAAAAAAAAAAAAAAAAGCCTATAGAACCACTTGTCCCTGATAGAGCTTGATTTAAATGACTTTGAGTTTTATTAGCCCATAACAGCTTTTATTTAAATGCAATGTGTGTGTATATGATATACAGTATACTGTATATAGAGCGTGCGTTTGTATAAAGGCATTTTTCTGTTTGTTTACTAGGGGAATGTTGTCCTTGAGTAATTCATTAGCTTGGGCAGTGAGCTTCAAACAGGTTTAGTAATGTATGTTACAACATTTTATTTTTTTTTCTCCACTAACATAATACCAACTCATAACAAAAGATGCATAGACCCATGACAATCAGTTGTAATCTCTTTCATAGGGCCTTTTCTCTAACATTCATACAGAGACTTGATAATTAAATAGAAATATCGGTTCAGGTGGAAGCCCATTGGCTTTCCAGTACGCTTTGAGTTGTGGGAGAAGATCGGTGCAGCAGGTGAAAGCACGCACATGCAGAGAGAATATAATAACTCTCGTGGAGATATCCTTGTTGGACAGTCAACCTAGGAAACCAGCACTGTCAAGACTCAACACTAGTTAACCACCCAGCTGTAAACCTGGGCATTTCAAACTGATCAAATGATGCCAAAATGAACCAGAGTTCGCCTTTAGCTAAGACTGGCACGCACTACAACAGAGATTTTAGTTGGAAAAGGATACCAGAATTCCGATAACGGTGGTGCGCCCTGGGAGGGATCCCCACTTTCGGAAAGTCTTTACCATTATGTGGTTGTCAGATGTAAGCAAAATGGTTAAAAAAAAGTAAAGTATCTTCTATTGTACGGTGATGTTCAGTTAGTTTAGGCATCTCGTGATCAGAACGTAGGTGACCCCAGTGACGTCAGAGGTTTCCACTATTGCATTATTATCTTTTATAATGGCAATCTGTTCTGCAGTACTCCAGAATATAGCGGATACGCATTTTTATAATACAAAACATACGTAATTGTGATGGGTAGAAGGGTCCTGCTCATTAGACACTACAATCTGAATACTGTACAATAAAATAAAAAAAGGTTTTCCTTTCTTCACTATTCCATCTAGCTGCAGTACAAAATGTTTGCTTTTAGTAATACTGTACAGGGGTTGGTGAGTATTTGATTGGTAGAAAAATTGGAAATTAGGCTAGTCATACATCAATAACTAAGCGCTCTTTACTGATGCTTGCATGCGAGTATGTCATTGTGTAGGGGGTAGCCTTAGAGAGATCACTCAAGGAGCTTTTCATTAAACAGTAATGCTCATAATCGACCATGCTGCTAAACCGGAGTATTTATTATAAGCATTTATAAAGGGCTAAAAATATATGCTTTGTTTTACATTCACATCAGTCCCTGCCCTCAGGACGCTTACAATCTGAGGGACCAATCTGTATAAATACAGATACTATGGCCAATTTAGATAGGAGCCAATTTATTTACTAGCATGTCTTTGATGCGTAGGGGGTAATTGGAGAACCCAGACTGGAGAAAACTCATGCAAGCACAGGGAGGACTTGCAAACTCCATGCAGGTAGTGCAGATTTGAACCAAAGTGGGAATGCTAACCACTATACCCATCCATAGATGGATAGAAATCTGGCCGGCTCAGCAGGAACTGGCTGAATTTTGATCCATCTATGGACAGGCTGGTTGTACTGAAGTCAATCTGTTCATCAACTTCACTACAACCAGCCTTTTTGTTTTATTTTGTGCAATCACTGCAGTCTGCTATAGACACCAGCAGTGATCATTGTGTTCATTACCTGACTTTTTGTTCACATCAGCGACATGCCAGATAAAAAAGCTGGGACTTGGGTTTTGATGTCATGTCACTCTTGCACTAATGTCCATTTCTTGTTTCAATACGAGACTTATTCTTATGACAGAGCAGCCTAATATTGAATGCCTCATGTCATAGGGTGGGGATATGCTGGGCAAAGCAGGCAGAGAAATGAGGATTTAGTGAAACTCGGACAAGATGGTGCCACTCAACAGAATAAAGGGCCCTTCACATTTTTAGCAGATGATGTCAGTCTACTAATGGATTAACAGTATTTTTTTTCCCAAAAATTATTGTTTAGATTGAGTCCTTTACCGCCACCTTTCAGCATTTTAAAGGAGTAGGGCCAAAACTCTTTTGGCCCTACATCTCCTGGGGATCACGGGCATGCCCTTAGTTCTGCTCTCCTCCTCTGGCTGACATCACTGAGCCGGTACAAGCTCTGGAGAGATCCTGACTTTAATGTTGAGATCCACCCAGATACCTAGACTGGGGAGCTGCTGAGAGCCTGAGCCAGCCTCCCCCTTCACATCCCAGCACTGTGCTGAGTGCTGGAGGGACAGAGCAGAGAGCCAGTGACTGCTCACTGAAGACAGGGAACTGAGCGATCAGTGTTCTTTTGATTGCTCGGTTTTTCAGTCTTTAGAAGCGGTTGACAGATGCAGCATCAGAGCGATGCTGCATCCACCTAAGTGAGTGTAGATTTTTTTCCTTTTTATACCTGAAGTTCTCTTAATGAAGGGTCCCTGAAATGTGCTGACTTATTTTTTATATGTTTGATTAAATATTTTAAGGCTAGAAATCCTATGGGGGTGGTGGGGCACCCTTACCTGAATTTACATAACACAGTACCTAAAATTCTTTGATTTCTCTAGTAAATTCATGAAAGAGACCATGTAAACGACATTTTTGTGTGCAGCAGACAAATATTTGGTCACGTTTTGTAAGCTCAAAAATCAAAGCATCACCATTGTTGGGTTCATTGGACAACTTGGAATTCATTTCTGTTCAGTCAGCCCAGTAGAGATCATGAAGATACCTCAACACATGGAAAATACATCCACACAGGGATAGTGAGGAAACGGACAAGTCATTAAGGTGTTGCTCTTTGTGTGCCTCCATTTAGCAATATTATATATTATTGACCACCTTTTGCTCGGCAGTATCTGGGTTTATCAATTAAAAGAGAAACCATACATTTTTTTTTTTCCCTTCCGACCCATCCCTAAAGTCTTTGTACATTGGATTTTTCCAACTGGAACATTTTTTACCCTTGTTGTAATTCCTACAATGATTCAGATGTTTAAAATGATTAAATATTCAACACTAAAACCAGATCAATATGATAAAAAAAAAAAAAATGGTGAAAATACTTTACACATTTTGTAACTCTTACAATGATTCATATATTTCAAATGATAAAATATTCATTACTAAAACATGGTCAATCGGATCTAAAAAAAAAAGAAAAAAAAAAAAAGTTATATGCTAGGTATTTATTTTTTTTAATCTTCAGTACTCTCCGATTTACAAATGTTAAATTGTAATGGGGAAACTAACATATTTTTTTTTTTCTTTTATCCTTGCTGTGCAAAGTATAGTTTTAATGATAAAAATTGTAGCCCCTTCCTTGGCACTTTCACACATTCACACATTTTTATTTATTTATTTATTTTTTTTTACATCATCTGCTGTCGAATTGCTAATGAAGATCTGAATTTAGCTTGAGACGTGTTTTGAGTTGTGCTGCTCTGTTACTGGCTGTGCTGCACTGATGTCACTGTGGGCAGCTGTGGGTTTGTGAGCTTCACTCGCAGGCTCCTGTATGTGCCTTAGCAGACTGTCTGCCAGGTGCCTGCAACCTCGGCTAAGTGTAGGCTTGCAATAATCGCTCTTTCAAAGAGCAATTCAGAGTAATTGTGTAGATGCTATGGAAAGCACATCTTCTGTAATTTGGTGCAATGAAGCTCGATACTGGAATGGTTCAGGTATGTGACTGCTTACTGCAAGCAATTCCTACATTACCAGCTAAACATTTTTTTTTCCTCCTAAATGAACTATTTTAGATGACGGACTATATATATTTCTCTACATTATCATTCTTTTAAACCTCTTATTTTGAAAGTTATTTATCTGGTTCACAATTCTTTTAAGCAGGTAAGACTTTGATAATTTCTTGTGCTTTTGCTTCATTTTTTTTTTAAATGAAGTTTTTTGCCTTTTCAACTCCTTTTTTTATTTATTTATGTTTTTGCCTTTTTTTGTATTTTTTTTTTTTTTAATCATGTTTTCATTTTTATTCTTTTCCTTTGTTAATGCGTACAATTTTCTCATTGAATGGTCTTTTTAGGGTTATGAACATTTTATGTTCCCATACTTCCTGCTTTTTATGCTTGTTTCGAACTTTGTGTTCACTTTATATCAAATTTTGGTTCTTGCACTAGCGTCTTAGTTTCTGGAAATCGTCTTTCTCTTGAACTTGGAGTGTTCTTATTGCAGCAGAAAATAAGTTTTGTTTTTAGTTTATGTACTTAATTGTGAGCTAAAAGAACATGTCATTTTCAGAGGAAATGTAGATTGCACCCATGTCTCAGTAACAGGAAATGATTTGGTTACTACAGGTAAAGCGTTTTCGGGTTGTTTTACACTGTATTGTATTGGGGAAGATCAGACCTTGGTTGGGTTTCATAAAATTGTATTTTCTAGTGAAATTCTCGGTTTGACCTCAAATGAGCTCACCCAGGTTCTCTGTGTGGGCAATTTATTTTGTCATCGATCCCTTTTCTCTATCATGGATCCTGTTTGGACCTTTTTCTTCTTTTTTTTGATAATATGAAAAGCTTTTATATTTAATGATTTCCATGACTTATTCTTATGTATTCTGACATCCGATTATGATTTATCTACTTACATTTTCTGAGCATTCCAATATAATAGACTATATGAACTGGTAATTAGAATTTTGTGTGCTTTTAATGGATTTTAGCCATAACAAAAAAATAAAAACATTGCGTGCGATTTGAGAGGATATGGGGTAAGGAGTGCATAGCAATGGTGCTTTACCTAATGAGGAAAACTAGTTTTCAGTGTTGTGCCAAGACGATCCCGCACTCCTTTGAGATATTATGTCCCTTTGCTTTGTATTGTGTTTTGCATATTGTGTGCTAAGTTAAATCCCCCCTCCCTGCTGTGTCAAGTCCCTGAATAGACAATTTAGCACATTATTGCACTTTTCCTCACTAGAAACGCTCCTTCTTGCCTGTGTGCTGCAGGATTTTTTCCCCCTCTCTAGAGATCACCTTGGCTCGTAACCAGGTGACTGCCAACGATTTCATTTTAATAGGATAAAATGACCCGCGTGGCTTAGCTGAAGCGCTATGAACCTTTTTTTTTTTTTTTTTTTCCTCCGCTTGTCTTTTTTTTTTTTTTTGAAGTTTACCTTCTGTATATTCCAGGAGGTGTTCCTGAATGAGCACCGTTCTTCATTTTTATCAAAGAGATAAAAACTGAGAACTTGAAATAAAACCAGCTTTTCCGGTCTGTGCAAAATCCTCAGATCCTTACTGCAAGTTCATACAATATGTCCATTGTACGTTATTATGAGGCCAATAAACATAAGAGGACATTGGCTCAACAGTCCAGTTTAGGAGCCCAAAGGCACTTTTTGAAGAGCCTTTCAATTAACGACCGTAAAAGTGGCTGGCATTTTTGGGCACATTAGTGACCCGACTCTTGGAAGAGTTTGAAACTATGCACCAACGTACATTAGTAAAAAGGCAAAACTTAAATGTGCAAAGTGCCATAACCCCAAGCAGTCAATGCGTTATCCTCTTGTTTTTTTTTTGTTGCTGTTGACTAAAAGCAAAACCCATTTGGTAAGTGTTACTGCTCCTTGCACACCCTTATTTTAACGAATTATAAGTCTGAAATGTTTAGTTGCCCCAGACGTCTTTGATAATTTTTGCTTGCTGTCTCATTTTCCTATATTAATGTCCCAGTGTTAAAAAAATGATTAAAATGCAAAGAATTGCCAAAGCCCAGGCTTGTTTTCACACGATGTTTCCAAATCTTTTTGGCAGATAGTCTTGGCAGGAAGCAGTTTTATTGCATAAATGCACATAACGTGCCGTGTAGTTTGCAGAGAGAGAGGAAAAAATGAGAATGTTGTGTGGTCTGGTTTTCTGGTTGAATGCAGAGTGTTTGGTTATAATGGAACATGTATCTATAGATCTCTGCAAACAAGATTTGTCTTGTCTCCAGGTTGGTGCGGGCAATGCTGCAGTTGACCTCCAGCAGCGTGACCCATCCCAGGACCTTCCACTGGTGACAGGGACATGGGACGGCTTCTGTCACTTTCCAGATGGTTCATTACAACTGACATCCTGCTTAATCTCGGTGGGAAGGAACCTGAGAAAATTTCTCTTCGTTGCTCTGGGACGTCACATATTTGTAACCGTAAGACACGTCAGGTAAATTCTCCCACCCTGCCCCGCAGTTGGTGCCAAAAGGCAAAATATCCAATCGCATTTCAGCCCCTGGTTAACAATGTATTAATTTGGCGGTTGTCAGCCCAATCTTCTGGTTTGTTGGATGTTTAGCATGAATTTCTTGAGATAAAATGTTTTGTCGATGTGGGGTATCATTTTTAATTTTAGGATTAATGTAGAACTACAAGTCTTACTGTTCCATAATGGGGCACACAAACACTATCATGGCTATCTTGTTCCATGACCTTATGTTGCCTAGGCTTTGATATCATATCATAATTAAAAATGAAAAAATACCTTACAGGTTTCATGACCTTGCCATCACCCAGGGTGTTGGTCATATATATATATTTTTTTTCCCCCTTGACTTGGCGTAGAGGGGGGGGAAGTGTCATGTAATTGGCTACCTCCTGTAATGAGGTCACCTTAGAAGGTCTCACTAATTGGTGAGCAGCTTTGACGGGTAAGGCATCCCAGGCGCCAAGATCTCATCTGATAAATAACAGCCTTTGAATAGAGTCCAATTACATTTTTTTTAAATTTATTAAATAAAAGGATTTTGGCTTCTACTATGCAGATTGCAGCTTAGATTATTTGGTGAGCCAGCTGGACATGTTTAACTTAAGTAAAATGCAGGAATGGAATTGGTTTAAAGGTGCCAATCCAACCATTTTTAAGTTTTTTTTTTTTTTGTTTTTTTTTGTCTTTTTTTTTTTTTTTTTGTCTTTTCCTTTACCTTCTTTAAGATTTGTATTTATGAAAAGGATCACCAAGCCCTTTCACTTAGTCATTGAGTAGAGCACTGCTCAAATGAGGTAGGAATATTATAGAGTTGGTTAGGTGGGTGGTGAGTTTATTATCCCCCTTCCCCTCCCAAATACAGCTTTAATGTATTCAAGACATTGCAGCCCAGTTTACCGATATCTCTTGATTCGGAAGCCCTAAACTCTAAATGTTTTACTTAGCAGATCTTATTGCTAAATGTATCTCCAATATGCCATCTCCCAAGCAAGCTTTATTTTTAACTGGTCGGAGAACAGTGTAGAGAATGCAGTAGTAACTAATCGGGCATCACCTTATATGAGTGTCTACCATATTAGCCAATGTAAAGTGGAATCTGCTTTTAGTTGGAGGGTTTCTTTACTTTGGGCAACCTCTTTGCCCTTTTGGTCCTTTTTTATTATTACTACAAGGAACAGTTAACTGTTTGAGGAATGAGAAAAATTGTTGGGTCTGTTCATCTCTCTGCCCATCTCTTTTTGGAAATAGGAAACAAACATTTCTGGGTACATCTATCTCTCCATCCATCTCTCTGCCCGTCTCTCTATTTGTCTATCCATTTCTATCTCTCTTTGGTAATAGGAAATAAAAAAATTAGTAGGGACATCCATCCATCTCTCTGCCAATCTCTCTATCCATCTCTCACCATCCAGCTCTATCCATCTGCCTTTGGCAGTAGGAATTAAAAATTGGTTGGGATATCTCTCGATCCATCCATCGCCATCTAGCTCTATCCATCCACCTTTATCCTTCTATCTTCCCTTCTCTCTTTGACAGTAGGAAATAAAAATGGGGTATCTATCGTATCTATCCTTCCTATCTATCTATCCTTCCTATCTATCTATCCTTCCTATCTATCTATCCTTCCTATCTATCTATCCTTCCTATCTATCTATCCTTCCTATCTATCTATCCTTCCTATCTATCTATCCTTCCTATCTATCTATCCTTCCTATCTATCTATCCTTCCTATCTATCTATCCTTCCTATCTATCTATCCTTCCTATCTATCTATCCTTCCGATCTATCTATCCTTCCTATCTATCTATCCTTCCTATCTATCTATCCTTCCGATCTATCTATCTATCTATCTATCCTTCCGATCTATCTATCTATCTATCTATCCTTCCGATCTATCTATCTATCTATCTATCCTTCCGATCTATCTATCTATCTATCTATCCTTCCGATCTATCTATCTATCCTTCCGATCTATCTATCTATCTATCCTTCCGATCTATCTATCTATCTATCCTTCCGATCTATCTATCTATCTATCCTTCCGATCTATCTATCTATCCTTCCGATCTATCTATCTATCCTTCCGATCTATCGATCTATCCTTCCGATCTATCGATCTATCTATCGGTCCTTCCGATCGATCTATCGGTCCTTCCGATCGATCTATCGGTCCTTCCGATCGATCTATCGGTCCTTCCGATCGATCTATCGGTCCTTCCGATCGATCTATCGGTCCTTCCGATCGATCTATCGGTCCTTCCGATCGATCTATCGGTCCTTCCGATCGATCTATCGGTCCTTCCGATCGATCTATCGGTCCTTCCGATCGATCTATCGGTCCTTCCGATCGATCTATCGGTCCTTCCGATCGATCTATCGATCTATCTATCGGTCCTTCCGATCTATCTATCGGTCCTTCCGATCTATCTATCGGTCCTTCCGATCTATCTATCGGTCCTTCCGATCTATCTATCGGTCCTTCCGATCTATCTATTCATCACCATCTTTGTGTCCATCTCCCATTTGGCAGTAGGAAAGGAATATTGGTGGGGACATAGATTGATATATTAATTGATTGATCTATCTGCTGACAATTGTACTTGGTGCATAGTTTATCTTACACACACCTGTGTGTGAGTATACAAACAAATGTTGATAGAAATATGTTAAATCTTTTTATATGCTTACCATCGCTGTTACCCACAATGTAGCGTTTTCTTTACGATTTTTGCCGGCCAGTAGGGTAAACGTGTGTTTTTGAGAGTGCAGCAGCCTATTGCGACCATGCTCCAAGAAGCTTGCAATCTAAACAGTGGGGCCAACAGAAGCATGTTTTTGTTTCACAGCTACATCATCTTTATTATACCCTGTTGTGGCACACTGGTGACCTGACAAAGATCAAGTTGAGGTCAGCGACTGTAAAACCAGCCATCCGCTGTTATGTCAACTTTTCGGTCTGCTTTGCCTCTATTATTTATGATAATGGCAAAGGAGGCAGTGACTGATGTGCTCAATCCATTGTCTGTCTGTAAGGGCACGTTCCTGGGATTATACATTTCTATGTATGCCAGGGAACTAGTCTTTTGTTCCCTGTACCTGTATAGCATTTTTTTTTCTTTTTTTTTTAAGGCTGCAGCAAATGCTTCTCCTCTCTTGTTCCCATGGTAACAGGAACCGGTCTATTGTTCGAGTCTATGTTTAGAATCCCGGCTGACACTTCATGAAAACAATTAAAGCCAACCCCCTATTTTTCTGAATTATAGTGCCTGAAATGTGGGGGGAAAACTTATTTGCATTTAATTTGGTGTCAGTGCAGCAGGGCGAAGTGATGGCTTTGAACATGCAAACGGGGATATGATTGCAGTAAATGCAATTAAATATTTAACTATTCTGTTAAAGCAGCAGCAGATCTGCTGGAATGCAGTGTAGATATAGTGAGGTGGAAGGTGTGTGTGTGTCACTATATGTATGACTATTTATTTAATTCCATTATCATAGCTCATTTTCAACAACAAAAATATAATAATATTAAGCAAATAATAAATATATAAAATTAGTAAGACCATGTGTCCTGTGGCTGTCTTTTAATGCTGCTAAAATATTTGTATAAAACAAAATAACATCCAATAAACTAAAAAGTCTCTAATTGTAAAGGGGGATATAAACAATAAATATTGTAGAGATTAATAATTGTTGGATGTATTGAAATCTGCAATATTTAAATATGAAGAATGCATTCTCTTTGTGTGTGGGTTTTTTTTTCCTTTTTTATTCAATTATATTTTGTTGAAAAAAAAATAACTTGGTGTCCTCAAAATTCGTTCTAATCCTGGATTCTGAATTGCTACAAAAATAAAAAAATTAGAAGGGCGATGACCAAATTTTGTGTTATTTGATAATATGTATATGAAGGGAAATTACATTATATTTTGTGTTGCATAGAAAAAAATGTAGATGTTGATTGCTTTCAAGTAGTAAAGCATTTATGTACTTTAAAATTTAAATATATTGATTTTGATATTTTCCTTGCAGCCTGTCGGTCTGTATTTAGTATAAACATGCTGCTTACCTCATTATATCCCAGCCGTTACATCTTTATCAAGTTACTATACTATTCTAATGCTAATACATTCTGCACCAAAGGGGATCATTTACGCATTCCCCGATTAATATATATGTAGATAGATATGTATTACAAAATACCCAATTCAGACTGCGAAATATTTTGGAGCCATGCATAGTAATCCATTTTTGTCCCCCCCCCCCCCCCCCTCTTGTTTTTTTCCAAACTCCTTTCAAAGGTTCTGTATACCCTTTAAAGTTCTAACGTGACCTTTTCCAATGAGGATGTCTGGTACCGTTGCTGTAAAGGACGACCCCGACGTGATGAAGGGATCGGAGACCAACCTGGAACACTCCAGCTCACTTGAAAACCTCCTCCAACCTGCAGGACAAGACAGAGCGCCAATGGAAAGAGAGGAGAGCGGCGAGAGCAGACAGGACGCCACGGTAAGATGCATTGCCCTTGCAAGTTGTGTCAGTTTTTGGAAGCCTTACAAAATTGCTTAACTAACCCCCCAAAAGCTTGTCAGAATTGAAAGTGCGCAGTTTTTGAATTCCCATTTTAATGCTTTATTTTCTTAAGCACCAAATAAATAAATCCCTCCCGAGAGGGGTCAGCAGCACATAAATTAAAAATGTCACTCAAGTGCATAACTGACAGGCCCATGTTGCTAATATATTTCTGCAATAATGTCCCGGGGATGCTCAGGTGGTTTTGAGATGAAAAATCAAGCAGTAAAATAATCTGCTGCTTCTCAGCTTTTCCAAGAACATGATTGCATTAACTTGCATTTGCCCTGACTCCCAGGTGTGGGGATACACAATTTTCCCATTACTAGTTCCGAAGCAGAGAGAGAGAGTGTATGTATGTATGTGTGTATGTATGTATATGTGTGTGTATATATGTATGTGTATATATATATATATATATATATATATATATATATATATATATATATATATATATATATATATATATATGAAAATTGTGAAAGGATATAGGCACATACAGCCATCTGAGTTGTGTCTTGTAGAGAAGGCTGGAATTTGTTGTCCTGAATAGGTAGAGAATATCAATGAAAAAGCCTCATGGTACTTGTCCATATTGCTCCATATTCATAGTCCATGCCTTCCTTCATTCCTGACAGTTTTCAGGAGCCAAATTCTAAGTCATATTTTACAATAGTCATACAAATCATAAATAGGCATGCTTTGTATATCAAGTTTGAACCTCCTGTGTTCTAGCAGTCACTTCCATGCAAGATGTATGCTGGCAGGTTGTGCTGGGATATGTAGTTTCTATGGTTTTGGCTGCAGATGCCCCATTTTAAATATACTCGATCTCAAGGCTCTATATGTGGAAAAAAAATAAATTTTGTCCTGTAGATGAAATTACAAGAATAATAAGTGAGCACAAAAAGCTCAATTCACAAAACTAATAACTAAGAAAAGTATTTTTTTTAAAGTGGGTTATGTTGAGTGCAATAAAGTTTGTTTGAAAATAGGGTTCCTTAGGTTACATGTCAATGGATGTTCTATACGGGCGTCAGATGCTGCATTTACATTTTGAATGTATGCAGCTGGAAAATGAAGCGTTTGAACCCAAGGCAAAGCAGGTCAAATATGGCATTTTATTTTAAAATGCACCTTAATAGAACATGCTGCATCCAAAGAAATGCGAAGCATTTCTCTAACCTTCTATGTGTACTTCTCAAATAAAGTCGATGGTGTTTTGCTGACCTGTGTTTGATGTTTGAAACTGAGGTAGACAACGCCCCTCAATATGAGCCCTTTGACTGGTGTTAAGGCTTTGTGAATTAAGGTTGTGGTTAATTACAGCTGTTGGCAGCTAACTGAAGTGACACAGTTGGTACTCTTGATGCTTATGCGGATATGTCACTGGCTCAGTCATCTTAAAAACAAGATAAACTGCGAACATGGGATGATCACGTTCTTTTTACATTACATTGGGCTTAAAAAAACGCCAGTTCCCTTGGCAGAAAAAGACACTCATATAGAGCGTTTTTGTACATGCTTTTAGACACGTTTTAGAGGCAGAAAAAAAAAACCCTCTTTGCGTTTTTGGATGAGTTTTTTGGCAAGAAAAACAATAAACGCTGATTTTAAAATATGCCCTCCTAAACGTCCTAATGTGCATGGACCCATGGGTTAACATTGAGCTGCTTCTACAGTCAAAATACAAAACTCCTATAGAAACTGTTTGATTTTTAAGCCCAATGTGCTTGGACCCGAATTGTTTGATCCAGCCTTCTTAACTAGGATTTCGTGGAACCCTAGGGTTCCTCCAGAGGTTGCAAGGGGTTCCTTGAGCAAAAAACAATCTTTACCTCTCAGGTAAGTTACCAAAACAATTCTGTTTTTAGTAGTCAATAAGGGGGAAGAGATTCTTCCTAGTGGCCACCAATGTAAGGAGTGTTCTTTCCACTGACCACCACACTAGTGTCCTGGGAGCAGTGGATATAGTATTTTTGGCAAGAGTTGCCTGGGACCTGAAAGTCATTTCAAGGGTAAAAAAAAAAAAAAAAGGTTGAGAGCGGCTGGTTTGACCTAGCAGCGATAACAGCAGCTACTGCTTTGCAGATATCTAATGTGCAGTAAAGCCTTCTATACACAAGGAATAAACTGAGGTGCTCAGCTTGCATTTTTATGGAATGCTCAGCATCAATTTTTAATGCCAGATGAGCACTCTCTGGTGTCGAAAATGTTGGGTTGCATGGCTTTATGTTCATGACCACCAGTTTGCAAACCCTTCTCCTTTTTCTTCTAATTGCCGTGCTCAGAGGTTACTTTTAAATGATCCGTAATCCCATTAACAAGGTATTTATATGATACTGTATGTTGGAGAAACTTAACTGACCTAAAAATCTGTCAGGTTTTTGGATTTATGAGTGGATGCTCGTAGACTGAATCTTTCTTTAGAGCCTTAAGGGCTTATGCTCTGGGGCATTTGGTTTTCTCACCATACTGAACACAGTGAAAATGCAGCCTAAAAGCAGGTCAGAAGCACCTTTTGAGAGACTAAGTGTTTGCAGGAATTCCGAAGGTTCTCAGATGCATCTCAAATTGACAGAGTCCAGCTGTGATGTCCCCACTCAACCAAGCAGTCTATTATCCTGCTACATTCCTTGTAGTGTAAAATGAAAATAAGAGAGTGAGACCCCCTTGTAAAGACTGCATCAGAAAGCAATAATTAAGTGGAGGGGGGGGTGTTGTTTATTTGGAATGTATCCATAGCTGACATGTCCACCTTCAGTGGTCTGGCTCTTTAAGGTTCCCTGGCTCTGTTGAATACTTGATGCCATTGGTATGGTTTTGGTGTTTTTTGTCTTGCTTTCCTAAGTTTAAAACCTCGGGTTGTTTTGGAAGCTTTTGCTTTTAAAAGGTTATGTATGACATCTATAAAGATAATCCTTTCTTCTACATGGATAGCTGGCTGAAAGCCATTGTGGTTTCTCAGACATCACTCTAGGGCCGATGATGGATAAGGTGAAGTTTCAGAGGAAGGTTTGCAGTGACAGGTATTAAGAATGGAACAATAGTAGTTTGACTTTTTTGCTTTTTCCCTCATTATCAGAAAATACAGTGGTCTGCAGTGACAGAGCCTTATGTGGTGCTACTCCCGTATTAAACTATTGCTAAAACGTTTAATCTGCATATTAGTCACCGAAAAAATAGCACTCAAAGTGTATTTAAACCCATATAGCTAAAATCTCCTATAAGTTTTCTTATAATAATGTTCTTTCAGAGGTAGTTTTTAATCTTTTTAAATCTGCAGCCTTCATTAGCCTATTAAATACCAGCATGTAAAACTACTTCATTACCAGGCTGTATTTCAGCTGTGTGATAGTTTGACTGACAATTACTGCATCATGTAACACTATCCAAATACTTTTTAATACCATTTTCTGAGGCAGAGGTTATTTTGTTCTATTTAATAACCCGTTTTTTTTTTTTTTTCTTTTTCTGGACAAATGCCCCAATTTTTCACCCTTACTTGGTTATAAAACATAATAAAAATGCCAGGGCAGTAGAAATGCCCTTAATTTTTTTTAAAATGGACAACCCAAGGACTCATGATCTCATTTTTATAACATTTGTTTGGAAATTAAGAAACATGCTGGTATTGAACTGGTTAAAACCTAGATCTTGGTAATCGTGCACTAGAGGCCGCATATTAATAATATACCGGTTATACAAAAAAGGGAGGAAGTGGTAAAAGGGGTTCATGTATAGGCCCTAAACAGAGGGAGGATGAGGAGAAGGGGTTAATGTACAGGTCATGTACTGTGGGGGTTAATGTGCTGGATAAGGGAGGTAAAGGTGGTAAAATACAGGATGCACAGACTGGATGGAGGGGAGGGGGCTTTAAAAATTCTCACAATAACATTTTCCCCCCCCCACCACCACCTGGAAACTGCTTCTGCTTACCTAAATATATGAGAATGAATTAATGGATTCTCTTTCATCCCCTTCCTCCATTGTGAGAGGAAGGGGAGGGCTCTCAAATGTAAATTGTGGTACTGTTTACATTTCAGATAGCTGTGATTGGCCATTATAGTGATCACAAGGCACAGAGCCAGTCTGATTTTGCTCTGTGCTGTCACAGACGTGTGTGTGTGTGTGTGTGTGTGTGTGTGTGTGTGTGTGTGTATACACAATGTAAATGTAGTGCTTTTTAAAAATATCACTCCAGTACAATGTGGATATCACTAAGCCACCTATAGCCATGCAGCAAAGTCCATTTGAAATATTACGTGGTGATCCTACCATGAAGGTCCTTGAGACACTTCCTGTTTTAGTGAGACCACTATCTCTCTGTGTTCTTTGTACTCCGTGTTACGTTCTCCCCTGATGGAAGTTTAAAATGGCTAGCTGAGGCACTGTGCAGGTACGATCCACTGTTGTCCCCATCAGGAGGCCAGTCCAGACCATTAATATGCGTTCTTCACTGAAGTGAGCACATATAGTTGCTTATAGTGATACTAAAGGTTTTTTTTTTTTTCTTAATTTGTAAGATAACAAACATGTCTATACTTACCTGCTTGGTAGAGCTGTTTTGCACAGAGCAGCCCGGATCCTACTCTTCTTGGGTCCCCCACAGGCTCTCCTGGCTTCTCCTTTCTGTCTGGTGCCCCTACCCCAAGCAATTTGTTATGGGGGAACCCATTGCTGTAGCTCCCCCTCCCCCCATTATTGACTGAATTGCTGTGATTATCAGCAGTGGGAGTCAAAGTTCCCGCTTACTTTCTCATCCAATGAGGAGGTGGAGGCCTGGAACAGACGAGGCTGTCGTGCACATCGCTGAATTGAAATGAGGCTCAGGTAAGTATTGAGGGTTTTGTTTTTTTAAAACAAAAGTGGTTGTAAAGGCTCATGTTTTTTTTACCTTCATACATAGAATGCATGAAGGTTTAAAAGTGGTTGTAAAGGCTCATGTTTTTTTTAAGTATGTGAATCCTCACCTTGTAAAAGAACTCATAAAGTCTAAATATTTCTGTACACATATAAAAAACATTCTAAATATATTTTTTTTTTTTATGAGTTCTCTGCTGCAGCAGGCGCTGGGAGTGGACAAACAGCAATGTACTGATCTTCCCAGTGGCTGTGCAGGGGGAGAGTTGCAGCACAAGCCTGGTCATTGGATTGGCTGCTAGCACAGCCAGAAAACTGACCACGTCATGCTCTCATGCCTAGTGTGGTCAGTTTTTAATAGGAAAGGAGAGGGACTGGCAGGACCACCAGGGATTACACACAAAGGAAGCAATACAAAGAGAACAGGAGACTTTTTCATTTAAGTATATGGTACAGCAGGCATATATCCAGAATATGAAATGTTGGGATTACATATTTATTAATGCTGGCTGGAAGAGATCAGCAGCACTGAGATGGGGAAAGGAGGATGGGAAAAAATAGGTGAAAACATTATTCGGCCTGTGATAATATAACCGTGCACAGAACAAACTGAATGTCATCCACTTAACACAAAGAATACCCAGTGACCAGTAACAACCTACCTTTCAATTTCCTGTTCTAAACCGATAAATGGAATCTGGTTGCTAATTGTTATTGCACTCCAAATATCATGAATAGTTTTGAAAACTGAAAATATTTTAAGTTAAAAAAAACAGCTACAGGTATGCTTTCAGAGATTGCAGCCTAATGACGAAGTTGTAGGTAATGAACTCTTCAGGCATGAGGTATTTTGGGGCTTCGTGCCGCAGGGGTTGTTGGCTATTAGCAAATTGTATATCTGTGCAGCTGCCATGTCTGCCCTCTTGTAAATTAGTAATTGATACAATCTTAGTGCCCTCCCTTCCAACATGTCCAGCTACCATGGACAGCTGCCATACTTTTGTATTTTATTTATGTCTCCTTTGCTCAGGCAGGAGGATTTTAAATTGCAAGCTTTCAGCGTTATTATATAATTTATAGCGCTCCCACGTATTCTGCAGCACTTTACAGCAGGGAGTATACCGAGCGTAGATTTTAAAAATAGGCAACTGCAGACGGGAAGCATGTTGGCCTAACTGGTCAGATTTTTGTTTTAACTAAATAAATCTAGTAAGTCTTTGATTTCTAGCTCAACTGACCAAATTACATTAGCAGCGCGGGTTCAGAAAACCGTTCAGTGACACTAAACTCATGAGACTGAGTTAACAATAATAAGGTATCCCAACGATACATAGAACATGGTAATGCATTTATTTTAGTAAAGGGAAACTACTAAATATCTTCTCAGCAGCAGTATACAGCAGTCATGTGACTGGTTTCTGTGTCCATTCGAGTTCTGGTTTGGCTTCTAGGAAGGGTTCATTCTTCGCTGGGTTTCCTCCATGCAGAGGGCTGCATGACCCACGACCCTATGTCTGGACAGCACTGATTGGCTCTGTGCTGATCACATACACCCGTCACTAAAGCCTGTGTCCACAAGCTTTTATGGAAGGCGGTGCCTCCATCAATCAAGATGTGACATTTCACCAACTGTGTACTTTTTAGTTACTGGACTTGGAGGAGAAGGGAAGAACTGGGCTGTCATTTCAGATTTGTATACACGCACTAATGTGTGATGTTAAAGTCAGGTGACCTGAGTAGCTCAGATCGTGGAGGAAATGTTCTCTAGCAATACACACAAAACAGAGCATGTGCAGACTTGCCACCACTGCTCTGTTCAGATTGGGGATAGTATAAGAAGGGAAGGATCAGATAACAGCAAGATCAACCAGCCTTTTTACACACTGCAGAGGATTAACCCCTTAGGTTTCACAGTGAGTATAAAATTGATTTACTGCATATACAGACTGCCTTTAAAGTATTACTAAATCCACAATCCTAAAATCAGAGTCCACCTTTGTGACCATGTTTTATGTTACAACTAAATTCAGGGTGTAACATGAAACATTGGTGCATTTACCAACACCCCCTCAAACTGCCCTCCACTTACCTCAATTGCAGGGAGGTCTCATGCTGTGTTTTTTTTTTTTTTTTAACTGCCTGCCAACCGCTTAATGCATTATATACAGCTGCATTAATGAATGCCTTGCCGCTGGACATATGCATCCAAGGTAGCCTGAGGTTGGTTGCGCGCTCCCGGCATACTTGCCAATCTATCACTGGCAGCTGTCAGAACGGGCTCACAATCGTGTGACCACTGTGAGAGCCAATCACAGCAGGCACGTGATAGAGTAGCCGATCCCAGGGATTAAAGCCCACTTGAAGGTCCACTGGGAGGTGGAGTTGAGGGGTTAAGTTATCGTGGCTCCGCCCACACGTCCATAAATTCATTAATTCACAAATTATTTCACACTTATCTGTGAATGGGAAGAGTACAAATTCCCTCTGTCACTGAGGCAGAAGGACTCTTGAGTGCAAGAGAGCACAAGTGTGCTGATGTCACCGCATTTTGGTCCATTGTTACTTTCTCCACCCCAATAACAGAAGGTCTGCATGGGGGCTGGGATGTAGGAGCCTGCGCATTGCATCGGTGACACCTTGATCATGGTTGCTATGCTTTACAGACTTCAGTACAAAAATATAGTAAATGCATGTGTTTGTATTTCAATATTGTGAGTGCAATTTAATTCCTGCAAAAGGTGAAATGTGTAATTTTCTAAAACAGTCAGACACATTTTTAAAAAAGCGGCCCGTATATGGCCTCTTCGCCACACCCTGCAGGTCCAAATTGTGCTTGGAGGGATCTGCTCCTTTGCTGACGTAGGATCTGCTGCTTTTTGTGATCTGTGTTGATTAAAGTGGGGGTAGGGTTGCAGATTTGGGTTGAAATGCAGTGGACTGGCACAGAAAATATTTTTAGGTTGTTGGACCCTACATAGCATATTAAAGTATAACTAGAAAAGCTACAATTTCTGGGGAAATTGTGTGATGTGTTCTTGCCTCCACCAGTAGTCTACAACTGGAGTGGGCGGAGTAACTGGGTGGAGTGGCTTGTCACTCTGCTGCCTGCTCACACACCTGGGTTCCTATGGCAACTCACTCTACAGCAAGGGCAGAGAAGAGCGGTTAAAAACAAACTGCTCCAACTTGCTCACTTCACTGGTGGTTGCCATCTTCAAACGGTTGTAGTTTAAAAATTATAAATCCTACAGCGAAGAGCTTTATATTGTGAGAATCACAAGACCCAGATCTATATTTTGATGCATAGTATGTCTAATATTAAAAATGAAGACACAGTCGCAGTTTAGAAATTGCCCTTCAAATTTGAGGTGGCTAGAGTGGAGTTTCAATGAATGTCAATGGGCGGCGTGAGTTGCAAACAAATGGTCATATTGTGAAAACTATCCGGACTATGGCTTAGCAGTGGACATTTGTAGTGGCAGCTGTGATAGCTGAACGTTTTGATATAAGATTTGTGTAGGTGGGCTTGAAAATGAGGGAGTGATGGCAGTTTAGAAATCATGTCCTGATTTTTCAGCTCACTCTAGCTTTTGTCAGCTCCCGCTTTAGTTTTGAACATTCCGCCATTCAATCCTATGGGACCAAATTCACCACAAAAACGCCGATATTTCGTGAACCATTCGGCGAACAGTTCCACAAAGTAATAGCACACCAATCGAGAACAATCCGCACGTTTCGGTATATTACTGTCTATGTAGTGTAAAAACTGTGGGAGGAGTTAGGGTGGTAAATTTGGCTATAATAATAAAAATATATATGTGAGATAACAGTAAGTGGTCTGCCATGCAAGAACACTTAACTAAAGGTAAAACTTTTTCAGTTTTGGACATGGTGAAGAGGGATGAGAACATCTATTTTTTGCTGTGTCCCTCTTGGGGTAAGTCACCCTTTTTATTTGTCCAGTTTTACTGTTATTGAATTAAAAAAAAAAAAAAAAAACCCAAAAAAACTAATTTTGGGTTGTCCTCAGAAAAGTATTAGAGGGAAAATCTTCCAATGGGGATACTATTTCTGGTAACCTGGGTCTGCTTCAAGGAATTTCCTTAATTTGCAGGGATTTACTCTCACCTCCTGTGTTGGCTATGGGACATGAAGTGAAGGGAAATCTCCCCAATGGGGGCACTAGTTGCAATCTGACAGGGGTTATAACCCTCCCTTTCTCTATCCAAAAAGAAAATTTAGCAGTGAGCCAGCACCATCACCTTTGTGCAATAAGGGAGCTGGCATGGCAAGAAGTAATGGTAAACCCCATTTGAAAAGATGTTGGGCTCCAGTATGGCGCCAAAGCATGTTACTTGGGGGGTATATAAGATTCTTGTTGAATTGGGGGGGGGGGGGCATGTCCTCTGCTGTTCTTGGAGAACTGGGAAAGGGAACTGGGAACAAAAATGAATGCAGCACAGAAAAATAAAATGTTTAAATTAACACAATTAACATGAACATGGTTGAAATGCATTATAAATGTTTAACGAGGTGGTATTTGACACCGAGTGTTGTACATAAACAATGAGTAGAAGTCTCACCCTCATGTTGGAGGGGATGTGGATCTAAGGGAACAATGGCACATATATGGTGGAATTGTCCAAAAATACAGGGGTTTTGGCAAGATGTAATCCAGTTCATACAAGAGATTTTGGGACAATTATACAGAAGGATTCGTGGGAATGTTTGTCTTTATAGGACAGAAGCACCAGTGAAGCAGTATAAAAACAGTGTATAACCAGTGCGCCTAAAGGGCTTATTCCAAAATTTTAGCAGTTACAGGAGCCTCCAACAATGAGGGACTGGGTAGACAGGGTGGAATATATAAATAGGATGGAGGAGTTACATCATATAGACAAAGGAAATATGGGTAAACGTAGAAAGGATTGGGGAAGATGGTCTGACTTCAAGGCATCTGGAAAATATATGGAAGTAGTTGGGAGGCCCAGGGATCTGACTGGAGGTAGGAGAATAAAAGGGAATGTTTTGTAAGGCAGTAGCAGGAATAGGAGAATGGAAAAGAAAGGTTGGAGGGAAAGCGAGAATAGTAAGAAAAAGGAAGCGTTAGAAGCGATGATTGAGGAGAAAGCTCATGGGTATAGAATGAAAGAATGGAAAGTTGGAATTAGAAGTGAAGAGCTATATGGACCGGGAGGAAGAAAAAAAAAAGTAATGGTATTTAGTGTAAATACTTTTTTTTTTTTTTTTTTTTAAATATCTTGTGTTTTTGTTAGTCTTCCCCTTGAAAGGAAGGAAAATATTTGTAAACATAGTCATAAAATTGTAAATGAACCAGTTGCTGCATAGTCATGTATTAAATTGTGTTTTCTGTACTTTGTAGTTTTTGTTGGGGCAGCCATATTTGATTATCCGTGACACAGACCGTGCTTGCCGCTTAAGTGTTTCTGCCTTGCTGGTCCTTTTTTATCTCCCTGCATATCAACCAAACAAGGTATTATTTGCAGTAAATACAAGGATGAGGGGTTTCCATGCTGCTGCACACCTTGCCGGCCGTGCTGATAACAGACCAAATTAGTCTCGGCTTGATTCATCAGAGCCACTCTTCCAACATGTTTCACCCCACCCCCAGGGGCAGGTCAAAATGCATTGGGGGCGTTGCATTGCACTGATGAATGTGCAGCTGAGACTGCTTTTATCTGTTAGCAGCACAGCCGGCTAGGTGTGCGGCAGCCAGGAAACCCCTCCACAACCTTACTGCATGCTTTGTGTTTGAACAAATCCATCCCAACTTGCACCCTCACTACTCGGCGGCTTTCATTCTACAGGACTCTGCAAGCCTTAGCGGGGACCCATAAGCTTAAATCCATGGTCGCAATAAATCCAAAAATGGGATTTGGCTGTGAGCTCTAATGATTTTAAACATAGTCCAAATCCATAATTCTTTAGACCAGAGAACGTGATCTTTGCCTATGCTTTATAAAATAGAAGGAGCTTTTCAAAGCTGCCTTGTGTTCTATAAAGAGGTATTTTATGTTAACCAAATAATAGTGTGATTTCATAATGCAACGTGCAATACTGATTTCATGTCAAGCTTCAGTTTTAATGATGTATTCACTTTAAATTGATTATGTTGCCTAAAGTACATGTATAACAGTCTAAACAAGTACCAAATCTATGTTTCCCAACTCACTTGCCAGCCAGCCTGCAACAAAATGAATGAACCCTGTCTTAACAGTTCACTTTAAAACAAGGGGTTTAGTTTGAACCCATTTGCAAATATATGCATAAGCTACAAAGGCCACGTCACGGCACCCCAGTTTACTGCAGTCTGAACAGTACATTTTGAGAGTCTCCAAAGTTGGAGCACATAAATAATAATGGATAGGTTAAGGGTAGGTATGTCTGGAGGGATCCCACCACTCCTTAAAGGTATGGGATGCACTGGACACCCACCAATGGCAGTGGTCCACTGCGTCGCCTCATGAATTTACCAACAGTACAAACAAATGGCAGCCACCCCACCGTATAGCTGGACTTTGCAGCAAGGAGCACATGGAACCAAATCTAGTTACTATATGATGCACAAGCCTCCTAAAGTATATGTATGTATGTGTATATATATATATATGTGTGTGTGTATATATATATATATATATATATATATATATATATATATATATACAGTCATGGCCGAAATTGTTGGCACCCTTGATATTTTTCCTGAAAATCAAGTATTTCACACAAAAAAGGTATTGCATTAACACATGTTTTGCTATACACATGTTTATTCCCTTTGTATGTATTGGAACAAATATAAAACAGAGGCAGAAAAGCAAATATGACATAATGTCACACAAAACCCCAAAAATGGGCTGGACAAAAGTATTGGCACCCTTAACTTAATATTTGGTTGCACACCCTTTGGAAAACATAACTGAAATCAGTCGCTTCCTATAACCATCAATAAGCTTCTGACACCTCTCACCCGGAATTTTGGACCACTCTTCCTTTGCAAACAGCTCCAGGTCTCTCTTATTGGAAGGACACCTTTTCCCAACAGCAATTTTAAGATCTCTCCACAGGTGTTCAATGGGATTTAGATCTGGGCTCATTGCTGGCCACTTCAGAACTCTCCAGCGCTTCTTTGCCATCCATTTCTGAGTGCTTTTTGACGTATGTTTGGGGTCATTGTCCTGCTGGAAGACCCAGGATCTTGGACGCAAACCCAGCTTTCTGACACTGGGCCCTACAGTGCGACCCAAAATCCTTTGGTAATCCTCAGATTTCATGATGCCTTGCACACAGTCAAGGCACCCAGTGCCAGAGGCAGCAAAACAACCCCAAAACATCATTGAACCTCCACCATATTTTACCGTAGGTACTGTGTTTTGTTCTTTGTAGGCCTCATTCCGTTTTCGGTAAACAGTAGAATGATGTGCTTTACCGAAAAGCTCTATCTTGGTCTCATCTGTCCACAAGACGTTTTCCCAGAAGGCTTTTGGCTTACTCAAGTACATTTTGGCAAACTGTAGTCTTGCTTTTTTATGTCTCTGTGTCAGCAGTGGGGTCCTCCTGGGTCTCCTGCCATAGCGTTTCATTTCATTTAAATGTCGACGGATAGTTCGCGCTGACACTGATGCTCCCTGAGCCTGCAGGACAGCTTGAATGTCTTTGGAACATGTTTGGGGCTGCTTATCCACCATCCGGACTATTCTGCGTTGCAATCTTTCATCAATTTTCCTCATCCGTCCACGACCAGGGAGATTAGCTACAGTGCCATGGGTTGCAAACTTCTTGATAATGTTGCGCACTGTGGACAAAGGCAAATCTAGTTCTCTGGAGATGGACTTGTAACCTTGAGATTGTTGATATTTTGCCACAATTTTGGTTCTCAGGTCCTCAGACAGTTCTCGTCTCCTCTTTCTGTTGTCCATGCTTAGTGTGGCACAGACAGACACACAATGCAAAGGTTAAGTGAACGTCTCTCCTTTTTATCTGCTTTCAGGTGTGATTTCTATATTGCCCACACCTGTTACTTGCCCCAGGTGAGTTTACAGGAGCATCACATGCTTGTAACATTCTTATTTATCCGCAGTTGTGAAAGGGTGCCAATACTTTTGTCCAGCCCATTTTTGGAGGTTTGTGTGACATTATGTCGAATTTGCTTTCTTTCCTCCCTTTTTTTGTTTTGTCCCAATACACACAAAGGGAATAAACATGTGTATAGCAAAACATGTGTTAATGCAATACGTTTCGTGAGAAATACATGATTTCCTGGAGAAATATCAAGGGTGCCAACAATTTCGGCCATGACTGTATATATATATATATATATATATATATATATATATATATATATATATATATATATATATATATATTATAGATTTTTTTTTTTTTTTTTAACCTACCCTGACTAAGCCAAATCATCCTTCATGTATGTCTTGCACGCTCCTCCTCCTCCAAGACACATTGGCTCATAGTAGAATGGTTTCAGCAACAAAGGCAGATTTGCCAACCAGAAAGCAGTAGGCAGGACTAGGCTTTGCCAGGCGATGATCAACAAACTACAGGCTTGTGAATCGTCAGTAACAATGCCAATAGCTATGCTCCTTGTAACATTTTATCATTTCACTGTAGTGCAGACAGGCATAACCTACATGAGTGGCACTCCCGCTCTGAATTCAGCCACATCATCACTGGGATCTACTTTAGGTAGACTCCACTGGCAGGATCTACAGGTATTCCTGAGACTAATAGAAAACTATGTGTAGATACACTTATAATTAAGCAGCACATAGTTTATTAATCGTAGGCCATTTAACCACTTCCCACCTGTAGGATATCGCATGATGTCCTTAGGTTGCCTGCAGCTCAAGTCTTGGTTTGATCCAGATGCTTTGGAGGTTAGAGGGGAGATCTGGGGTCTAATAATGACTCCAGATCACTCCAAAAAGAGCACAGGTCACTGCCATGCTATCACAAGGGATGCTGCGAACATCAAAACAAGAGCAATTTTCTAGTGCCATACCTCCTGTGTAAGTTTAAAATTGTCAGAATTGGTCTGGTAGGCTAATGGTTAAATAAAACTGCTGTTAAAAGATGTACCTGCAAAACATAAATGCAAATTTTCACTTTCCTGCTGCCCACAAGCCTTCTTAAGAAACTGACACGTCAAGAGTGTTTGGATTTCTTGTTTTCACATGCACTCTGTGGTTCCTCTTGCCATCCCCTGACATCACTCAAGGTCATCAGGAGGAACTGGTTTATGCTGTGGGAGATCAGAAGTTCAACCCTTTCGAAGTACCGGTTCATGAATATCCTCTTCTCAAGATCTGTTGATGTGTGATTGTCAGGCTTTGTCTAAAAAGTCATGTGCAAGGTGTGACAATGGAAAAAAAACCATGAAAGACCATGTGGTGCCGCTCTGAAGCCAGATTGAAGGAGAGGAGTCACTCCACCTGCAAAGGAATGAAGGGAGCAGTGGCCTGAGTCCATTTCAGTGTCTTGGGTGAGGTGAGGGGGAGTGGATGCCGCTCAAAACCAGTCCCGGGAGTCAAGCATGTTGAGTGTATGAAATGGCCTCAGCACTGTGCTAGCCACGCCCTCTGTTTACCCCCGCTCATCGGGGAGCTTGGCCACAAAGGCCATTTTATACACTCCACATGCTTGACTCCTGAGACTGCATCCGCTCCCCTTTACGGCACTTTACCTTTTCTTGCTTTTGGTAGATTGATTTAACTTTTTTCAGATCTCTGTTCAGCGAAAAATATTTGTTGGTGGCAAAAATTGTTAGGGTAATTTTTTTTAAATTTTGCTGGAAACTGCAAAGGTAGAGTGGTTGAAATGGCACAGTTTTTTCATTTTTATTGAAAATCGTGTCATACTTACCTGCTCTTTATAATGGTTTTCCACAGAGCAGCCCGATCTTCCTCTTTTTGGGTCCCCTGCTGGCACTCCTGGCTCCTTCCCTTTGTTGAGTGCCCCCATAGCAAGCTGCTTGCTATGGGAGCACTCCTGCATGCTTAATCCGGAGCTGGCTTTGTGTGTCCATAAGACACACAGTGCTCAGCCCCGACCCCTGCTCCCTCCTCATTGGTTGTGATGGACAGCAGTGGGAGCCAATGACTCCTGCTGCTCTGTCTGAGCCAATGAGGAGAGAGAGCACAGAGATAGCCGATGCTTTCGTGGTTGGCACTGGTACGAGATCTGGCTCGGGTAAGTATTTAGGGGACTTGTGGTTGGAAGCTGTGTGCACGAGGATTTTTACCGTAATGCATAGACTAAAAAAAAAAAAAACACCTGCCTTTTAGCACCACTTTAGGTCATCTGCTACATATTAATTGAACGCTCACTTATGTGTGTGGGTTGGCATGAATCTCCATGGAAAATGGCTAAGCTTTCTCATGATTTCTGTACAAGGGGCACTGTTTGTGTGGTGGTTTTTTTTTTTTCCCTCCCTGCAGCTCCAGAGAAAACTATATAGTTTCTTGTTGTGTAGATTAAGTAGGACCATTGAAAGCCAAAGTTCCTCTTTGTGTGCATAAGTGGTACAACCCAGAGAAAGCTGTGAAGTTCCCTGTTATGTACACGAAAGGTGGAACCCAGAAAAAGCCATAACATGGAACTTTTCTGCTTTCTCTGGATCCTATCTCCCATACAGAAAACAAGGAATTGAATGGCTTTCTCTACTACTACTTATGTACACAATGAGGAACTGACTTTCTCTGGATTCCTCCTCTTATACATAATGTCCTGTTGTGTACATGAGTGGTAAAAATCCCTGTTTCTAGACACTGCCACTAAAAAGAGATTACCAATTTTTGTTAAAGTGTTTGTTGAGGCTGAAAGTTGTGGGTTTTTTTTTGTTTGTTTTTTTTAAATACCTTCATGTGTTCTATGCACAAAGTTAAAAAAAAAAGTAAATTCCAACCGAGTTAGAAATCAGAGTACCACCCTAGTGGCTGCTTTCCCCAAGTGTCAGAAGCCGGCTCTATGTAAACAGAAAAAGATAAAAAAAAAACCAGGAAGCGCCATCTAAGTGCACTAATATCATTACATTTATTCCATATGTGTTGGGCAACTCACGTGTAAAAAAGAATTCTTGCTTGTGATCATAAAACCCCACCAGACACCCCGACCTGCAGGACCCACTGGTGGTTGGAAGCTGCGGCCGCCTGAGAATTCTTTTTTTAACATGCAAGTTACCTAACTTTTATGGAGTAAATGTACTTCTATTACTGCACTTAAATGGTGCTTCCCGGTTTTTTGTTTTTTTTTCCTCTTTGATTGGAATCTGAAGCAGCTTTTAATTTTTTGCTGCCGGTCCTAAATTTTATGTAACTTTTCAGCCTGAGTTTTCAAAAATCCAAAGTAGGCCTAAGTGAATAGCTGTGCATTTTGCATGTTTGAGGTTTAACAACTGCTTTGAGTTTCCTATTAATATTATAAGGAAGGTCTCTGTTGTGTATGGGGTAACCATTGCTCATGATTATGGTGAAATGTTTGTGTCTTAAAAGATTTTTTTAGATCTAAAAGTATGAACGGGATCACCTTAAGTCTGAGTTTTAGGCAGAAATAAAAATAAAAACCGTTTTTACATTAATAAGTCATCTGATAGATATAAGTACCTAAATCTGTCTGTATATTTATGCTGGAAGGTTGGCAACAGCCAGTGGAAGAGTGATATCCTCAATAGTCTCTTGTATAGTTTCGGGATGTGGGCACAAGGTTAGCTGTGATTGTTGACATGGTTGTGTAAATCACAGGACTGGCTAAACAGATACAAATGATTTTCACATAATATCGTTTGTATATGTTCTGTTAACATATTTGGCATTCAGCTTTAAAAATTGTTTTTAATAAAAACCCCCCATAAAAACCTTCCCTCGGTTATCCATCACCTTCCCTCCTTATATGCATCATATCATTCAGAGCCCAGATCCACTTTGTTTTTACTGACTACATTCTCCAGACCCTTTTCTATCCAAATTATTATTATAATACGGGATTAATATAGTTTGCACAACACTTTACAATATAAAGGGGGACAGTACAGTAAAATCACAAAATTGTTCAATACAGAAGGAATAGGGGGCACTGCTCATAGAGCTTACAATCTAAAGGGGAGGTGGTAAAAAAAAAAAAAAGTAATACTTGCAGAGAATGTTCTGATGGAGGCGACTCAAATGCGGTTTTTAGGTGGAGGTGGGATAGACTTTCTTGAAAAAATTAGTTTTCATTGCCTAAAGGTGCACAGGGTAGGAGCTGAACAGACATACTGGAAGGTAGTTCCAGAGGATGGGAGACGTTCTGGAAATGAGCATGGGAGGAGGTAACCAGGGAGCTAGAGAGCAAGATGTCTTGGAAGGAGTGGAGAGGATAATTTGGGTGATTTTCTGTAGATGGGGTTGGTGATATAGCTGGGAGTAGTGTTGTATGTGACTGTCTGGTCATAGTAACCAGACACACTGGGGACAGCCTGCTGTTCTCCATGGCAGCCCCTGATCATGTGCAGTACAGCAAAGAACAGTGCAGTGGAGGGCATAGCCATTGCCCAGGCTCTGAGTGGACCATGGCAGCCAGAAATGTAAGTCTCCATGGGGGTTGTGGTTGGGGAGTTTATGGGGAGGGAGATCAAAATAACACAGAAATAAAGCTTTTAAATCATTAGAAGCTAGTTTATTTTCCATAATCTTAATACAAGTGTGCAGCCATATGTTCTGAAATCTTAGTGCAGCCATATTTACCAACTATTTCTTCTGCTTCTTTTACTCTGCACTTCAGTGAAGTTGTTATTCTTAAAGTATTAGTTTACCTTTTAGACAAATAATAAATTCACTTTATTTTGTAAGTAAAATGTGTTTATTAATTTTGTCTGCAGGACCCTGAAAAGCTTTGCACCAGCGATCAGTCTCCTGCAGACCTGTCAGAATATCTGCTTGCCGTACGGGATGTATGAGCAAGCAGATATTCTGACAGGAAGCTTCAATGAACTACCGCAGCGCCTTGGTAGTTCATTGAAAAAGCCAAGCCGACAGCCGTTAAGGCTATCGGGACTTGCAGTCCATTCAAGCGAGGAAGTCCGTGAACAAATGATGCAGCCGTGTGGGCGGAGCCCTGCACGACCGTGCTGTTTTCAAATTTGTCAGTACGAGGAGAACTCTCCTTCTCCTAGGCAGCCCAGAGGTGATTTTTATTTTCTTTCCTTACACCAAGGAAGGGTGGAAGGAAATGAAAATTGCTTTATTCCTCCATCAACACAGTCAGTGTTGATGGGAGACTGGCTCCTGCAGTGCTATTGTGTTCTGCTGGTGGGAAGGGGAGGGCACAGGATGCCATCCCAAGTGGGAAGAACACAATAACTACTGCTAATCGCATGTAGAAAAAACAGACTGGTGGCACCTAAGTCTTTCAATGGATTGACTTGGGTACACTCAGCCTGCCTATACATGGATCGAATCTTGGCCCGTCCCCGCTGAATCAGCAAAATTTTTACCCATGTATGGCTGGCTTAATATGGCCACAGACCAAATAGATTTTCTTTCATAGAACTACATGCTCCTTTTACACTCACTGGCCACTTTATTAGGTACACTTCAATTGCTTGGTAACACAAATTGCTAACCGGCCAATCACATGGCAGCAACTCCATGCATTTAGGCATCTAGACGTGGTGAAAACAACTTGCTGAAATGCAAACAGAGCATCAGAATTGGGAAGAAAGGGGATTTAAGTGACTTTGAACGTGACATGACTGTTGGTGCCAGACAGGGTGGTCTGAGTAACTGCCAGGATTTTCACACACATCCATTTCTAGGGTTTACAGGGAATAGTCAGAAAAAGAGAAAATATCCAGTGATTGGCAGTTGTGTGAAAAATGCCTTGTTGGTGTCAGAGGAGAATGGACAGACTGGTTCGTGATGATAGAAAGACAACAGTAACTCATGTCAATATGGATCGAAATCTCTGAGGAATGTTTCCAACACCTTGTTGACTCTATGATACAGAGAATTAGGGCAGTTCTGAAGGCAAAAGGGGGTTCAACCCTGTACTAGTCAAGGTGTACCTAATAAAGTGGCCAGTCAGTGTATATCTTAGATTATAAGCTCCAAGGAGCAGGGCCCTCCTAACCCTCTTGTATTGAACTGTATTGTTGCTGTATTGTTTCCCTTCATTTTGTAAAAAGCTGAGCAAACTGTTGACGCTATATAAATCCTGTATTCTAATAATATCGACCAGCAACAATTTACTGCAAGCTACTACCAGATTGGATGCCAATTAGATTCTTTTGAGTAAGACCTCACACTGCATACATGTTTATAGATCTAGGAGTTTGTCCAATCACATGTGTGGTCAGCTTGATCTTTCATTTGTTTGATAGGCACTCATCAGCAATAGGTATGTAGTATGGACAGCTTTGTAAACAACCTATTAAGTTCAACTGCAGTCCAGAAGGGCATCTCACTACATATTAGTATGTTTAGTATTATGGCAGATGTTCAGAAGGGAATGATGACGCTCTTCCTGATTTAACATCCACGTGCCGATAGTGTAAGCATTTACTGTTTTTATACCCAAGTCCTGTTTTGTAGTTTTGGTAAAAAAGTCAAAGCTGTGGCAAAAGTTACTTTCACCTCAAGTTTACAATAAAAGCAAACTATGTACTCTCTGAAAACAAAAACCTGGGTTTCTAGCTAAATCCCTGCTTTGTGGATGCCGATGTTTTAGCTGTGGAGGGTTGATAATCTGGGCTTTGTAGCACATTGTTGTGTTTATTGTGCAGGTGTTCAAAGCATTATTGAGCCACCCAAAGGTCAGGCTTTGAAACAGAGACCTGGATTTATGTAATATTCAGATCAAGGCCAACGATAGACACCAGGGATTCTGTGAATTCATTGGGAATACATCCAATCAAGGGTGGATTTGCAGGGGAATTATGAAGCCTTGTCCTTTTTTTCTGCTGTCGCTTTTTTTTGTTTTGTTTTTCCTGGCAGTTCATGTATCGAGTCTGTAGATAGATGACTTTTACACTTAATCATTTTTGTTTTTGATACTCTATAGTGGGAGTGGTCACCCTATTGGGGTGCAGACTATGAGAAATCTGGCTTGTGTGTACAATACAAAAGTCTGAATACAAGCCGGGTTTATATTATAATTACTTTTTTTGCTTAGTCCGTGCTTCTCTTGCTTGTACCGTATTTTGTTTGACTCTTGGGACATTTTATAGCAAAACGCCTGAGAAATAATGAATCGTCAGTCTATGCGTACTGCTACTGTAAGCAGCTCCACAGGAGAGTACATTCTGTAACGTTTTTGAAAACCTCACGATATGACAGCAGATCATTTCTCAACGCAATATAGGAACTGTCCTACGCTTTCTCTAGCGGCGGTTTCGGAATTGACACATCAAGCTTGCGGAATTAGTATAAATTTGAGAAAACTGTCCTGATAAGCACCAACATTTATCACTTTTTTTTTTCCATGTGCTTGCTGGTGATCCTCGCTTCATTGAACGCATAATGCAGCAAAACAGTCAAAAAATATCATTATCCAACATAAAAAAAAGGAGCAAAACAGAAGGTGCCAGCTGGAAAAGAAAAGGAGCTGGCTTTGTAAAAAGGGAAAGGACATTTTAATTATATATTTTTTGCATTTGTTTGACCCTTTTAAAGGAAGGGATTGGGAGATAGCTGAATATTTTGTTTTTTTTTAATAGAACTTTGTCCACTGGCGTAATGGCCTCTGAAAGAGGTATTGGTTCAATATCATTCATGGTCTGTCAGGCAATCAAACCTGGCTTTTAGACTTCTGCACATTTCTGTCCCAGGGCTTCCACCCAAAAACATCTCTCAAAAGCCTCACACACTCTCATCCCAGTCCAAAATCTTGTGGTCCTCAAATGGAACAAACTAGGACACCAGATCTGTACTTGTGTAAATGATCATCTCATGGAGAAGCTTGCAGGACAATGGCATAATCTCCAGGAACAGCATGAAAAAAATTGGGACCACCGGCTATCCATTCAGAATACTTTGATATCTATAGCAGCGTTTTTCAACCACTGTGCCGCGGCACACTAGTGTGCCGTGAGATATTGTCTGGTGTGCCGTGGGAAAAATTCCAATTTCATCTGTAACATGTGGCTTCGGCTCACAAATAGACCAATCATTAGAATCTAATGATTCAGTGGTCGGCAAGCCGCGGCTCGCGAGCCACATGCGGCTCTTTACCCAGTCTAATGCGGCTCTTCTGTGTGCCGGGCGCCTGCTCCCCTCCCTCCTCTCGGTCGGCCGCTCCCCTGCCTCCTCTCGGTTGGCAGCCCCAAAAGTCCGCGCGGACCTTTTAATCCGGCTTGCGGATGTGGCTGTCAGGATGTGTGTAGGCGGGGCAGCGTGCCGAACGTGAGGGGAGGGGAGCTAGGCTCCTCTCACAGTCCGCCCTGAAGACCCGAACGGCGCGGGAAGACAGCGAGAGGAACGCAAAAGGTAAGTGAATTGACACGGGGGACTTGGCTTACTAGAAGGGGGGGGGGGGAATAGTACTGTGGGGGATGAAATACTATATGAGGGATGAATTACTATATGAGGGATGAAATACTATATGGGGGGATGAAATACTATATGGGGGATGAATTACTATATCAGGGATGAATTACTATATGAGGGATGAAATACTATATGGGGGGATGAAATACTATATGGGGGGATGAAATACTATATGGGGGGATGAATTACTATATGAGGGATGAAATACTATATGGGGGGATGAAATACTATATGAGGGATGAAATACTATATGGGGGATGAATTACTATATGAGGGATGAATTACTGTATGAGGGATGAAATACTATATGGGGGGATGAAATACTATATGAGGGATGAAATACTATATGAGGGGATGAAATACTATATGGGGGGATGAAATACTATATGGGGGATGAAATACTATATGAGGGATGAATTACTATATGAGGGATGAAATACTATATGGGGGGATGAAATACTATATGGGGGGATGAAATACTATATGGGGGGATGAAATACTATATGAGGGATGAATTACTATGGGGGATGAATTACTATATGGAGGATGAATTACTATATGGGGGATTAATTACTATGCTTACTATGGGGGAATATTACTATACTTACTATGGATGACACATACACATCATTCATCTACTCTTGGTCCGGCCCCCGGGTCCAATTATAAAATACTTTATTATTTCATAATAAAGTAATTATAAAATAATTTCTTTGTGTTTGATTCCTATTCAAGAGAATTACTTTATATATAGTCAATATAGGCACAGAGGTAAATTTTTTTAACATTTTCTAATGGTGGTGTGCCTCGTGATTTTTTTCATGAAAAAAGTGTGCCTTTGCACAAAAAAGGTTGAAAAACACTGATCTATAGGATACATATTGAAGTATAACTAAAGGCAAAGCCTTTTTCCTTTTGCATAGAGTGGAGATGGATTAGAACAACTGTTAGATTTTTAAAGCTACCTCTGTCCCCATTAGGGCGATTCACCCTCTTTATTTGTTCTGTTTACTGTTATCAAAAGTAAAAGAAAACCCCATGTTTTGGGTTCCCCAGAACAGTAATAGAGGGAAATTCTTCCAATGGGGACACGAGCTCTGGTGACCCCGGGGGTGGGGGGGGGGGGTATGAGTAATGGATTTCCTTAATTTGCAGGGATTTCCTCTTCGTGTTTTAGCTATTTGACAGGAGTTGAAGGGAAATCTTCACAATGGGACTTAGATGGCATAAAAGCTGATGGGTTTTGACCCTCCCTTACTCTACCCAAAATGAAAAAAAAAGTTTTGCCTATAGTTCTACTTTAACTTCGCACTTGAACATTAAACTGTCTCACAAATGAGGAACTACACCCCTGGGGCAGAGTCCTCACTTTTTCAAAGCCCATTTTGTTAATCCCCCCCCCCCTCACACCTTACCCCTGTACACCCCATTCCTTCTCTCTCCTATACAGCCCCTTTTCTTGCAAGCCGTTCTAAACATAGTCTAGATAATCAAAGGATATGCTTGCTCGCCACTATTTGGAAATTTCTAAAGTCAGGTTCTACAGACTTTCCACCCTCAATGATATGGCCATATTTTGAGCTGCAAGGTTACCAATCTTAATGAATAATTACATATATATACAAATATACAAATGTCTTCTGTCAATGGCCTACAGTATAAAATGTGCTTCTCTTTAAATCCACATTCATCACCTTTTTGGAAACTATGATTTCAGCAATATTCATCTATTTTAAAATTCACTTCTGTATTCTAAAATCAATTTGTATCCAATTAAAAAGACAATTCTATATAAATAATACTTCTCCCAAGAAAAATGAATTTAGTTGTAAAACAATATAATGTTCCAGAAACAGAAGTAGCATACATTTGTTGAAATATAGTTGTTATAGTTCAAATATATGATATACACAGATGTTCTGAAAGGACGTTGGCTAGTATATTATTACAGGTACATATATGTAAAGCACTGTGTAGATTGAGGGCACTATATATAGTACATTCACACCAGTCCCTGCCCTCAAAGAGCTTGCAGTCTAATGTCCCTAACTCACATTCATACATATACATACTACGGCCAATTTAGATAGGAGACAATGAAACTACCAGCATGTCTTTGGAGTGTGGGAGGAAAACCCACGCAGGCACAGGGAGAACATGCAAACTCTACACAGGTAGTGCTGTGGTTGGGATTCAAACCAGTTTGCCAATTTATGATAAAAGTATTGATGAGTATATACAGGAGACATAATAAATGAAGAAAAGAGGGACAAACGGGGATGTTAAAAATAATGGACACCTTAACGGATTAATGAATCTTTCCTGAAAGCGGTTTAAAAAAAAAAGATCTTTTTGCTGATGAAAAATCTGCTTTTGCTGGTGTTTTTTTTCTTTTTTTTTTTTTAACATGGATATCTGAAGATCTATTGACAAGTTATGCCAATTCAGACCTAATGGATGCTGATTTTCAGCTTGATTATATGGCACAATTTGGTTCTGTCGCATCCATGAGGGGTACATGCCTTGTCACGGTCTCTTGCAAAAGACTTAAAAACAACCAACTCTGGAGTTAAGGGTGACATTTAAAAGTCTAAATAAAAATAGTCTGTCTTTTGGTAACATTCGATGTTTATTAGCTGTGATGGAAAATCTAAATTTTTTTTTTTAATAGCTTCAGTAAATGATGTATGTATAGTTTTATTGATGTTGACAAGAACAACTTTTTATATTTGCATGTGCCTATGATTAAAATTTTTTTCATTGTAAAAGTTTTGTACTGTTATTAAGAATTGTCATTATGCCCACTCTTTTTAGCGATCAGTGCAGCCTTTGGGGCAGACAGGAAGAAAGACTAAGGTATAGTAGCTGTCTATATTGCTGGCATGCCGTATGGTTTTTGTGTGCAGTTTTTTTGCATTAATGCACCGTTTTTTTTTTTTTTTTTGTTTTTTTTTTTCTTCCTCCCTTGTTTGTTGCCTGCAGTAAACATTCTACTTTTTAGTATATGGAGTGTTTTTATTTTGTGTTTTTGTGGTTTTCATTTTTTGCCTGGGTCATTTTTGTTATGCAATTGACACGCTTCTGGACGTTGTTGCGTTGAATGCAGTATGCTCTGTAGCTTGAAGCTTCGCTGCAGTTCTGTTGTATATTGACTTTCTTTAGTTTAATTCAAAGATAAAGCTAATTCGAAGCCTGGCAGTTTGTGAAGAGTCTCCTCCTCCTTCCACAGCTGACAGCCCGCTGGACGTACAGGTAATAAACTGCCCTGAAAAGCATGCGCAGTTTAGTGATCCTACTTGTGTTAAACTGGAGCACCTCTTTTTATGAGCTGATCTGTGTACTATTGTTTAGATATTGTATTTACAATAGGGAAGTTCGACCTTAAAGCGGAACTACACTGCATCTGCTAAATGTGTATACAGACTGCGCTGCCAAAATGTGAATCTAAATTACTCAATTTGCAACATGTGAAAATGGGGTTGGGGGGGTATAAAACATTTTTTATTTATATACCTTGAAATTTCCACTCGCATTGGTGAGTGGAAATTATGGTGGGGGCGAGTGTGTCCCCAGGGCCGTCTTGCTGAGCAGGCTCGGAACTCGGGGCCGGATCTGTCACTTGCACTGGGAGCCGTCAGACTGCTCAATAGTTGAGTAAAGTGAGAGCAAAGGAAGGAGTGTGTGCTGTGCTCTCTGCCTCCCCCTAGAGTGCAGTACCCAGCTCTGTGAGTGAATGTAACGAAATACTGCAACTTTTTATAGGGCGGAATGTGTGTGTATATTTGTGTGTATCTGTACATGTCTGCGTGTGTGTGCATGTACGCGTGTGTGTTTTTATGTACGTACATGTGTATGTGTGTGTACGTATGTATGTACATGTGTCTGTGCGTGTGTATTTCTGTGTATGTGCGTGTGTATTTCTGTGTCTGTACATGTGTCTGTGTGTACATGTTTTTGTGTGTGTATGTAAACCTACATGTATGGGTGGTTTGGTCAGGTTCAGGATTATGTGGTTATTATGGGTGGTAGAGTATGGGGCATTTGAGGTAGAGTTATGGTTTTGTGAGTGAAAGATTATGGGAGGTTATGGTTGTATGCGGTGCATGGTCTAAGTAGGATGGAGTGTTTAGGGGGACATTGGAGGCCCTGATGTAATGTGGGGGGGCTCTGGGGACCCTGATGTAATGTGGGTAACATTTAACAGTGTAATTTCATGAAATAATTTACGAGGGAGCGTTTAAGGGCGGAATTAGGGATGTGGCAGGGTAGGGGTTGGGTGGGGCAACTAGTGGTGAGTAACTCTTAAGGCCTGGCTAGTAGCTCAGAACTTGAAATTTTTAAGCCCTGAATTTTAAATATATACTTAAGTGTGACTTTGATGGGGACCATAATGTCAGGGGCGGAAAGGGGGGGGGGGGGATGGGGGACCCTAATGTAAGGGGGGGGGGGGGGGATTCTGAAGGGTTTTTTTTTTTCATAGGGCCTGCTCCCAAACATCTCCAGTCTTAGAATACCGCCCTATACAAATCTTTGAGGGCTTAGACTGGGTCCACACTAATGCGGTGCAGGACACCGCATGTAATTAATGCAGGAATCTCACCGCATTCCTATGCAAACTCCATGCAATGTCTGTGCGGTGCGATTTTGAGCCATATATTTTGTATGGCTCAAATTGCATTGCATCTGCACCAAAAAGGTGCAGGACCTTTTTTTCGTCATCAAGAGGCTGTCGGCTGTTCTGGATTCAGCCAGTACTCCTTTCGATGATGTCCTCGTAGGCCCACCCCCTCCATGTTTACTGAATGGAAGGATTTGCCTCCTTTGATATGTGACCTGCATTGGCCAGGAGGGAAAAAGAGGGCCATGCACGTCATTTGCAAGGTGAATGGCGTGCAAAGGTGGGTGGAGCTGGACTATTCCCATAAAAAAAACAAAAAAAATCAAGACCGTTATCCATGCTCAGAACCACAGGACAGGTGGAGAGGAGGTATCATGCTGCAGAGGGTAAGGATCCGCTTTATTAGGATTAATCCTGAAAGTTTCCTGTCCAGCACCTTCATATTTATATGTTTTTTTTGTTTTTTTTTTTTTGCCAAAGTGTAGTAAGTGTTTCTTGGAGGTGAGCGTTTGGTGCAACTTTCAGAAAACATGAAAATACATGAACACTTTAAGGAATAGATTATAAGTTTCCTTTTCTCCTTGTCTATAAAGCAGTTAGCTCTGATCTGATAGCTAGTACTAATCAAAGGCTCACTGCAGACTTTCACAAATAATCATGCCATTTTAAGTGTGGAGTAATATAGAATATGTATGCATTAAGAACCTCCTCAAGCATAATGACTGCTTTTAGGTGAAATGTGCTTTTAAGATGTCAGCATAGTTTCCAGACCAGTTAATGTCTTTCCTTTCTTGGCTTTAAAGTATCGGGGGAGGAAAAAACAAATGTTCTTATGGCAGTGCACTGACCCCTCCTCCAGCGCAATATTGTATTTAGTAAAATCTATCTAGATCGGCATCATTACGCATAATTTGTCCTTTTCTTATGTACTTTTATCTTTAATGCATTAAAATGGGACGATGTGAAGGAAGAGATTGGTTGTTGTGGCATATGTTATGTGGGCGGTAATGTCAGGCGTTTCAGAAAGAGATGTTTTTTCATGTGAGTGAATATGATGGAGAGCCTCATACAAGCAGAAGAAATTTCTATCGTCTGAAACCCCAAACTCCATAATTAGTTGGCCTTTGTTAGTTTAAAGTGCATCTGAAGCTGAAACTTTTTTTTTTTAATCTTTTTTTTTTTTTTTAAGAAATGGGTAGGAAAAGATTCCCACCCCTGCCAGATTATAAAGGCTTCCAGTGAAAAAAACCGCATTCAAGAGGTGCTAGGACTTTGATGTGAGTTTGCACAAAGTGAGAGGGCAAAACAATTCTCAGAGCTCACTGGCTCAGGTTGGGTTGCTCATAACAGACAAGGCTACCTTCCTGTGGGTTTTCAGATGACCGGAAAAAAAATGGAAGAAGCGCCAGGCCAAATAGATTGAACTAATAAATCAATTTGAACTCTTATTATAAAATTCCAACACGTTTCTGGACTCCGAAACTCGTTGACTGTATTGGTTTACCAAAAAGGTCAATGTCCTTTGGGGGCCAGAAACGTGCTGGGTGTGTTTTTTTTGTTTTGGTGCAAACCAAAAAATCAGTTTGGACTTATTTGGTCTGGTGTTCTTCCCATCGGTGCATGTTGTTGTGTTTTTTTTTTTTTTTTTTTTTTTTTTTTTTTTTTTTTTTTTTACTTTCTAGATTTTTATCGCGGTTTGTGTTCCCACCACAGAGATTTACACTTGAGCCATATCACAGACTATTCAAAGCAATCCTTTTTTTTTTTTTTTTTTCCTTTCACTTTGCATTCACAAATGTGCTGCGAAATACAATATTTTGAGTTGTCGCCAAAGCAGGAATAAAGTTGAGTCAAATGTCTAATGGTGGTCATACACAGAATGATTTTCTATATATAATCTGTTGTCAGTAAATTTATTATCCATTTGGAAATATGAAAGGAAGAGCATAAAGACTGCTCGCTCCATACACTTTTCAATCATGTTATGGAGATTCTACACTAAAAGTAGGGAGTGAATAGCCGGCAACTTTTCCTTCTGAAGAATTACTTTATTACATCAGGTAGACTGTACAGGGAAAACTGGCTTACGCGTTTCGGCAATAAGCCTTAACCATAGTCCTCAAAAGTTTTATGGCTGTAATTAAGGCTTATTGCCGAAATGCATACGCCAGTTTTACCTGTAACAAAGCAATTATTCCGAAGGACGAGTTGCCGGCTTTTCTCTACTTTCATAATCAGTTAGCTACTTTCCTACAATAAGTTTTTCTGTCCAGACCGAGCAGTATCATTTTGATTACTTATTCAGTTTCCTTAGAATTGATCAATGATACAATGGAGCTGATTTACTAAACCTGGAGAGTGCAAAATCTGAAACCAATCACCTTCTAGTGTGTGCGTTTTTTTTTTTTTTTTTTTTTTTTTGGTCAAAGCATAAAGTAGAACTAAAAGCAGAACAGTTTTTTTTCTAGTTTTGGATAGAGTGGAAAGGGATTACAAACCCCCTCTCAGGTTTTATTGCCGTCTGTGCGAGATTCATCCCCTGTATTTCTCCTGTTTACCATTGTCATTGAAGGTGAAAGTAAAAGAAAATTGAAAATTTTGGGTTGTCCCAGAAAAGTTAAGCAGGGGAAATCTTCCAATGGGGACATTAGTTCTGATGACCTGGGGATCCCCATGGAATTTTCTAGATTTGTAGGGATTTACTCTGGCTTCCTGCTTTTGGAGAGATTTACCTTCACTTCCTGTCCCACAGCCAAAGGGACACACATGGTAAAAAAATAGAGGTTCTAGCCCTCCCTTACTCTTTCTAAAATGGAAATAAAACTTTTGTCTATAGTTCTACTTAACTGAACAAGCTGAAGTGACTACCACGCAAAGCTGTACCAGATTTTGCACTCTTCAGTTTTAGTAAATCACCCCTTGTGCGTGTTTTCAGAACCCATAGGTCTGAACATATGACTCAATTCTGTGAAGAATCATTTGATCAGAGTGCCACATTTACGGCCACCCTAAGAGGAGATGATCCCTTTGAAGAGACTCCTCTCCCTTCCTGCTGTCTCTATTGGATAGGAAATGAAGGGAATTCTTCTGAATGGGACAAGACTGTTGTAAAACCTGACATGACTTGCGTTTTAAGAAATTGCCTGTTCTACCCCAAACTATAAAAATTATTTGCACATGCTTGATTCTGGCCCATGACTTGTAATATAGAAGAAATAAAGAATGGATAAAAACGACACCTTCAAAAGCATATCTGCAATGGGAGCTATCCTGTTTTCTTTTAATGCAGATCTCTGTGACCCAAGCCCTCCTGAAAGTCCTTTTTTTATATGTTGCGTTTTGACGTTTAAAGCCTTTTGTACTGTTGGAAATATAACTCTATGGTTCCTTGGGCTGTGGCTGATTGACCGCCCATCTGATGGTAGCTGGTGGTCCCATGTCCAATGCCACTTAATAGAACCAGCAGCATGGCACCAGCGATCATTTCAGCAGTCTGTATTCTGTTAGAGAAAATGTTACCAGCACACCGAGGATCACCTATATGGGTCCAAAAGTTTTAATGAACGATCACATAGTTACAGCAAGGCAACGTTTCAGAGTCTCGCAGGACCCCTTCTTCAGGCATGTGATGGTCGCATGCCTGATGAAGGGGTCCTGCGAGACTCCGAAATGTTGCCTTGCTGTAACTATGTGATCGATCATTAAATCTTTTGGACCCATATTGGTGATCCTCGGTGTGCTGGTGACATTCTCCCTTGCTGATTCTGTTTGGTTCCAGCAGACGGTCGCTGCAGCACCAACTTATACACACAGCCATTTTCAGCGCAGGAACGTGTGCATTTTGATTGTACACTTGTATTCTGTTAGATTCACAGGGATGCGGCTTGGTGAGGTGTGTTGTGCATGGGCATGTCTGTCTATTTATTTGTATAGGGTGCCTTGCCTCCTAAATTGCAGGGAAAAGGTCTTTGCTCCATTTTTGGAATTTCAGCCCACATGGGAACCACAAGTGCATTGCAGTTCCTAGTGCAGGAGTGATTTCCATTGCATGTGGTGTGCCAATAGGATTAATGGCACCTGCACACAGCTCCTGTGTTTTTCTGTGCACGTGGTTGCGGGTACAGGTGCGGTCCCAAAGCAGCAATCACCCGTGCCATTAATCCTATTGGCACACCCATTGCATGTGGTGTGCCAATAGGATTAATGGCACCTGCACACAGCTCCTGTGTTTTTCTGTGCACGTGGTTGCGGGAACAGCTGCGGTCCCAAAGCAGCAATCACCCGCACAGATGTCAACTTGGCCTTCTTCCTACTGACCCCCGCTGTAAGGGGGTGTTCTTCCCACTGACCCCTGGTGAACTTGTTTTAGCAGGGGTCCCCTGAGACCTGAAAATTATTTCAAGACTTTCTTTGAGGTATAACTTTTGAGGAAAGCTTTTCTACATATATTTGGCCTGGAGACCCGACCATGGTCTTAAACTCAAAATAAAAAATGTAATATATTACAGTTTACCAATCATTAGTGGTGGCCGCATTAGTTTCCTTTCTTTGTAGGCTTTTTACCTTCTGTTTTCATCCGGTGATCTGCACAGCAAGCCAACTTGGACAGCAGCATTGTCAGTCTGGGGGTGAAGGGAATGTTAAAAGTACAAACAGATTTAGATACACTAAGAAATTGAAGACCAGCTCCATCTCACACTTTATACTCCGATACAGAAAGCTGTTTTTTTCCTTTTGGGATAAAGGTTTTGCATAAATAAAAGCTGATCATTGTAAGCACCCTTGCCAGTGTGTTAAATGGTTTGTCTCAACCCTTCAACTGCTACATATGCAGGAGAGCTTGTTCTGTTGATAAACAGACTTACTATCAAGATCACCGAGTGAAAATAAAGTAAAGAGCTTAAAAAAGAAAACTAATGCAGCCATCACATCTAAGAATTGGTAAGCTGCAATTTAATGTTTACTTTTGGGTTAAATCCTGCTTTTAAATTGTTTAAACATGTATTGCAAGTTAAGCATTTGTGGCTGTGAAAGTGGATTGGTTTCTGGCAGTATAATAGCTGAGGCATAAATATATTTTGCATCTTGGTTAGCCAGCCACTTTATTGGACACTGTTAATCGGGTTTGTTTACTAAAGTAAACCTAGACATGGGCTAAGTAACTGTTGTCATCCACAAACCATTCATCAACTGAACAGCCGCTGATTTTAAACAATAGAACCGAGAGCTTAGTAGATGACATTGGCTATTTTATGCAGCCAATAATGTCAGGCACTGCCGATATGTATTAATCTTCTGTACATCACATAAAAAGCATACTTTTTGTACCTGCTAGAGTTTGTTTGTGTGTATATATATGTATATGTGTGTGTGTGTGTATGTATGTGTGTATGTATGTGTGTGTGTGTATATGTATGTATGTATGTATATATATATATATATATATATATATATATATATATATATATATATATATATATATATATTATACACACACAGTATATAATTTTTTTTTTTTTTTTTTTTATATGTTCTTCAGCTTTAGTAATTTTATTTTAGCTTTTTCTGCAACAAAATTATAAGTTTGTTTTGATTTTATTTTAACTCCACAATTATCTTTGGTTAAGTCTTAAAATTGATAATTTATTATGAGAGATTCATATGCAGGTGTGATTTTTTTTTTTTTTTTTTTCTTTTTTCCTTCCTACCTTTTATACTTTAAAAGGTAAAGTACTATCTCCGAACAGTTATAGTGGGGTAACCGATATGCCCTTTTAATGACGTGAAAACTTTCTGCTGTGTGCCTCTCCTGATTTTGTTTTACTTTGATGGTAGGAACTTGACATCCATGAGATCCTGAATACGCACCGCCACCTACCTTCAGTCCAATGAGAGCACCCTTACTGACCGTAGAGGCCCTCTCATTGGAGGGAGGATGGCGATCACAGGGAAATGATGGAAATCAAGGCCCTAGTAACTAAGTAAATCTAGATCAGAAAGGCACACAGGGGAGAGGTTTCCAGCTAATAGTCTTTTTTTCTTTCACTTTGGATGTTAAAAGTATCTGAAAGGATTGCTTGACCTCTGATGCAGTTTGTGGTTATGGCATTGGGCCTGGCAACAAGAAGCCTTCAGGGAAGAGCTTTGTGGTTTTTATGGTGGGCAGAATAATTTAGCTGGTTATATAGTGCTGTAAGGGAGAATGTTCACTGAAGGTCCTTTCCCGGTTTTAATATTGGACTTGGCAATGCAGAACTCTCCAGGGAAGGGCTGTATGGGTTTTTCCATGGGAAGGATATTTAGCTGACCATACAGTGCTGTAAGGTAGGATGTTCACAAAAGAACCTTGCCCAGTTCTAATCTAGTTTGTACGAAGCAGGTGGCTTCTGTTCTTCTAAGATCTGCCTTTCATCTTTAGGAACCGATACCAGTCCAGCCTGCGCCATCGCCAGGAAAAGAAGAAAAGCCTTTGAAGGATGAAACTGAGAAAGGAAATGAAAAGTCCACACGTAAAATGCTTTCACGAGGTTTGTGATTTGCCCTGTAATCCCTTCACTATGTACATCAATAAAAATATTGTATGAACTTATTCTCTCATCTTCTGTATAAATATTTATGGATCTGCATTATTCAGAATTGGGCAATTTATCTCTGCTCACCGAACACAAGACGTGACCTCCCTACTTTTCGATATTGAAATGCTTCTTTTTGTAATCAAAGAGACAGTGATTACCTTAGCATGTTTCTTTTATCCCGTGAACCTTCTTCCTTTGTTCTTTTCCCAAAATGAATGACATATTTAGTGAATCTGTCCCTCTGCCGTACTTGAGACGTTTACTATAAAGCACAAAAATGAGAAGCTGGTTAACGGATACCTAGCATAGGAAGCACAGTGTATAGACTGTTTACTTTAGGCACACAAACTATATTCTCAGTACTCATTGTTACTGGGATGAAAAATGTAACTGCTTCTGTTGAGAACTGTAACACTTTTGGATATACCATCCCTTTCTCTCGGGTGATAATGGTCACTGGGACAAATAAGGTGAATCTGCCTAGCGAGGACACAGACCATGATAAAAACTTGACAAGGGTTCTAATTCATCCAAACTCTAGCCAAAATAAAACAAAAACAAATTGTCTATGCATTAAATAGACTGGAAAAAAACCACCCGCTGTATTGAGCAAAAAACAAATAAAAACAAAACTTTTGATCAGAACTGAGGCACCTTGGATCTCCTTAACTCAAATGCTCTTGCTCTGCACAATGGTGACCTGTCCATATAAATGCTCTATTTTAATTCTTTACTTTTTTTAAAAATCTATTTTACTGTATATTTTTAATGAATTTTGCGATGTGATGTCCAATCATCGTTTTGTACCTCTGTGGGCCATGCACAAGAAAAATCTCCTGAGACTTTTTATATTGGGTTTTCTCATACATTTTTTTTGCCAACTTTATTATGAAATGGGATAAAACTACCTATTAAAAAACAATAAATCTTGGATACCTAAACTAGCAGTTATTCTACTTGTATATAATCTTATCACATGGGTCCTAGGTTGTTCTAACGGATATTATTTCCCAAATTTACTGCTTGGAAATAAGGTAGCCCGCTGCTATTTGCTTTATGCAAAACAACAAAATCTGTTTAGTAGAGTCCGTTTCTTTATTGTGGTGTTTGTTTTCACACACAGATTCCAGTCAGGAATACACCGATTCCACTGGTATAGACCTCCATGAGTTTTTGGTGAACACACTGAAAAGTAACCCCAGGTAAGAGACTGATGGTTTTATGTGACTAGAGAAATATAGTATGTCATGGTTGAGGATGGACTAAGTGCTGCAAAGGCAAGCCAGGGCCTGTTCTGTATCGGTTTGATAGGAGTCCTAAAAGGCAGGGATATGGTTTAAAAAGTATGGTTAAGTTTGCTTGCCCTAAGACTGGATATCCTAAAATGCTTGCTGTTACCTGATGGTCTCAGTGGCTAAGTGGTTAGCATTTCCATCTAGCAGCACTAGGTTCGTTGGTTTGAATCCCAACTATGGCAATACCTTCCTGGAGTTTGCATTTTCTCCCTGTGTCCATGTGTGTTTCCTCTGGGTACTCCAGTTTCCTCTGACACTCCAAAGACATGCTGATAGGTTAATTAGCTCCTCTCTAAATTGTCCCTAGTATGTGTATGTATGAATGTGAGTTATGGACCTTAGATTGGACGCCCCTTGAGGGTTAAGAACTGATGTGAATGTACAATATATATGTAAAGCGCTGTGTAAATTGTTGGCACTAGGAGTACCTGTAATAAACCTAGTTATGTGCACCCTCTGAAGCTGCTTGTGTATATCATGCTAATGTGCCTTTTGGTACATTTAGGAATGGGGGGGCAGAAGTGGTGTTTTTTTCCTTTTTAAAATATTCGCACATTAGTCAGGTCTATATTAAAAAGACCCTGCTGCCAGCTTCAAATTTGGAAGTAAAAGCACAGAAAAATCAAACATTTTACAAATGTTTCCTACAGTGTTTTTCTTTACAAAAATTATTTTTTTTCACTTGTGATGTGCCTTTTGATCTTGCTAGAAAATGTGATTGCTCTAGGAAGTGTGAACTCCATAGCACAGCCTGATCCCTCCTTGGACATTATAACCGTTTCCTTCTTTTGCAGTGCTGACCCCAGCACCTCCACCTCTCCATTCACCTCCCTACATAAACTTTTATGTAGCTACTGGGAGCGCAGCGAAGGGGAATATTATAGAGCCCGGTGCCCAACCTGCAGCCCGAGGGCCACATAGGGCCCTTTGGTATAGGATAGGTGGTCCTCCGACCTCCGCATTTTGTAATTGGAACATTGATTAGGGTAACAGCATTGATCTCTACTAGCTTCATGTAGCATGTTCCAAGTTTTGTATTGTGCTCTGCAGCATATCCCCAGCCAAAAATGAAGCATGACCACACCACACTCTGACCTTCATTTCCTCTATTAGGTCTGCAGTTTGACAATCCTCTCAAGCATTACATATATTGAACATTCTATGTGCCCTTTGATGTCAGGGGCCACATTTAAATTGACAACCACTGTTCAAGTGTCATTTGAGTGACCGTTTTGAGGCTGCTGATGTCAAAATTAAGATGGTGGCACCCAGCAACAGTCTTGGCATTTTTGGATACCTGCACAAGGGAGATTAATGGAAAGACTTTGGAACTAAATGTTCTAGAGAAAGGGGCTCTTTAAATCCATGCATGTATCAAGTCTGCCTATTTTTTTTTTTTTTGCTAAGGAATGTTTCCTGTAAGCTTTGACCTGTTTGGTCAACTGAATTATTACTGTTGTCGATCGTGTTGTCTTCTGCAGTTTCTCATGTTGCAGTAGTTGGAAAGAATAGCTGCAAGGTGATTGTGACTTGTCATTGAGATGTTTCAGAAAGCCCCAGGGAGCTTACAGTAAGAAGGACGTATAAAGATCAGTTTAGAACCAGAGCTATAAGGGTAACCTTGATGAAGGTGCGTCATGGATGGTTACACCAGAGATGTCCCCCAGCCCTGAAGCACTCCTCAATAACTGGCCTTTTAGCATCTGGCACAAACCAGGGGATTTACTATACCCATTGATAGTTCGCTCAAAGTGACAGTATGGCTGGCCATAGACAAGTGTCTGAGACAGCAAAGGTGGAGGGGGGTGGGGGCAGAGCATCTGCCAGTTAAGTGCTTTATCGCATCATGAGAATCACAATCTTCTTTTTTTCAGACTTGAGAAAAGGTTGAAAGTAATGTTTGCCCTATAAAAGGAAACCTCTAAGTTTCCACATTTCTTTGAGATCCATCCAGGAATATTTGTAGTGTGCAGTTTAAAGCTGGCCGTGCACCAGTTACTTTAATAAGAAAATTCTCAGTACATCCATTGACTTGACAAATGTCATTTGAAATTACTTTAAAATGCTGTTTCCTTTTATCATTTTATTTTAGAACAAATGGACTTTACCAAATAAAACCACATTTGCTGTTAGAAATTTGTTGGAGAAAAAATTTACATCCCACTCCTTCACATTTGCTGGTCCCTGCAGTCAACAACAAACGTTGATTTGACCCCACTAACAATTAAAAGATCGTACAAATGTTCTTTTAAAATAAAAATTTTGAATACAATTCTACTAGTGTATGGCCACATTAAAGTGATTGTAAAGGCTAAAAGTGTTTTTTTTTTAACCTTGGTTCACTCTCTACAATAAGGTAAAAAAAACATTTTGGATGCAGCTCTCTCCCCTTCCCCCGCACCCCCTCTAAATACTTGAGCCTGATCTTGATCCAGTGCCATGCTAGAAAGCAGCGGCACTGCCCTCTCTCTTCCTCCTCATTTGACTCGGTGAGAGTAGCGAGAGCAATTGGCTCCTGCTGCTGTCAATCAAATCCAGTGACAAGGGAGCGGGGGGTATGTCCATAGACGCACAGAGTATGGCTCGGAATTGAGCCCCCACAAGTGCACCCCTAGCAAACAGCTTGGTATATGGTAGGGTACCCCTAGCAAGTAGGGATATTTGGAAAGCAGGAGGAGCCAGGAGCGTCAGTAGGGGACCCCAGTAGAGGAGAATCAGGGCTACTTTTACAATTTACTTTACGAGTGGAATGATTATTACAGCAGATCACTGGTGCAATGTCAGGCTCCTGCAAACTCTTCCTACAGCTCTGTGCCAGTACTTGTGCAGTCCATTGAAACTACAAGTCCATCCCCCATGGTGGCAGATGGTACCTGTAGTTCATTCATTCAAGGGATTCCTGTGAATCAATGACATGGCTTTGCGGGCAGGGCCCTGCACAGCCACACAGTTTTTAAAGTGGGACAGAAGGTGTGGGGGGAGGATCAGGGGGTGAGGGGGACAGCTGAAAAGAAACCTGTTACACTCTAATTACACTGTTCAACAGGTAAAAAGTTTTGGGCATAAAATTAGCTAATCTTACATAATTTTGGGGTGCTGAAAACGAAAATGACCCTAAAAAATGTTGATTGGCTCTAGTTTCCATGATATATTCACCCATCTAATGACGTAAGCCATTCAAAATTATGATGCAACTTCAGCTGCATATTGCGCAATTGATACTGGTGACCAATAGAAAATTGCATGTATACTGAGATGATGCAATATTAGCCTTTAATTGCATCACTTCACTGCATAAAAGCTGCAGTATCTGTAGCTGATTGTAGTTCGACAGCGTCTTTACATTTCGTTTTATGCTTATATAGGCTACTCAGTAATGCCTCGAACTTGTGTGAATAAAGCAGATAATTTCTGCTATATCTGCAGTGAAATAACTTTTATCTCACAAAAAAGGAGGATAACAGGAATGATTAAGAAAGCCTACAACTTGTATTTTGGCTGCAAGATAGGAGACCAGGACAAGAGCTGGGCACCACATATATGCTGCAATTCTTGTGGGACGGCACTGGAGCAATGGTTGAATGGAAAAAAGGCATCTATGCCTTTCGCTGTGCCAATGATTTGGAGAGAGCCAACAGATCATGTTAGTAATTGTTACTTTTGTATGGTGCCTCCAATTGTAAAAGGGCTAAATAAGAAGAAAAAGTTATCTGTGCACTATCCAAATATTCCATCGGCAATACGTCCAGTTCCTCATGGAGAGGGGCTACCAATTCCTAAAGCACCAGAATCCTTCGTGGTTGAGTCAAGTGAGGAAGAACCTGAAGCGTGTAGTCACGTGCAGTTGTAAGAGATAGCCCTTTCCTCGAATACAAGAGAAAAGCCAAGAGAAGCAAAACCGACACAAACTGAAGACAAAACTAGTGAGAATCCTAAGTATTAAAATTATTCAACTTAGCTTATGCCTATAATTTTTCTTGGTAATCCTATGCAATATATTATGCCATTTAGGCTTTGTTATGTAGTCAATATCACTTGCTTTATATTTGTGGAAAGACATCTATCTATATAATTATTGTGCATTATGTAGTCATTACGCCTATAGTAGAAAACTTTCCGTTTACAGAAAAACTAGAGCCAATTGACAAATTTCATTGTTATATTTGAACTCAGAATGTGAAATTCATTAAGAAATGGATCCTTTTGTTTCCAAAACTGGCAAAAAATAAAAATTTGTTGAACAGTGTTACAGGTGTATCCTGTTACTTAAGGGCAATTTATCCTGTAAGGGCTACATGAAACCAGAAAGTACAGCTGGCCATACACTAAACTGATTCTGGCTGGTTCCTAATTAATCAGCTGAAATTTTGTCACCACCACATCACCTTACATCCTTTGATTGGAAAACTGAAGGAACTCCTTGGACAATTGTTGGCAGTGCCTGCATCCAGTCAGCTACAGCCATTGTCCAGAATACAATAGCCACAGAGGGAGATTCATCCATCTGTGCTGTTTAGCTTGGGCTTCGGGCTAACAAAGCAGAATCTGAGTTTATAGCCATCGTAAGCCCTCGTTTTGCAGTCTGAGGATAATCAAAAACTGCCTCTCCAGAATACAATTTTAACTGGTAATTCAGACAGGGGGGTTTATTTATTATTTATTTCAGGTACTTATATAGCGCCATCAATTTACACAGCGCTTTACATATATATTGTACATTCACATCAGTCCCTAACCCTCAAGGGGCGTACAGTCTAAGGTTGATTTTATTAAGGAAAATATACTGTGCACTGCAAGTATAGTTGCTTTAGATCTGAGGGGAAGTTCTGCTAATTTCTATCATCCAGTCGTGCAAGTGAAAATGCTGTTTTTTGTTTTTTTTTTTATCCCTTGAATGTGATTGGGTATTCTTTGCAAAGTGAAGCATTACCTTATTTACTAAGCTCTGGAGAAACTACACTTGCAGTGCATAGTTTATTTGCCTTTAGCAAATCAACCCCAATGTGTTACCTGGCTATTTTATTATTAGAATAGGATTGTATATATGTGTTTAACTTGTAATGCAAGGTTCTGTTTTCATTTGTTGAACTCACAATAGCCGGTATCCTGTCATGCAAAAAGCAACTACGTATAGTAACCCATAGTAAATTTCAACTTAAAGAAGAATTCCGGGGTTGGATATTTTATACATAATTACATTGGTCCAGCTTGGACCTGTGTAGCAATGCATATACCCACCATACCTGGCCAATACACCTGGAAGCTAGAATCACTGAAGAAGGCACCGCTACTCCACGGATCTCCACTTGCTTCTGTATCCCATGCTGATTGGTTGCCCTGTGTGTCCTGTTATCTGATTGGATGAAGTGGAGAGGCAGGGCAGTGACATCACACTCTCGCCACCTTGTCTAATCAGAGAACACTTTGCATTCATTCAGAGAATGCAAAGAATTCTCTAAATGGCAGCTGCGCTGAGATGCTGATCTATGTTCAGAATGCAGCAAGACGGTCGCTTGACATGTGATGTAGTAGTGGTGCCTACTTTGGTGATTTCCAGCAACCAGGGGCATTGGCCAGGTATGATATATACTACACATAGTTAATTGATCCAAGCTGCACCAATGTAACTATGCATACAATATCCGTACCTGGAATTGCTTGTTAAATGTCAGTTGTTAATGTTGATAATGTGAGCTGATAACTGATTTGTTCCTTTTGGTCTACTGTGCATTCTGAAATTAAAGCATTATTCCTTTAGCACACCTCCTTAAGACATTTATCGTGCAATTGTTGCTTGGCAACTAGCCTGTTGGCTCTAGTCTTTTAAAGAGGCGTTGGTGGATCCTTCACTTTTTCTCCTCGTCCATCTGCTGTTGTGCTGTGCTGGTTCCATTATCAGCACATATTCAATCTGGGATTCTCAGTAAGAAGAATAAATTCCAGGATTTTTATAGATGTGCCATATACATGCATGTCTTGTGATTCTACTGTATTCCTGTACGCTTATGTATTTATTTAGATTGGATATAGGTTATATAGGCTGGATATAGGTTTTTGGTAAAAAGGAACTCTAGTCAAACTATGTACAGTCGAAATGTGCTTAACGTGTTTGCATGTTTGTTGCCCCCTAAATGAAGTTTAAATATAGATGTCGGTTTTTTTCACATGGGTCTGTAGTTTTTTTAAATTTATTTTTAGGGTTTTTAAATATCTGGTAATCCTGTCAGTTGTTCTTGGTTCCTGTATGAAACCAACAACGCCAAGCACAGTAGAAGATCCATGCCGGCTTGGTCAGTTTGTCTACAGGCTATGATCTCTGTGCATCCCCAGGACGCAGTTTTGCGCCCATGTCCCAACCCCCCCCCCCCAACCCTGCTGCTTATTGGCAGCAGCTCCCAGGTTCCCGATCATGTGGTGGAACGCAGCTTGCACATGGCAACAATTGGAAGCCCCACCGCTTGCATTTTTTAATAACTTGATTACAGTTTGCCACTCCATCACCGTCTTTACATCTACATTAATTGACTTAAGCTACTAGTTTAGCAGATTACAATTATTTACTTCTTTTTTTAGGCACTCTTGTGAAACCAACACCCCAGATATACTGAATATTTAGTAGGGTGACACCACTGTACAATGCTTTTTGTCATGTCAATGATTCTTTTCTTCAGCTTTCCCACTCTATAAGCTCCCCCTCTCCCGTTGCCAGTACCAACATATTGGACTGTCACTATTTTGTAAGTCAGCAAAGCCTGATAAGCCACTGAGTCTGTCTTTTTGCTTTTTAGGGTATTATGGGAAGATAACGTAAAGATACTAATGGGGTAATCATATTAGTTACTTTAGAAAATCCTAAATCCTCTGGAACTCACTGCCCCAATCCATCAGACTGTCGCCTTCCCTATTCACATTCAGGCGCTCCCTCAAAACCCATCTCTTCAGGGAAGCCTACCCCACCCTCACCTAACGGCCATTCTCCCTCATTCCTCCCACCACTTCATCCCCCTCAGCCACTTCCTACTGTACCTTTACCCCCTCCCTCCTAGATTGTAAGCTCGTAAGAGTAGGGCCCTCTTACCCTTCGTACGTTGTTTGTTGTTGTTGTACTGTGCCATGTATTGTCCCCCCTATTGTACAGCGCTGAGCAAACCCTTTGGCGCTATATAAACTAGTAGTAATAATAATAATAATAATTTTAAATATTTCTTAATGGATATTAGATGGCTGTATGCATGTCTAATTAAAGTAGAGCTAATTAAAGTTCTGCTTTAATTAGACCTTTTTCTGTTGTACAATAAAACTAAAGCAAGTGGCACTGCGGGGGGAAAAAAAAAACGTGAGATGGTTTCAAGCCCAAACTACACAGATTTCTGTGTTCATTTTAGCCATGACAACTAAAAATTTAGCCCTCAGCAGTTTGTAGACTTCTGAAGTTGGTCATTTATGTTCTATGAGTAGTCCTCTGTGTTTGATCGTGCACAATGTTGCAGTTGTGCACAAGTGATTGTGAGACGATTGCAGCAGTGTGCAATCACAGAAGTCCAATAGGATCAGTTTGGAAGACCAGACACACCTGGATGAGAAGATTTCTTGCTCAGTCACGGAAAATATCGTTTCACCTGGATTGAGAAGGTTGGAGACCTGTCATGGGCAATATCCTTTCACATGGATAGAAGATATTGGAGACCATCCCTTTACTTGGATAGAGGAGTTTGGAGACCAGTGATGCACAATGTCCTTTCACCTGAATAGAGGCGATTGAAGACCAGTCGTATACATATATCCTTTCACTTGGATAGAGGAGATTGAAGACCCGTCATATATCCTCTCATTCAGATAGAAGAGATTGAAGTATATTCTTTCACTTGGATAGAGAAGATTGGGGACAAGTCATATATTTATTCACCTAGATAGAGGAGATTGTAGATAAGTCATGGACAATATCCTTTCACCTGGAGAGAGGAGTTTGGAGACCAGTCATATATCCTTTCATTTGGATAGAAGAGATTGTAGATCAGTCGTGGATAATATCCCTTCACCCGACTGAATAAGGTCATGGTCGTCCACTTGGGATTTTCTTAGGTCTTTGTTGTTTTACCAAGCTTACTTCTTAGAATGGATATGCTTTTTACCCATTAGAAAAGGATTTGGCCTGATTTGTGACAATAAAACTGTATATAGAGAGAGCACAACAAGGCAGATAATAATGCTGTTCCAGTTATTTAAAACACTCGTGAAAGGCATGTTTCTTATCCTCTGTTGGTACTACAGTTTGCCACCTATTATACTCAGTCAGACAATTGCCTCCATTACCATCCTTTATTAGCAGTTTAGGACTGTAAATAGAGGACTAAGCCAAGCGTATAAAAACTGGACATTTTTAAAGTCTGTTTAGGCAAATTTAAAAAAAAAAAAAACATTTTGCACATCTCTCCAGTACATACACATTTTCACATGCTGTTTTTTTATTTTATTTGAGATTACAGTACATAAAAGCACATAGCAGAAGAAAACAAGATGACATCAAGTCATTGTTATGAAAGTTTAACCAATACATATACAGGTTATTACATATCTGGGTACAGTGAAAAGAATTATTGAAAATGTTTTATTTTAGCAAAAGACAAGTGGGCAGAGCTGACACCACTCAATCCACAAAAAAATGTTGTGTTGTCAGCCCACAACAGGGCTTAGATGAGTGAATTTTTGGCAGATCAACAGGTATTTTTCTGTACTTGTAGGGTCATTAAAGGAATACAATCTGGGAAATGTGCTGGTGTTGCAGAGACGTACTGCATATGTCTTTTGTTTTTTTTTGTCCGGACATTAACTGTCATGTTTAACATATAAATATATCAGTGGACACAGATGGCGTCCCCGTAGTCCCCCTCCATCAGCCGTTGGATGTAACACGGAGGCTGGGGGCAGATAGGCATTTCATCCGTGCAGGAAGCGGCCTCTCTGAACGATTTTTATAATTGATGTTCTTGCTCTGCCATTAACCAAACTAATTAATATTAATTTAAATGGTGATTAGGATTGAATTAGCAAGTGAGAAGGCAAGCGGAACATTGGGATGGCTTCTGCCGCAAATATGCTGTGTTTTTTTTTTTTTTTTTCACTTTTGTATTTTACGGAACCATTGGACAAAATCAAAGTAACAGAAATATTATGTTTGGTCAACTGCATTTCTTAGAGTGGATGTAACAAAAGGAAATGGTTGCACACTCCAATAGTTCTGCTCTTAGCGGAGTGTGCAGCCATTTCCTTTTGTTACTGCTGCTTTCCGGAGGAGAGATGGGCAAGCATCTCCTGCCATTGGAGTGTGAAGTGGATCCTGCTACACAGACTTGGAGTTGTGTTTTTGTGGTTTATTTCATCAGAGTGGAACTCTAGCCAGTGCTGGATCTATAAAGCAGATGTCCAGCCAAAAAACATGATATTTTTTTGCAGGGCTGAGGGGAGTACAGAGTGACCTAGGCCCAGACAAAGTGGGTTAAATTTACTAGCCATCAGACTGACATTTATTATCAGAATGAAAAATACTGCACCGTAATGCTGTAGATTGAAGGAGAACGCTACAGCAAAAGCTATTTTTTTTTTTAATGATCTCTTCATTTTTATTGGATTACGTTTGGTTGTATTTCTGCTTTAACCTCCCTGGCGGTATTCCCGAGTGTAGCTTGGGGTAAAGTTTCAGTAACACAAGCAGTAACCCCGAGCTACACTCGGGCTTACCATGCAGCGCTGCTCTGGGATCCCTTGATCACTTACCTTGTCCTGCGCTCCTGCGATGTCCCTCCTGCAGTGTCCCCGGCAATGTTCTCCGGCTGATGCCGGCGTCTGCCTTCTGGGTTCCGCCCACTGCAAGCGTCAGGACGTACGGGAGACAGAACGGCGGCAAATTTGAAAATGACAAAAAGTGACATTCACTAAAATCACATAGTATAACATTACTGTATCAAACAATTTCACATACATTTTGTCCCGAGTGCTTTGTCCGGCGCCCTGCCTGCATTTTTACTGTTCTTTCTACCTGAAAACAGAGAAACGTCCATTGCATCCAAAAAGCGTCCCTTTAGGTCAAAAGCGGTTTTAGACCAGCTAGAATACAGCGATAGTAAATCAGAACCACTTGCAGAATTGAGTGATAATGATTGGTGGGGGAAATTAGTCATCAGACACTGAAAACAATTTTGTGACTTTGCTCAGTGATGTGCGAACTTGGCGCTCTATTTCACATTTCAGTGTTTTTGGTTTGATTATATTATTGAATAAAATGTATTATATTTTTTTATGATTATTAAATTATAATTTTATGATTTCGTGTTTCAAGTTTTATCCTACCCGGGATGTTTACTAGACTCTTGTTCGGACAGATTTCAGTGACTTATTCCTAAAAAATACAGGCCTACAATAAAAAAAAATACATATTTCCATGCAAAAAAATGTACCGCTTTGAGCACAGAAATATGAACATAATCATACCGCTAACCGAGAGGTTAAAGATTAGTTGACTGGCAATAATGTATTTAAAGCTGAACCCAGGATCAGTAAATATTGTCGAAATACATTCATCATGTCTAGTCTTACTTGAATATTGGTGTACTTTGTGTATTTCTTTCAGATCTGTGCAGTAATTTAGTGTGAAGCCTTTTACCTCCTGTGCAGGAACTTCCTGTAATAAAGACCACTCACTGCTGCCCCTTCTCCTTGTGCAGGGTGACTGGTCTCGTCTCCGCCCCCTCTTGTAGTTTTTTTATAGGCAGCCTGTCATGGGTTTAGTCTGCTGGGCCCTTTCCATAGCTCTGCTGTCTACATATGTTGTATGCAGTCAGTGATTATATCACTGCTACTTTTCCCAAGGTTTGCAGACACAGGTGCCCATAAAGTGGATTTATATCCTTTTTGGCCATTGAGAAATGTATATATAAATAAAAATGTTCAGGTCTACAGTTTAGCTTTAATGTATTCTAAAATGTACTCGCTACAATAAGAACTTTGCTGTTTTTCTTCCAAGGGATAGAATGATGCTGCTGAAATTAGAACAGGATATATTAGATTTCATCGCAACCAATGAGTAAGTTTTTTATGCATTTTTATATACATTTCATATTCTTAGTATATGTATAGGATAAACTATCCACAGAGTAGTATAGTATAACACACCGCATCCAATAAGAAGCTCCGATTTCTGCTAGTAAGCAATTTTAGATTGTTTTCTCTAGTTGACTACACAGCTGCGCTTCTTTATGTTGTATTTTAAAAGGAAATTAGTACAATTTGTGTTTCTGCATGTAGTATTGTTTTCAATTTCAGAATACAACGCAAGAAGTTCCCGCCGATGACCTCGTATCATAGGATGCTTCTGCACAGAGTCGCTGCGTATTTTGGCCTTGATCATAACGTCGATCAGAGTGGAAAATCTGTCATTGTGAATAAAACAAGCAATACAAGAATGTGAGTCATAGAAGTGTGGGCAGCCAATCACAGGGGGGCTTTATTATAAAGACAGAAGTAGGAGATTAGTGAGGATTGCATTTATTTTCTAACCTACAATATACTGTATAATGTTCAACTGAGGCTTGTAAATGGTTAGAACAGCCTGGCAGGCTTCTGCTTGGGCCTCAGCTCTATCTGGGCAGTGGTGAGGTTCACTACCCAATCAACAGCTAATGACACCTTTAGGCTGTCACCTTAAGTCAAGCCAATACACCTTCTTAAGTAATTATTACAGAATCCTGTTATTCACCAACCTAAATCTTACTCTTTGTATTGTTGAAACCTTGTGATGCAATCTTGTTGCTGTTGGCAGTGCCCCTATGCTTTCTTTTCTGCTGGTTCGTTGGATTGGACATTCTCTCCCAACTCGTACACTGTACAAGGAAAGGGTAGAGATAAAGCTGAACCAGGAAGTAAGGCTGTCATTTACCGTATTTTTCGCTCCATAAGACGCACCTGACCATAAGACGCACCTAGGTTTTAGAGGCAGAAAACAGGAAAAAAAATTCTGAACTAATGGACTGCAGACATAGTACAGGAGATGACCAGAGACTGCGGACAGCACAGGGATGACCAGAGACTGCGGACAGCACAGGGATGACCAGAGACTGCGGACAGCACAGGGATGACCAGAGACTGCGGACAGCACAGGGATGACCAGAGACTGCGGACAGCACAGGGATGACCAGAGACTGCGGACAGCACAGGGATGACCAGAGACTGCGGACAGCACAGGGATGACCAGAGACTGCGGACAGCACAGGAGATGACTGCTGACCTTTAGGGAGGGGGGGGAGCGGGTACCTGAATTTGACAGGTACCCGCTCTTACTTCCACGGAGTTGTTCTTTGATCTTACCTGTTCCTCTATCCAGCCGCGCGCTGTCTTCCCGGCTTCTGTAGTGTCAGCGCTCGACATGACAGCCGGGTGCCCAGTGCGCATGAGCGAGAAGCACTTGCGCTTTGTGATTGGTCCGGCGGCTTCTGGGATCTGTCATGTGTCCCAGCTCCCGCCTTACCATTCACAAAAAGCACCGCTTCTTGCGCATGCGCACTTGGCTCCCGACTGTCAAGCCGAGCGCCCACACTACAGAAGCCGGGAAGACAGCGCGCCGCTGGATAGAGGAACAGGTAAGATCAAAGAACAACTCCGCGGAAGTAAGAGCGGGTACCTGTCAAATTCAGGTACCCGCTCCCCACCTCCCCAATGGTCAGCAGTCATCTCCATAAGGTCCCGCTGCAGAGCTGAGCGGCCGGCCCGGTATTCTGATGCGGCGGTGGAAATACCAGACCGGCCGCTCCATATTCGCTCCATAAGACGCACTAACATTTTCCCCCCTTTTGTGGGGGAAAAAAGTGCGTCTAATGGAGCGAAAAATACGGTATTTGTTTATTTAGCATGTGTGTTGAGTGCCCAGTACCGATGGCCATACATCTGTGACTTGTTTAAGCGCTTAGATTATGAAAGTTGGATACAGCCAATGTGTTTTAGGGGATATGGACTTCTTGAGGGAGAGCCTATAAGGATGTCATTGTAGTTACACCATATAACCATAGATATGAGGTATTACTTTTTTGTTTTTACAGCCTCACCTATGTTTTTACACTGCAGCTACAATATAATAGGCACTGCTTACCACACACGAACAGCATCCTCACAATTTATCAGGTGTTCAGCAGCCTAGGACCTAGGCGTGGTCCGCACACATGACCTCTGGGCACAGATAAATCCCCAATAGGGTGCATAACCAAACAACTCAACCTTCAAGAATAAGTTCACCTTTTGTAACATGTTACACCCGTATTCAGGGTGTAACACTCTACGGATGCACCAGCTTCCCACCCCATCCCCCATTGTGACAGCGAATGGGGGATCTTCTTTCTCCGCTCGCTGTCACAATCTTTTGAAAAAAAAAAAATGCAGTCTCCGCCCACCCAGTTGCGTCATTCATTTATTCAGTGTTCTGTGAAAACTACAAGTGCCAACAGCCTTTTGTGATTGTCGGCTTGTTGTTCTCAATGACTACCAGGGTGCTCCTTAGCTCTGTAGGTAGTTTATTGACCTTCCTGTAATTCAGTTACTGCCTGTCCGTATTAGAGGTACAGGCAGACAGTTGCGCAGACAATTAGCAGGACTGTGGCATTACACCCAAGATCTGCTGATTATGGGTGCAGTGGTTTTCTGGTTCCTAATAAAAGAAATATTAAATGAATATTTATTTTATCTGCCAAAAATGTTTAATTTTTTTATTTTTTTTGTAAAGGTGAACTTATCCTTTAATTGCTACCCATCCAGCACTACCAAACTCATAACAAGGCTGTCACTTGTCATTGCTGACCTCCTCTGGTAGTTTTATGTTACCATGCATATGGCGGAATCTAGTACAGAGTCAGCTATTTGTTCTTTTGTCTTTCAGCCCTGATCAGAAATTCGAGGAACATATCAAGGATGACAAAAGCGTGGATTTCCAGAAGCGTTACATTCTCAAGAGGGATAACTCCAGTTTAGACAAAGATGATAATCAGGTCTAGATTGAAATATTTTTGCTGCCACTTGCTTAAAGCTTAGATTAGTTGTTTGAATTGTCTAATATACCTTTTTTGCACAGATGAGGATGAGATTAAAAGAGGACAGAAGAAGCAAATCCATTGAAGAACGGGAGGAAGAATACCAGCGAGCCCGTGAGAGAATATTTGCGCAGGAAGTAGGCAGAACATTTTCTGTGATACTATTTTTTTTTTTTTTTTTTTTTTTTTTTTAGTAATTAACATGGATAATAAATTGACAGGGGCTTTTGTTTAAGGTTTAAGTCAACTTCAAATGAACAGGTACTTTAGCTGTACAAGGCTAAACAATATATGAAGTCAGAAAAAAAAAATCTAACATTTTTGAGTTTTCATCAGAACAAGATGACCGCTGTGTACAGGGCCGTAAATGGAAATATCCTCAACAAACTACAGATGCCAAAAAATACCCCGACAGGTTTTTTTTTTTTTTTCATTCAAAACTCCTAAGATGACTGGGAAAAAAATGCCTTGTTACCCTACTGGCATATAACACTAAAAACCATATTACTTAGATAAAGGGGCGTTTATATGTAGCCCTGAGGGGGATACATCTGATAAAAATCCACATCTCTTTAAACATTTTGCCAAGTATATACTGTACAGTGCATTTAGAAAGTATTCAGACCCCCTTTACTTTTTCAATTTTATTATGTTGCAGGCTGATACAACAGTTGTTTGTTTAAATTCATTTTTTTTCTTCTCAGTAATCTACACTCCGTACCCCATACTGACGAAGTTAAAACAGAATTTTAGAAATGTCTGTTAATTAAAAATAAAAAAACTGAAATATCACATTGGAAAAGTATTCAGACCCTTTGCAACAACACTTGAAATTTAGCTCGGGTGCCTCCCTTGCTCTTGATCATAATTAAGATGTTTCTTCACCTACATTGGAGTCCACCTAATTAAATTGATTGGACATGATTTGGAAAGGCACACACCTCTGAAGGTTCCCCAGAGCACAGTGGTTTCCATAATTATCAAATGGAAGAAGTTTGGCACAACTAGGACTTTTTCAAGAGCTGGTCACCCATTCAAACTGGGCAATCGTGGGAGAAGGTCCTTAGTAAGAGAGGTGACCAAGATCCCAATGGTCAATCTGACAGAGATCCTGTGTGGAGATGGGACAAAGTTCTAAAGGACAACCATCACTGTAGCCCTCCACCGATCTGGGCTTTATGACAGAATGGCTAGACGGAAGTCTCTCCTCACTGCAAAACACATGAAAGTCTACTTGGAGTTTGCAAAAGCTTTCTTGCTTACGTTTGGTTTTTCCGGGTTTTATTTTTAATAAATTCAGACATTTCTAAAATTCTGTTTGTCATTATGGGGTACTGAGTATAGAATAATGATAAAAAAAATGTAAATGACTCTGTACATAGAACATCAAAAAGGGTCAGACCATAAAGGTACCTGCAGTAGACCTTCAGACCCACTTTGAACCTAAACACCCAAAGTCCACACGATCCTTGGGTGTTTAGACACAGAAACTTGTCTAAAAGTCTACTATATGTTTATACTTGACGAGATGTTTTAAATTCATATTAAAATATATCAAGTTATGAATATATCTGCTAAAATTCATATGTTTTTCATGGTTTCTCTTCAGTGCTGCAGTCAGTGTCATCTATATCTTTTTAATCTGTCTGGGAAGAGATGACTAGGGAGTTAGAAAGCAGGGGGTCTTAGGAGCATAGAGGATGGTCTGGGTGATATTTTAGATGAAATTGTCGATGTAGCTGGGGACGAATTGAGGATGGCTTTGTATATTATTTTGATTTTTATTGGTTGAATGATTATAAATCCGTGAAGGGATTGGTAGAGAGGAGTGGAAGACTGTGAACATTTCATGGATGAGTCTGGAAGCATTCATAATGGACTTGATGAGTGATAGACCTTTAATAAAGGTAGGCCAATGAGTTGAGAGAAAACAAGGAAGTGAATTAGTTGCTTTTTGGTGTCATTTGTTAGGGGCTTATTATTGAGATATTACAGTTTAAAGTGGTTCTAAAGGCTCAAGGTTTTTTACCTTCATGCAATCTGTGCATGAAAGTAAAAAAACCTATGTGTAGCAGCTCTTTTAGCTCCCCTAACACTTCCCTGAGCCCCATCCGAATCCAGTAATTGGCTCCCACTGCTCTCAATCACAGCCAGTGAGTCAATCAGGAGAAGGAAGAGCCGGGGCTGAGCCACGGCTGTGTGTGTGAATGGACATGCACACCCACGGCTTGGGAGCTGTCCTTCTTGGGTGCTACCATACCAAGCTGCTTGCTGTGAGGGCACCCAACGGGAGGGAGGGGCCGGAAGTGCCAGCGGGGGACCCTAGAAGAGGAGAATCTTGGCTACTCTGTGCAAAACCACTGCATGGGAACAGGTCCGTATGACAGGTTTGTTGTTCTAAAAAAATACTTTAGCATCACTTTTAAGACAAGATTTGGACAGGGATTAGTTGTGGGGCTGAAGTAGAGGTCAAAATTTTGTGTGTGAGTGTTAACTAGCACCGCAACTCTGAGATCACATCAGTGCTATGTGGTGCACTGCCAAAGGGCATTGGGGTGCCGTTCTGATTGAATGAAATTACAGTGCAGTCAATTCTGTGTGTTACCATATGTTGGCAGTATGCAGTGCACACATATGAATCCAGCCTAAGTTGGAAAAGTTCAACATTTTAATGGGAAGCCCTGTTAAAAACCTAGGAGCACCGCCTGATGCCATTTACATTATAGATGGCTTGTATGGGCAATAGTACACTAAAACTTTGAACCAGCTCATATTCGGTACCTATGGGGGCCTTTGTTGCAAGATTGCATTGGTTTTGTTTTTGTTTTTGTTTTTTTTCCTAGCGCAATTGTTTCGTTCGATCTGTCATATGCTGAAGTTTGTCTAATTGTAAATACATTCTAAATTGTTTTCTGTATCTGCAGCCCCTATTAAATTATTCATTTAAATTGATCTAAATGAATTGTTTACCCTTCCTAGTGCGCAGCAGTCAATTACATCTTGAGTAATTCTTCTTCCTTTCTTTAAATCCTTCCATCAGTCATTATGTTCTCAGGAGAATTACCTCACCGATAAGAGGTAGGTGGCATTGTGTGTGAATATTGTCCATTTATGACTCTCCTGCACATTGCTAGCCAACTATTAACTGTTTTGTTGAAACGCCCCAACAGAATCCAAGAGGAAGAGTCTAATATTACCCAGCAAAGACGTCAGATATTTAGGTATTGGCTCATTTAACGTCCTCGTCATCTGCATGTGTGTTGCGCTTTCTTGTTCCTTGCGATCTCTTTTTTCCATATATCTTTACAGTCCAGTTGTGTAAATTTCAGGATCAATAAAGACGCTTCAGGTAGATCAGGAAACAGCCTCTACAGCAGTACTGAGAATGACCTGAAGTACAATGAGCCACGGCCGTGGAGCAGTACCGACTCTGACAGCTCCATCAGAAACCTGAAGCCCGCTGTCACCAAAGCTAGCAGCTTCAGTGGGATTTCGGTTTTGACACGAGGAGATAGCTCTGGAAGCAGCAAAAGCACAGGCAGGCTTTCCAAAACAGGTATCAGTGGTGTGCGCAAAGGCTGCCATGGCATTTTGTTTTTGTTTATATTTTATGGTGTATGCTTTTTTTTTTTGTGTGTGTGCGCTTGCCTTGAACATGCCTTTATTTGTGGTCTTGTGGCGGGCTCTGTAGAATTAAGAGAATTCAAAAGAGGAGCTATACCCTGCAAGGGATTGCATAGCACCACCCCCGCAACCCCCCATACATTTTTTTATCCTTCTAGCACTGCAATTATATTTATAGAATTACATTATACACTTAAAAGATCACATTCTGTGCAAAGGCCTTTTAATGATCCTCTTTGCTGTTGTGGATTAAATGATTGAGATTTGTTAGGATTTAAAAGGAGTTCTCCACCTGAAATATGTGGACCCTTTTTTTGTTTTGTTTTTTTGTGTGTTTTTTTTCCCTCCTGTTTTCACTGTGTTCCTCTGCAACACCATCAGAAGTTCACCTAAAACTTAAAGTGGAATATCCCTTTAATAGGATTTAGTTGCATCTGTTTTTATTGGGATTGCAAGAAAATAGAATTATGGTATTTTTTTTTTATGGCAGGATAGATTGATTGCTTATGCCAAAGTAATTTAATCAAACAAATCGCGTGATTGTTATTGTAAACAAAATTAGTTTCTCCAGGGAGAAGTCATAGTAAAACTCCAGCAAACTCCCTGCTGGTGTCCAACATATTTTTCATCGATTTTTATCAAAGCTTTTCAGACTTTGATACTTTTATTTTGGAGATATTATTTTTGACTGGTCATGTTGCCCTTTGAGAGGTTTTGCAGAGAGGATTCAGGGGTGCAGAGCTTGTTGATCAGTGTGGCAAAAATTGAGGGAGTATATTTAATTTTATTTCCTTATTTTAAGCGGTTTTCACTTTGGCTGAAACTTACACATAACTAAGAAGGGCGATTGGCTGCTGAGGTGCTGTGCACGTCCCAACGGTTAGAACCGGTGAAGGCCACACTCTGCCCTGTACCTGGACGTAGCAGAAAATGTCTAATTACGTTGGAGACAGTTCAATGCTTAAAATCCATCAGCTCATTAACTTCGACTACAGAGCTTAGCCTTGTTTAAAATCTCAGCCCTCATCTGACATCTGCTTCACAGAGTACTAGTTGTGATAGATACCTAGGAGAGCCTCTTTAATGTTATCATGGAGTAAGTGTCTTGGGGTAATGTGAAATTCACTTGTGTATGTATATTCAATTTGGTGATGGGGAGTGGTTGGAATCCTAGTTCATTAGAGAGTGGGAGTAGAATATGAATAATGTTTAATGGAAAAGGAGTATAAATAAATTAGGTGGAAAAGCTAAGCAAGTTCCCTAACCCAACCTTTCTCAGCCAGGGTGCCACGACACCCCAGGGTGCCGCCAGAGGTCTTCAGGGGTACCGTGGGGAGAATGGCTGTCAGTTAAGCCCAACATACATGTGTCCATGTAAATGTGTGCGTGTACATGTGCACGTGTGTGTGAGAGAGTGTATGTTCCTTTTAATCTTGACCCCCCCCCCCCCCTTCAGAACTGCTTTTTTAGGACTTGTTCATAATAGCAGCAAGGACTCCTTCTCCTCTGAAAAGCAATCCACGCTCAGATCACTTTTCAGAGGCATTTGACAGGTGGTAAAGAGGCAATTTGTTGTCTTTTCACCACCCTTTTTGACCGTGAAAAAATCAACATCTCCACAACTGCGTGCAATACCCACACAGTTGCGGGGTGGTTTTATTTCAACCTCATTCACCTGAAGGTCTACTTCCAGCTGCGGAAACAGCATGTGTATACCCCCAGCTGTTGTTTCTGCAGCTAAAGGGGAAGCAGTTGGGGGTGGTAAAAGCAGTTCAATTGCTAGGTTCTACCGCCCTCCAACCTTGCAGTTGAACAGGCCCTTGGTTCACATCTGTGTGGCTGTGTAGAGCAGCCCATTCATTTCAATGGGCTGCTTTACCCACAGAAATGCAGGGAAATTCGTCCCTGACCCTTGTTTTAAAATTGCACCACACCAGAAACACTCCATGTTTGCCAGTGTATGGGGGTACCCCAAAAGAGCAGAGCATTTGTCTGTATGTCAGGAATGAGCGCGATTTTGCGTACATTCCGTGACACACAGTAACGTGAACCAATCCTTGGACAGGGTGCCTCGTGACTGAAAATACTTTTTAAGGATGCCCCGACTGGAAAAAGGTTGAGAAACACTGCCCTAACCTATATCAATCAGGTTTTTTTTTAGTCAAATCCAGGAAAGATGGCACCCATTTGTTAATGGTTTCTGTACTTTCTTTCTTGCCTTACTAAACATTCTTATAGGCTACTAAAAACCTCTATCCTTGCCTATATTTACTGTGATGTATACCTTGGCTGGACAAATCTCATGACCAAGGTAGCCAATGTGAAAAGAAAATACAAGCTCTGACCCACTGGTCCTTAATATTGCTCTGTATTGGACTGAATGGCTACTGAATTGTTTTTTTTTTTTTTTTTTTTTTTTTTTAAACACTTTCCAGGAGTTACACCAGGAGATTAGGATTATTTACCTTTTTTTTTTTTTTTTTTTTTTTTTTAACGGTCTCTCTTAGTGTTTACTGCCATTTGTAACACAGTACTCTGGTTACTGCGCCACAGATGAAGATAGATATAAAAAAGAAGGTAGCTGGTCAGGAGGACTGACAGTTGTGACACAGTAGAATGTTGATCTGCTTTTAAACTCTCATTCAGAATGCACTTTTAAGCACACTTGTGCCCAGACTACAGACATTAATGCAATGTAAAGCTGCAATTGAACAAATATCTCCTTTTGGGGTTTAATAATTCTTGGGTGTGAAGGCTGCATTAGTTTTCTTCTTGAGGCTTTCTTTCCTTTTATTCTCACCTGATGATCCGGCTAGTAAAGCTGTTGTTTTTCAACAGATCACGCTCTCATGCTCCAATGTGATTCATGAGACCCTCTGCCGCTGTAGTCTTCAATTCACAAATCTGTGTGAATGGCTGACATGGCTTTGCGGGTGCAGAGACACAAAGCTGTGCCAAATTCAAAGATGAACAGAAATGTGTGGTGAAAAGCACTCTGCACTCAGATTTGGCGGGGGAGGGGTTTGAAGTTGGGGCTCCGTGAGATGCCATAGTCTCATTTTAAACCTTAACTACAGTTGTATCATGAAATGATGTCAGAAAGGTAGAATATGCCCTTAAGCCTAGATATAGAGCAGGGTTGCCGAACTCGATATCATTGCAGACCGTATCAGCATTATGGTTGCATTGAAAGGGCCAGTTGTATCTGTAAGAGTAGATGTCCAGAGCACCCCAACCCCCTTACATCAAATGTCAAGAGCCCTCCCACCATAAGAAGTAAAGGGTCCCCCACCCGCCCTAGATATCATGATGCACCCTTCCTTACCTTATGCTGCTGCCAGGTAGAAGCTGGGGGCAGAGCTGGGAAGCAGAAAGTGAAGAGTCTGGAGGAGGACCAGAGGAGGGCTTAAGTCAACTGTCGGTCTGCTGAGTGCTGAGACAAAGGGGTGCTGTGGCAGCACAGAGAGGTGCTGGATCCGTAGGAGGAGTTCTGTCATCATCTCTGCTGTCAGCTGCTGAGGTTGAAAGGAGGGGGGGATGAGGCACCAGGTCAAGCCTCTCTGCAGCTGCACGGAGAATTGCGGGATCTGCCAGAGTCCTGTCCTCGCTACTGATGAGACAAGGTGGGGACAGGGACAATGTGGGTGACAAGGGCCACATGAAATGGCCTGGTGGTCCGGATTCGGCCCACGGGCCTTGTGTTTGACATGTAGTGTAGAGGAATATGGTGTAATACTTTTCTCCCTTGTCCTGGAAAGGCTTCCTCCACACTGTGTGTGACCAGTGTCACAAAGCCTCTACAATAAGGTGCTCCAGCCGGTGGTTGCACTTTGATGCCATCACATACAATACAGGACCAAAAGTCCTGCATTGTACATAGGAAAGGTGATGGCCCACCCACAACCTGGAGCATCTGAGAGAAGAGGAGAGTGCCAAGCAAAGAATATGTTTAATATGTATTGCATATTATTCCTCTACTTCTAGCCTTAATGAGCATTCAACCATTGCAGTAGGGAAGGGGGCACTACAAGGCTATTCTTTGTATTTGTCCATTTACTATATGCTGCTGTACGCGAGTACCGGCATATAGCCACGCACAGCTATTCGGTCTTTTAAGACAGAAATTTATGTTGTGTGCCCCTAATGCACCTGTTTAGCATTAGTCTCAATTGTGATGTTTGGTTATAAATTACTCCACAGTGCCTGCAGCCATAAAGGTCAGTGATGGCTTGTTTTAAAGCCTTTTTTTTTTTTTTTTTTTATTGCTCAGTAAGAATATATAAATACTTTAATATCTATAGTCTGGGCACAGATGCACTTTAAAAATAAGTATTGGGAGAAGCTGAATAATTTCTTGACCTTGAGAACATTGGTGTGCTATTGATGATATTCACTTCAGTACAGAATACATTATTTAGAGCAGTAATACCACTCTGCTTAACCTATTTAGCAATGCAAAGCACAGAAATTGATAGTGATCATTGCCCACAGCCATTTTGATAGAAGAGGGTTATGTGTATAATAGATGATTTGTGGTGCTATTGCTCCCCATACTGCTTTGTTACTATTGTTTATTATCATTCCTTTACCGGTTTGGTGTATTGAAGGCCTTTGCATATCTATCCTAGAATAGTTTTCTAAAAAAAAAAAAAACTTCTGTCATATCAAACACCTGCAAACAAACAACTAACATCCTATTGGTGCTTGTCGAAGCTGCATGATGGTATGCATGAGATTATAGGTCTCTGCCATTTGTAGATGCCAAGGTTCAAGGCGGGGCTCTTTTTGCAGGCCTAGTTTGCCACCTATGTTATTATACAAGCTGGCTAAGCTAAAAGCTTACATAGGGTTTACATAGGTGCAGATAGGCAGTAGTTGCCCTCAGTTCTCATGCAGATCTGTACCTGGAATATTATTCCAGGTCTGCAGGGTTATTACGTTCGTTTAGCAATGTGTTGCCTGTTTGCGCTTTTTTTGGCTTGCCGTGCTGTGACTGCTTAACGTTGCATGATGCGCCTGCTTCTACAGTGCCGCTTTCTCTGCTTTTTTTTAAGGTTATCCATCTGCCTGCACCCTGTATAGGCCTCCATTTTGTACTCCTCTCTCTAGCTTCTAAATTGAGTCCCATTTAGCTTTACCTGATGAAAGTTTCTACCCAGATGTATCATTTTGCCTTCTACCCAGTTGCTGCCAAGTGTTGCTTTTAACCACTCGAATTGTTAAATCTCTGGTAATGCGGTGGTGAAGGGGACCCCAATAAGTATATTCACATGATCTCACTCTCCAAGAAATAGCTCTCCATACATAAAATAATCCAGCTGCAGGAAAATGGTACATTTTTGTTTTAATAGCTTTTGAGAGAGGTATCAGAGAAATAAACCATTGCAGGAAAATCTCTCGAGGCCAATCAGAAATTTGTTGACTGTCCTCTCCTTGATGGTCTCCCAAAACCAAAATTACTTTTTTTGTCAGAACTAGATACAACTATGTGTGGAGTACTGTGAATTTCTGTAAACATCAATGATCAGTCACAGATAAGACCATTCACTGGAGTGCTTTTTTGATCCGCTGTTATGGGTAATGCCACATTATTGCACTTTGTTGTAAGTGAAACCTGTGTTGACTAAGACATCTAGGATGCTGCTGACCTCACCTGCTTGAAATGTTAGTTCCCTGACAGTCATGGAAGTGATATTTAAGGTTCGTATTATTTTTTTCAATTTTTTTTTTGCACAGATTAGCCCTGATTCTAGCTCCTCCCCCTTGAACAGTGACCCCAATAGCAAGCCACTTGCTATGGGGGCACTATTGCGTGCTAACTTCCGAGCCCCACTCTATGCATCTATAAGAGCCACAACTCAGCCACGCCCCCCCATTCTTTACTCATTGGCTCACTGGCTGTGATTGACAGCAGTGGGAGCCAGTGACTCCCACTGCTGTGTCTAAGCCAATGAGAGAGAGAGACCCAGGACACCCAAGGCTCCCATGCACATCACAGGATCACAAGGGGGCTTAGGTGAGCATTGTTCAGGGTTTGGAGCAGCACACAGAATGTGTTTTTTACCTTCATTAATTATGCTAAAGGTATAGTATCTGCCTATTTACTTCTGCTTTAAGGAAGCCGATTTACTGGAGTTGAAAGTGAAAGGTGAGTTCTTGACATTTTTTTAAAGCAATTGCAGCCTACTTGCATGTTATGGCACACTCACGTATGACTGTGCCCTCCTCTGGCTCTGACTGATCACCATATCCTCTGGTGCTGTTTCCCGGGTCCCCGCCATCCTCTTCAGTCATCGGGCTGCCTCAGGAGTTGCATCATTCACGTCATCCAGCACGATATCTGACCTCTGTAAGGAGTCAGATTGTCCACTGCACAGCCATGCACTGTACAATGTACATAGAAAAAAACGGTCAGATGATTAGTTTTCATATTTTTCTCCGTACAGGTTTCCTTTTTAAAGGGGATTCCCAATAACAAGATAGGAAATGTTATTGGATTGGCACCCTTTAATGTAATAAAGAAAAAAAAAAAAAAATTCTGGCCGAGCATAAACCACTTTCCATCAGTGTGCTATTTAAAGTACTTAGCCGGAGTCTGACCAATTAAAATTGTTGCATGAGGAGTTAAACCCAATTCTACTGTTTATTTTTTCTAAATTCTCCCCTCCAAAATAGTACTTGCTCGTTCCATGCTCCCGCTCCTCTTTTAGTCCTGATTGATGCTCATGTTTCAGGTTGGACAATGTCCAGGTACATTTAACCCACAAAGTCAAGCCTCAGGGTAGCACACCATCATAGACAAATCATGCAGAGAACAGTGTTTTTCTCATTATATGACACCGTTCCCTGCATTGCTGAGAGCCATCCACCACTGCCCTAGAAGGAGGAGGTCCTGGGGACAAGTGACTGGTAAGTATAGAAAAAAAATTGGTCGAACTGGATGGACTTCTTTTTTTTTTTTTTTTTTCAACCAGACTAACTATGTAACAAAACAATTAAACCATTGAGGTTTGGAAATCTGCCCAACCTAGGATTGGGCTTTTAAGTTTGCATTACAGTAACAGATTTAATCAACAGAGGAAAATTGGAACTGCTGGTCTTGGGAAAACCAGTGACTAGCAGGAGTGTGGGATAGCAGTCCATGTTGCTGCAAAGAAGAGTCTTGAAGGGATGGGAGTCCCCTCTCAAATAAAGTTTATACATCCCAAACTTTGTGCCGAAAAGGCACTCCATTTTCAGTCAAGTGTTCTTGTATTTGTGTCCTTTATTGGAATGCAGCTGGTGAGAAGCACGACAGGACCATTTTGTACCATGTGTATTGTTTAGGGCCACATAACTGCATCACATCTGAACTCATTCTGAATATTAAACATGACTTTGCATCACAATACTTTGGCACGCACTGAAAACCTAAAGCCTTATAGACAAAATGGTTGCCGTCAGGCTCTGCAGGCGATGGGTGCTCTTCTAACACTCTGCATGTTTTGTACTCCTTGGTTGTCAGGGGGTTAAGCAGCCCTCCTAACTGTCAAGGGGATCAGTTTCTATGCCTATGTCTTTGTGCATGTTGTTTTAATCTGTAGGTGAAAAACAAATACCTATATATTTTTTTCATTGCTCCTTTCCTGTAGGTTCAGAGTCTTCTAGTAGTGTAGGGTCATCCACTGGTTCTTTGTCCCACACCCAGCAGCCTCTTCCAGTAACCGCCATAAACCAACCCTCACATGGCACAGCTGCCGTCTATCCGACTGTCAGCACTAGTAATTCTCTTTCCTTTGATGGTGGCATAAGTGGGCAAGTGGCTCCATCTAGCACTAGCTTCTTTTTGCTTCCCTTGGAAGCTGCAGGCATTCCTCCTGGCAGTATTTTGATCAACCCACAAACAGGTTTGTACTCTCTCATAAACCCTTCTTTATTGCCAGGGCATTGTTATCTTTTTTTTCTTGTGCGTGTATATAGTGTTTAAAGCAACAAATGTTTTGTCTTTTGTAAGAGGAATGTTCAATTTAATGTCACTCTGTCGTGTTTTTGCTGTACAGTTTGTTTGCAGATATTTGACCACCAATACCCTCAGGATCAAAAGTCTCTCAAAGGGGTTTTTCCTAGCATAGAATCGGATACATTTAGGAATTGAGACCACATGCATGGGGCATGATGGGGGTGCCAACATTATCTGGGTATCCTTAGGGCAGCAACAGGAAATCGTTCAAGCACCATGTTGACTTGCACCATTGTTGTAGGATTATGCTGCTAACAAAAACTACAATTTCGCAGACCTTGTGTCCCTGCCCTGCTTGTCCTTTTGGACTACCAGTGAACTTTGCTGCACTGGTGGTGTCCACTTTTAGCTCTCCTGTACTGTAAGCCTGTCTATTCTCCCATATTCCTTCTGCCTGTTGTGGAGATAAGGTACTCGCACTGACATTGGGTTGGCATGTGTGAGCTTGGTACAAATACCGGTTTCAGGCACCAGGTGAATGTGAGTATGTATTCCTTTGCAAGTTAAACCCAGGGCCCTGCATTCACTATATCTGGTCTCTCACAGTACACAGAACATGGAAATGCAATTATTTAAGTAAATATAAATGGCTAAATACCTTTTCTCATCTGAAGCAGTCTTGTGACTTCTCTGTGTCCAGCAGAGCGCTGGTTACAGCTTGTGGGAGGAATTTTCATTCTGCCCTGATTTTCCCATTAGACTGAAGCACCCTTGACCCTCTCTCTGGACTGTGCTAATTGGCCCTGTGCTGATCACATGCACTGTTCCAAGAAAAGAATAAACTATGTAGCAATACACACCAAACTGAGCATGTGCAGCTAGCCTCCAGGGCCCTGTGCTGTCAGTAGGTAGATTAGGGACTGTGGAAGAAGGGGAGGATCAGAGAAGTCAGGCACAAACATCATTTTTACACAATGTGGAGGATTAACCCCTTAAGTCCCACAGTGAGTATAACATGCATGCTTTACCGCATATAAAAACTGATTTTACTGCTGTGGGATTAGTAACACTTTAATTTATGTTTTGTATCTTTGCCCAAAATAGTCTATTCAGGCCAAAGTGACTGTGTCTTTGCAAAATCATGCCCCCCCGCCCATACCATTGATGCTGACCTTGCCAGCAATGCCCTGCCACTTCTTCCTCCATCACAGCCAGCAACAATACCTAGCATTTTGCGTATGAGGGGAGTGTGTGAACTTCTCCAATGTGACAATGCTGGGGTCAGTGGGGCCCCATCACGAGGCCTGAACATTGCCACATCATAGGAATGACATAACCGCACCCCCAGTGTGTGACCCAAGCAAAACTGGGAATTTTAGTGCTGGTTGTGATGAAGGAAGGCATGAAAGGGCAGCACTGTATCAGGAGGTTTGGGAGCCCCATGGCAAATAGACTGTCACTTTGTGCTAACCGGGTCTCATTAATTTGTAAGAAGGGGGTCCGTGTTCTTTGACCTAGACTCACTGGACCAGTTAGTCTCAAGTGCTTGTCAAACAAAGTACATACAAGGTATGTGGACACCCCTCCATATGATTTTGAGTTCTGGTGTTTCTAGTGAAGAGTACTTTTGATGCTACATCATACAAAGACATTTTACATAAATGTGAGCTTCCAACCTTTTGGGAATATTTTGAAGAAGGTCCTATTCTGTGCAGCATGATTGTGCCTTGTGCAAAAGGCAGATCTTTAAAGATGTGGCTTAATGAGCATTGTATGAAGGAACTCGGGGGGGCTGCAACAAACCTTGACCGCAATACAACTGAACTCCTTTGTAATGAATAAGGCGGCCAATTGTGAGCCGAGTCTTCTCATCTGACACAAATCATTGTCTTCACAAATGCTCTTTTGGCTGAATGGGAACAAATTCTTATACACTTCTGGGAAAGCTTTCCACAAGATTATGACGCATATATCACCAACATATACACTCACCAGCCACTTAATTGGGTACACCTGTTCAATTGCTTGGTAACACAAATTGCTAATCGGACAATCACATGGCAGCAACTCAATGCATTTAGTCATCTAGATGTGGTAAAAGACGACTTGCTGAAGTTCAACCTGAGCATCTGAATGGGGAAGAAAGGGGATTTAAGTGACTTTGAACGTGGCATGGTTGTTGGTGCCAGATGGGCTTATCTGAGTATTTAAAAAACTGCTGATCTACTGGTATTTTCACACACAACCATCTCTACGGTTTACAGAAAATGGTCCGAAAATGAGAAAATATTAATATGCGAGAAAATCCCAGTAGATTGTCGGTCAATAGACTCTTGTCTTCACCAGGTCTTTTTGTGCAGACAAAATGTTGTGAACAATATTGATTACTCTCGTTCTCCGTTTGAATCACTAGACTTACCCTGTCTGTTCAAGTTTAAGGTGGCAACAGAAATTTGTGTACTTCCTATTGTCCTTGTTCCAGTTGTATATCTTTGCAAATATGTTTTGTTTATGAATAGGTATTGTATTTGCATACGTAAGTCCATGTCACTTATTTAAATTAAATAATTGGATGTATTTACCACTGATGACTTTTACAATTTATCCTTTTCCATATGTCTGTGTGTTGATCCAAGCTGGTTTTCATTAGGTATTAGTTGCTTGTTAAGCACAGTCAAAGCTGAAGGAAAGCAGTTGGGTGGCTTTAATTTTTACAGCATCTGTACAACTTGAAGAATTACAAGTATGGCATTTTTACTTAATTACATTGATCCTGCTTGGACCAATGTAACTATACACATTACCATATCTGTGGAATCACTTGAGAAGTGAGTGTGATGTCACTGCCCCGCCTCGTCCAATCAGAGAATACTTTGCATTCATTGAAAAAAAAATGCAAAGCATTCTCTGAATGGCAGTTGTGCCAAGCAACTGAGCTTCTGTGTTCCATCATCACTGGAACCAGAAGCTAGTGGAGTTTATTGGAAGAACGGTACTTTATTAAAATGATTTTCAGCTTCCAGAGTGATCCCACAGGTATGGTATATACATAGTTATATTGGTCCAAAAAAAAAAAGCCATACCTGGAATTCTTCTTTCAAGTATATATCCTTGCAATGTAAAAATATATGCAGTTAATCTCTGCAAAACAAGTGTGTTTCATCCCTTTTAAAAAAAAAAATGCAAGTATAGAAAAATATCCATTGATCTGTCAGAAATCAGAGTGAGTTAACAACATTGCCTTTGCATTGAAATTTCAACCAGCTTTGTCAGGCCTGCGTAGTTCTCCTTGCTGGACTACAGAACTGCTTTTCTTAATGGAGAGGGCGATGTGTTCTCTGGTCTAAAATTTGAATCTGGCTAGGGTTGACCACATTGCATGGAATGCTCTTTGGTTACCAAACAAGCAGGTTAAAGCCGCTAAAGTCACATTTTATTAATGTCTGTATTTATTTGTATTGGTGAATACTGTCACTGGGACTGAAGGAGATAGAAAACCCAAAATACATTTTCAGTGAGGGTCAGTGCTTGACAAATAATGTAACATTAAAGCCAAATTCTAGGCTTCCTGGACCTCTGAATAGTTTTTGTCCAAACTTGCTCAAATTAACTATTTCCATAGCGAAGTTATTCTGCTGCTCTCGGCTCTGTATCATACTGTAGTAGCATTAGTCACATACAGGGGTTGATTTACTAAAGGTAAATGGCTTGTGCACTTTACAAAATGCAGTTGCTTCAGAGCTTAGTAAATGAGGGAAAACTTCACTTTGCAAAAAATACCCAATCACATACAAGGACAAAAATAAAAAATGCATTTTTGCTTTCACATGATTGGATGATGAAAGTGAGCAGAGCTTCTGCTCATTTATTAAGCTCTTGAGCAACTGCACTTTGGGGTTGATTTACTAAAGACAAATAGTCTGTGCACTTTCCAAAGTATTCAGTGCTAACTTCCGGCAGCATCACAGGTAATTTCCTGTCTGCTGCAGGAACAAACCCTTGGATTGTCCAAAATGGAGCAGTGGGTAGATTGTGTCACAAAATCCACCTCAGCCTGTTGGAGAAAGCCTTGTTCATTGATAAAAAAAAATACAAAGCTTCCTCTCAATGGCTGGTAATCCGTAGCTCAACTTGATATGGGAAGTTGCTTTTGATGCTGCCAAAATTTAGCACTGTATGCTGATGCAACTACAGTAGGATACAACATGGACAGCAGCAGAATAACTATTGAAGAAAAAAATTGTTCCAGCCAAGCTGACCCAGACAGACTATTTCTTTAAAGTGAAAGTAAACCTGGTCCTAGATTATTAAGGTGCCCACAGAGTAATGTCTGGGTTGAGATGCTGGGTGGAATATGATGGGGCATAATCAACATTTACTGAAACAGAGTTGAAGGAAATGGTTTGTAAAGTAATCTGACTCAAGCTGCAAGCTGATACAAATGGTTACACTGGGGTTGATTTACTAAAACTGGAGATTGCAAAATCTAGTACAGCTCTGCATAGAAACCGCTTCCGTGTATTTTTGTCAAAGCTTAATTGAAGAAGCTGAAGTAAAGCTGCTTGGCTACAAAGCACAGCTGCCCCAGATTCTGCAGCATTGTTAATGCGGGCTGCACAGTTTTAAGGGCATCACCGCAGTAACACCTCCTGAATGCCTGTGGGCCACTGCTACACCACCCCAGGGGGCAGTACGCTTTACCGCCTGTCTGAAAACGGCCTAGTAGTTTGGACAGCGTTCCGAGTCAGCTGTGTTGTATAGATGCAGTACCCGTATGTAGTGGCTAGAGCCAGGTGAAATTCAGTCTTGGCACTCCAGATGACTTACTGCAGTGAGGTAAGGTCCCATTCACACTTGCTAATGGGGCCATTTTCAATTACCTATGGGAGTGGTGTGAATGGGGCCTAAAAGTCCAGTACTGGGATGCATTTTTCAAATGATTTGCAGGTTGCCGATTTCCCTGGCGCCATTCTATTCCACCAAGCTTCTCAATCCAGACATTTCTCTGTGGACACCTTAAAGTTAATTTTTTTGGCATGTGCTGTTTCGCACTATTTATTTTTTCTTTTATTGTGGAAGGTTATTTGATAGTACCTACAAATGGAACACCGCAGCTGTCAAGATAAATCCCAACAGTCCAGTATTTTATAAAGTCTGTGTGATCTAGATCTGTTCTCTGGAAAGTCCGGAATCTTACCTCCTGAACATGAATAGAGAATTTAGTTGGCCATACATGAATCCAAATTCAGCCGGTTCAGCAGGGACTGACTGAATTTCGATTCATGTGTGGCCACTGTGGTTTAGCAAAAATTGATCTATCAATTTGACTTCTGTTCAGCCTCCTTGTTTGTATACTTCCACTTGATGAGCTCTGCAGGCTGCAGCGTTGATCTGTGCATTTTGTTGTTGGGGGGAGTCTCCTCACTGTCAGAATACATTGACACAGCTGGGAGGATTTCCCCTTCCACATCGAAAGTGAATGAGAAAAAGAAAAACTGACCCGATTTCCCCCATCGACAACCTGCTGGTTTAACGAAAAACCTAACCCATGAATGGCTAGCTTTAGTCTTTTTATGAGAACACTTGTTCTAGTAACTGCCCTGTTAGAACATTTCCACCAGTTTTTGTTGTGTTTCCAAGGAAGCAAGTAATTTAAAAAAAAAAAAAAATCAAGATTTGGCTTTAGATATCTTTTAATATCCCAGAACACCGGTTTGATAAGATAATACTTTTATTTTTTATTTGTTTAGTTTGCTTTGTTATATGCTAAGGTTTATAAGAGTGTGCACCATGATGGGCTTGTGTTAATGGCATTAGTTAGAGATGCTTTGGAGATCATTCAGAATTCATTGACAGGTGCAATTGACCTCCTTTTTAAGTGGGTTTTAAACATGTATGGGAATGCAAAACCCTTCTGATGCAAAAAAAAAGAGCTTGAAGGCACAGACCCTTAAAGTGGATCTGTACACAAATGGTAACCTAAAGTTGTGTGAACAGTCCTGCTGTGTTGGATTTATAGGAGGTAAAATAAGGTCGGAATAATTTGTACCTTTTCCTGGAGAAAGCACCACTCAGGTTCTCTCCAGTGCTGATTACATGACAAACAGCCTGGGTCTTTACAAACATGATCTCTACTGAAGAGTAGTATCAGCCCCTATAAATGCTAATCCATCTCAGCAGAGATCACCTGCTTTGGTTTTTTTGTTACATGATCAGCAGTAGAGGGATCCTGGTGCAGCAGTTTCTCTAGGAGAAAAGTATTTTTAAGCTCTGTCGTTCTAGTGAATTGATGATGGTTCTGCTTAAATCTTGTGATATGTTCCCAACTTGAACTGAGAAATTAAGTCTCTTGTTTGACTTGCTATTTTCATAGGTCAGCCATTTTTAAACCCAGACGGCACTCCAGTTGTGTACAATCCTCCAGTAACTCAGCAGCCGGTTAGGACCCAAGTGCCTGCGCCCGTTCCCCCTCCTCCTCCACCACCACCACCTCCACCCCCACCACCCGCCCCTCCGCAGCAAGCTCCAAACCACATACTACCACAGGTATGTACTGAGCCAGACTGAAAAAGCAATGTCTTTCACTAGAATGTTACTTGGTCAAATAGCAATAGATTTTGTATAGCCAAGAGGCAGAAAACTAGACTGTACTACTGGATTTATTTCTGTGCATTTCAACTGATTAAAAAAAATTCTAAAGTCCAGGAACCTATGGTCCAGTGACCCATATTTCCCACCACTGATGATGATTCATGGACAGTTCTTGCCAGCAATAGTGTTTAAGCTTGCCCACACCCTTCAGTGTGATGGGTTACCACACTGGCCAGTAGGTATGGGCATGATGCAGGATGGGTTGGACAACCTTTCACACTACCAGGAAGTGTTGGGATCATGTTTTTAATCGCAGTGGCATGGGTTTCATGCATAGGGGCAGGTTCTTGCAAATATCTCTAGGTCCCCACACTTTATATATTATAACAGGCATACTGAATACAAGTACCGATTATGATTAAGCCCTATGTGGGTAAACATGTCAGAGGGGTGTTACGAATGGGTGGGGATTTGAACTGAAGCCTGTCTTTCAATTTCTTTAAGCTAGCCATAGACATTTTGAATCTTGTCTGGTTCAGCAGGAACCAGCTAAGATTCAAACCATTTATGGGCAGGCTGAATGTACCCAAGTCGATCAATCGTTTTGTTCAGCTTTGGTACAACCAACCTGCTGGATTGTATATGCAATTATTGCTAATAGCTGTTAAAGGCCGCTAGCAATAATCACGGTCTTCTCCCGGTTGGGATGGCTTACAATGGAGTTGAATATAGTGTGCTATTTCATAGCTTGGAGTGAGATGTGCTGTCTCTGCCAGCACCTGAATACAGAGTGGAAACCTGGGAGATCGATACTGCAGGCTTGGAGCAGTGCCAATCTGTTAAGGTTTTTATGTATGACCAAGTCTCATTGATTAACTTACTAACAACATATTCCACTGCAGGCATACTTCCCCCTCTATTCCTCCGACAGCTGGTGCAAGCTTCCGGCAGTCAGTGGCCGCTCCGTGTATGGCACACTCCAGTCCTTAGGACAAAAGAGAAGCTGCTCACTATTTTAAAAGCCAATGTTCACTTTTATTGAGTTGTCCAAAGTACAGACTAAATGGTGGCTAATGTGTTGTTAAATAATTGTGTGTTTATACTCTGCAGGACATTTTATCAATTTTGTCAAACAGCTGGGAAATGCTAAACAGGAACAGTGAGACAATTTGAGAAAGATTTATGATCATTAGGCATTGTCGTCCATTAATTCCTCCCTCAGCTGCTCTCAAATAGCTCTGTGACAGAATAAATCCTTTCCCTGACCACTTCCTAATTGGGCCTCTGTTGTGAGTGAAAATCGGTCTCCTTTCCAGTGGTAAATCTGTTGCAGACCTGTGCAAACCTGACTTATCTGACTGTCCAGAATTATAGGTGTAGGGGTCACAAATGAACAAAAAACATTGCATAGAATCGGCTGACAGGGAACTTGAGTCGCATCTACATTTGTCTCTAATTTGCTTCATAAATGTCCCTCTATGTGTGCTAGAAGACTGCCTTCTGTTTATAGCACCACGCCATGTTTTTCTTTGTGAGGTTAAGGTGTATGTAAAGTCAAAACTTTTATCTTTTTCTTTTTTAATTGTAGATGGAGTAGATAAAAGTTAAATCCCACTAGGTATTTATTGCCAGCTATGACTCTCTGAAGAGATTTCCTTTTACTGCCTGTCTTGGAGATGCAACTGGAAGTTAGAGCAGTTCTTCCCAGTAAGGGGAAAACCGATCAATAGATAGTCCTGTTCAGAGTTGTGTGCTGCCAACATCCCAAATACATCTACAAACTATTGAATTTCTCCCCTGGGGCTTTTTACAGCAATAGAAAACTGTTTGTATTGTATTATATAATGGTACATCCTCCAAATAGGTGGCACTAAATCATCACAATACCCATAAGTATATGGGTATTGTGATGATTTAGTGCCACTTGTTTGGAGGATGTACCATCATGCCAGAACAGCTTTTTTTATGTGAATATATTTTTAAAAATGTTCAAAGTAAATATGTAATATTTTATACAAATTGCTTTCTATTGCTGTAAAAAAAAAAAAAAAAAGTCCCATGGGAGCATTTCAATAGTTAAAAGTGAGGGGAATTTCCATCTCGGGTGTCACAAGAAATTTGTCCCCATTGGAGAATTTCCACTCGCCACTCTTTCTTATGAAAATTCTTAGACCCCTTGCACATGGAGCCATTTAGGAGCAGTACATCCCTCACAGCATTTTTAGGGTATCCAGGAGGGAGAGCTGCAGCCCTGTCATCAAAATCTATGGCAGGCTGAGTAGTACCTGTGTTTAATGCCCTATGCTTTCAGGGACAAAGACCTGCATTCTGGACATTTTGTTCTGAAACACTTAGGGCCCCCAAACATGGGTACCACTGGATACATTGCTCAACCCTATTCAGCCGCAGTCTGCTACAAACCTGAAGGCAGCAAGACTGGATACTTCACCTGTCCCTACCGGCACACTGCAGCTAGATTATTCTGTGTGCAAGGGACCTTAAATGTATGATCTTCCTTTACTTTCTTTCTCGGTGTCAGTGATCGCTTAGACCTGTGGTCTCCAAACTATGGCCTGGGGGCCGGATGCAGCCCTTTGCTAGCTTTTATCTGGTCCTTGGGACTTTATTCCCCCCCCCCCCCCACTGTCAGCAACAATGGGGCATAGTTCCTGACCCTGAAATTGGGGCACTATTTCTCCCACTGACACCAATGATGGGACACTTTTACTCCCCATAATACCAGTGATGGGATATTGTTTATTCCCACTGACACCAGGATGTCTTTTGCTCCAAATGATCTAACCCTTCCCTACTGTAGCCAAAATTAAAAAAAAAACGTGCTTTACATGCATTTTATCATGTCCATTTCTTTATCCCTTTTCCCCATTTTCAATTTTTCCTTTTGCAGGTCTATAAAAAATTGTAAGGGTAATATATGTCAAACTGAAGTTTTATTTCAACAAAATGTCTTGATGCTGATATTTTTTATTTTTGTGTTCCTTTTTGTGAAATGTATCACACCATTTTGTAAACTGTAATAGTTTTAGTCATGCATGTAAAAAATATACATTCAATGGTGCCAGGTAAGATTTGATTATTTATTCAGATTCCAGAAACCTCATTTATCTTAAAGTGGATAAAGTCTCGATCTGCAGGAATTTTTTATTTTATTTTTTTTTCTTCAATTTGCTTACTAAAAATCTTTTGCAAAAACAAATATCCGAGCCCAAATCACTCCTTTCTACAAAGAATATTTTATGTTTCTGGGTGACTTTGCCCTATGAGTCTTCAAGTGCTCCTTGCTCAGTGTCTTCTTGGTTATGCTGCTCTCTGCGGACTGTTAGGACACTGAATACTGCAGTGCAAACCACAACGCAGGCAATGTTTTCCTCTTGTCTGAATCCACTGCGTGCCATTCCAGCGGCGGGTAGGGAAGTGAGTAAGCAAAAAATGAATTGGCGCTGGCTGTGTGATAAGTGAGCTATCGAATGACCACCCTCTGGTGGAGGAATTAAATCCTCGCCCGGGGGCGTCTGCTGGAACTCAGGGTAGTCGTATTGCAGTTTTTAAACAGCTGTCAAAAAAGTTTGGTGAGTTAGTGTCTCGGATTGCAGCTGGGAAGTGTGACTTGACAACTGATCTGTGTTGTCGGATGGCTTCAGCTGCAGACACGAGGCCAGTTTAGAATTCTGAGCTGTGTTCCTGGACAGTCAGCTGTCATTAGACTTCTGTTAGTCTGGCTGAAGTTTAAAGCATCATTTTAAATTAGAGTATTCTGTTTATAGCAAGAAATGTTTATTATCTTTGCTTTGCACAGCCATTCTTACCATCTAAGCACTTGAAGCTAAAGGACGAGTAAATCTGTTAACACCTGTTAGAGTATGGTAAAATGGCCAAAACATGTTTGAGAAATATATGGAAAATTCTCAGTTTGTTTCAGGAATTCTCAACCAGGGTTCTTCCAGAGGTTGCTAGGGGTTCCTTGAGCAATTGCTGCCTCTCAGATAAGTTCCTAGTGACACCATTGATCTTTTCAGCCATCTGTAAAGGAGCGGGGGGGGGGGGGGGGATTCTTCCTAATGGCCACAAGTGTAAGGAGCATTCTTCCCACTGACCATCACTAATGTATCATGAGTTGCAGATGGTCATTTTTAGCAGGGGTTCCCTGAGACCAGAAAGTTATTTCAAGGGTTCCTCTGTATTGGAAGGGTTACAAAAGGCTGATTTAGAGGCATTATGTAACAACTGAAAGTGTGCCTTTGTGTAACATCACATTGATAAAGATATTAGAGAAAGTAGTATTTGTTTTTAACATAATGGAACTACATACCAGAATTTCATAGACCGTATACTTTCCCTGTATAAACTGCACTGTATGGCCAAAGATGTGTGGACTGCTGACCATCACACCTATGAGAGATTGTTGGATATCACTTTCTAAAACCATGGCCATTAATATGGATTTTGCCAATCACTAGAACAGATTTTCCACAGGATTTTTGCTTTTATGTGGGAATTTGTGTTTATTACAGGAATTTATATCATGCCATCAATTTACGCAGCAATTTATATTCCGTTCCAGCGTTCTCAGGGTTCCTTCAGAAGTTTGTAGGGGTTTCTTGAGCAATGAGCAATTTTTGCCTTTTAGAATCCCAAGGACACCATTGATATTTTTAGCTATCTGTAAGGGGGTAATTCTTCCCAATGGCCACAAGTGTAAGGAGCATTCTTCCCACTGACCATCAGACTAGTGCATCATGAGTTTTAGATATAGTAATTTTTTTTAGCAGGAGTCCCCTTAGACTAGAAAGTTATTTCAATGTTTACTCTGTGCTGAAAAGGTTGAGAAAGCCTGTTCTAGTCATTCACATGAGTCCTTACCTTCAAGGAGTGTACAATCTAAGGTCTCTATCTCACATGCACATATAATGTAGGACCAGTTTGGACAAGAGCCAATTAACCTACCAGCATATCTTAGGAGTGTAATAGGAAACCAGAGTACCCAGAGAAAAACCATAGGGAATTTGTGTCGTTTCATCTAAAAGAGCATTTGTGAGCTCCGGTGCTAATGTTGGATGAGAAGATCTGGCTCACAGTCAGCCTTCCAATTTATATCATAGGTTTTCAGTAGGGTTAACCTCAAGATTCCATGCAGGCCACTCTAGTTTTTCCACACCAAACTGATCAAACTATGTCTTTATGGAGCCCAACAATGCTGGAGTGGAAAATGGCCTTTCCCAAACTGTTACACTTGTGGTTACAAGTGTACAGTTGTCTACAATGCATTTGTATGCTGTAGTATTAACAGTACCCTTCAATAGGATTGCCTGAACTCAATCATTTGTGTGTTGTCCTCATACTTTGGCCATATAGTGTGTGTCACTGAGATGCTATTTTTGAATGTCCAAGAAACTCATTTTACGTTTTATTTAGAGACAAGCCTTGATGCACTGTGTTCTGACACCTTTTCTATCAGAACCAGCATTAACATTTTCAGCAAAAGTAGCTCTTCTAGTGAATCAGACTACATGGGCCAGTCTTCCCTCTCCAATTGCATCAATAAGCCTTGGCCACCCATGACCTGGTTTTCCTTCCTTGGACCACATTTGGTCAGTCCTGACCACTGCAGATCGGGAACATCCCACAAGAGCTGCAGTTTTGGAGATTCTCTAGTGGTCTAGCTCAGTGTTTCTCTGTACAATTTTGAGGCACCCCATTCTAAAATGTAAAAAACTAAATAAATAGGTGTATTTAGTGCTGCAGCATCCACACATAGGATACCCAACATTAGAGCTGATTTATTCTTACAAATCAAATACACGGGTACTGACTAGTATTCCAGTGTTTTACTTCTCCCTTAGTTTTCTCCCCTCACTCAGGTAATGTGGCCCCAGTGGTGCCAGAAAGGGGCAGGGAAAGGGCAAATAAGGATGTTGTGCAGGCGGCTGGAAGGTTGAAATGGTGGACAATTAAGATCTGTTGCTTTCTGTAAATAAAAGGCAGGCTTGATCCACCCATTGGCTCGTATGCAATTTGTGGACATTTTTTAGGCATTTTGCCAAGGTACCCCTAAAGAAACTTGAAGGTATCCTGGTTGAGAGACTGGTCTAGCCATTACAATTTGGCCATTGTCAGTTGCTCAAATCATTACACTTGCCTATTTTTTTTTTTTCTGCTTTCAACGCATCAACTTTAGGGGCAGCATGTTCATTTGCTGCCTGTTATATCCCGTACACTTTCAGGTGCCTTTGTAATGAGATAATCAATGTTGTTCACTTTGCTTGTCAGTGGTCACAATGTTGAGGCTGATTTTAATGCCCTGTACACACGATGAGAATATCGGACGAACGATCGGCCGTTTTTTTTTCAAAAGTGAAAAGGTTACTGAAGATACGAAAATTCTCCTACGAAGAAAAGAATTTCGAAAGTGATGTCATGTATTGCTTTGTATTGTATTTTCAGACGACTACTGTACTGATTAAATAAAAAGCGTCCGATCTGGTATCGTACGAGAAAATTTTTTGCCCTTGTTCCTTCGGATATTGTCGTACGAATTGTTGTGATCGGCTCTCGAAAGCTGAGTACGAACGATCCGATTATCGGACGATCGGTCTTCGTACGAAAATTTTCATATGACTTTCTTATAGTGTTTACGGGGCATTATTCTTGTGGGAGCGCAGCAAAGATGAGATTAAGTTTAGAGAGACTTTGTCATGGCAGCAATATTGCGCAAAGGGTGTTTTTGTTTTTTTTTTTATATTTGTGGTTTATTGGTTTGCATGCTCTGTTCAGATCAGTCATTGCTAAATGTACGGATGTAAGCTATGGTGATGGATTGTTATCGCTCTTGAAAGCAGGCATTTGGCGAGCTCAACCATCATTCATGATTTGCAGCCACTTTGTAAATTTAACTCCTAGTAACAATTGGATATTGTCAAGGTTTCAAGCCCTGTCAAAGCCTTCTTAGATGGTTTGAAGTTTGTTCAATACCTGTTGAAAAATTGTAGGTTACCCTGCAAGCCAGCACAGCGGCTAAGTGGTTGGGTTGTCCCTGTGTCTGCGTGGGATTTCTTCGGGTACTCCGGTTTCCTCCCACACTCTAAAGACATGCTAGTAGGTTAATTGGATCCTGTCTAAATTGGCCCTAGTATGTATGAATTTTAGGGACCTTAGATTGCAAGTTCCTTGAGGGTTGGGACTGAAGTGAATGTACAATATATATGTAAAGTGCTGCGTAATTTGACGGCGCTATACAAGTACCTATTGTATATAAGCCACCACTTGGCTTGACAAGTCCATTTGAAAAATCTGCTGAGCTGACTGGAAAATTATTGCAACAGGGACTGCATCTTATTAGATTCATTCCCTGTTCAGCAGCATCACCAAATTCAAGCATCCGCAGGTATTGCTCCTTTCTGAATACAATAGCCAACAGAGATTACACCATGCACACTGTTAGCGAGGATGGGATGGGGGAATTGATTGCTTGAAAATTGAACCATCTATAGCCAGTTATAGTTAGTAGGTTATGAGTTTACTGTTTTAGTACTTTGATATTTAGCTGCTTCATCAGTATTTTTGTACCAGGTCTGGAAGTGCCTTGCCTACATTCCACTATACAGCAAAAACATAATTCAAATTTGCAGAACACAATTCTAAAAAAAAAAAATAAAAAAATGTGAATGTCTGTGTTTCCAGTTCTGTTCTTCCTGTCTTATTAACTGAGTTTGTTCAACTGTTACTCCTTCAGCCTATCCGGTCTCTGCCATCTTCTTCGCAGCCTGTTCAGTACCCAGCCGTCTCTTATCCACCCCCGCTCCTGCAGGTCTCACCCACTCAACAGTACACTGTGGTACTTTCTATTGCTCTTCTCTTTGTGCTTTGTTGTAACCCGTGTGCGCTGCTTGATGTTTGTGTATGTGGTATGTATTTGTCTTTTTGTATCCGTTTGCTGTCCTCTTAGCCACATGTTAAGTTTAATTTAAAGTTGCTTAAATAACATTTCTTTTTGAACCTACCAAATTGTTTTGAAGTGAGTCTGACAGTCATTTTAAACCTTTAGGGCTTGTTCACACTTGCTTTGGTCTCTGAAGAGCCATCTGGTGCCTTGCACTTGGTGGTAGGCATAATTCCTGCCATGGCATGTGTGCATCACTGGCTGCTGCCTTTGCAGCTAAAGGGGGAGCAGTTGGGGGCGGGGACAGAAAATGACAGCCCAACTACTGGTTTTACCACCCCTCAACTTCTAGTGTCAGCAAGCCCTTAAAGATGAATTCTGGGTATGGTATATTTTTTCAAAGTTACATTCATCCAGCTTGGACCAATGTAATTATGTACACACCATACCTGTTAGGTGCCCCATGGAACCTGGACCACAGCACAGGACCTGGAAGCAAGTGTGAGATCACCAGGAGCAGAGTGGCCACCCTACTGTGCTCTGAGCACAGGAAGTTGGCCGCTCAGCATGGACGCCATTCAGAGAATGCTCTACATTTTCTGAATGAATAAAAAGCATTCTCTGATTGGACAACATTACTGACCCCCTCCACCTCGTCAAATCGTAGACTGCCTTGCAAGCATTCTCGACATGTGCTGAGCAGTCTGCCTCCTTTGTTTACAATGCATCAGGCCAACTTCTCAGCATAGGACCCAAGAACAAGTGGAGATCACTGAAGCAGTCATCTCTAGCTTCCAGAGGCATCAACTCGGTATAGTGTGTGTGTGTGTGTGTGTATGTATGTGTATATGTGTGTGTGTGTGTGTGTATATATATATATGTGTGTATATGTATGTGGATAGAGATGGATAGAGATTTATATAGATATATATATATATATATATATATAGAGAGAGAGAGAGTTACATTGGTCCAAGGTGGACCAATATAATTATAAAACATCCATACCTGGAATTCCTCTTTAAACCTCCTGCATTAAAAAGGGTGCAACAAAACTACCGGTTAAAAATGTTGGCCTGAAAAGCCTTGTTTGTATTTTCATGATTTCATCTTTGCTGAACTTGGGTTAACACTACAGGTTTTACATGAGCAGCAAGTACGTCAAGCTTTAGCAAAGCATTTGCTGAGTATTTGGCAAGCCTTATGAAGCCTAAAGTATACTTTAGGTCCAGTGTGGGAATGGTAAACACAGATTGGAGTGCTGCCTGCCACTTTAAACAAGCTTCTAGTAGGCTTCAGTAAGCTTCAGCTTTTACAATTTTTGTTGAAAGCCTGCTAGCAACTTGTGCAAAGTGACATTCATTTCTCTTATTAAGGCTTATCTGTTTCACATTTTCACGTTTTCTTCCAGGGTTCAACAAAGCTGTTCAAAGCTTGCTGAAAGCCTAACAAAAGCTTGCTTTATATGCAAGGCCTTCCATTACCAGCCATTATTGGGGTGCAACTTCAACCCTAAGGCTTCGTTTACACTTACTATTGGGGTTTTACCACCCCTCAATAGCAACGCCCCTCAACCGCTCCCCCTATTGCTGCTGAGGCAGCAGCTGGGGCTGTACACAGTTATACCCCCTCTCGCGCTCAGCGAAGAACTTATTCAATTGAATGAGGCCTCATTGCAACCCCCCATGCAACGACACACATTTTATGCATTTGCTGCATGGTTGTCCGTTAATTAGGAGGTTAAAATAGGTGGTGAAGAGGTGATGTGCCGCTTCCTCACCATCTGCCTATTGCTGTTTGAAGAGCGATCCGAACGTGCATTGCGTTTCGGACAGCAAAGCAAGTCTAAACGAGACCTTAGGTGGACCTTTCACTCCAAACTGGGCAAATCTTTTTAATTACTTTTACTTAGATTTTCTGAAAAGGGTAACCATGAAGATTTGTCCAATTTGGGGTGAAACGCCTGCTGTAAATCATTTAAATTGTCGGTTCAGATCCAACAGCAACTGTATGTCTTCATCTTCTGTATTAAACGCAACATCATGAATCCCATTCTTGCCACTTATTGTAATCTCAGTGGTACATGCTGACAGATGAGGAAACAGCTGGAAAGTGTTACATTCCTGCTGGTCATTCTTTGATGCAGTACGCCAAAGCAAAACTTGTGCTTTCTGTTGGCCGCATACACACATCCCTAGATAAAGCTGAATTTATCTTAATATTTGTAGTGTTAATATTTTAGCTGATTTTATTCTAGCTTAGAAAAAGCAGGAGGTTTAGTATGCTGCCACTCTTTAGTTCACAGGTATGCAAGTTGACGACTATATATAAAGAAACTACACACTGATTATACTAAGAGAACAAAGTTGATGTTGTCTCCAACCAGATTCCAGCTACATCATGTCAGCTACATCATGTTTAGAAAATATAAGTAGACCTTTCTTTTTTTTCTAAAAGGAAAGTATTATGAATGTTTACTTGTACTTTGTAAGTTTATTATTGCATTGTTTAAATTTGAAAGTGACTCATGTTTTACATGCTTGCCTTAAAATGCTTTTGTTATTGCAGTAAATATGCATTCATTTCAAAATGCTGCATTTGCAAATCAAACACAAACATATGTGTTCTAACGAAAAGTGTTCAAGAATAAAAGGCTCAGTTTGACCTGCTTTGCCTCCAGTTCAATAGCAACTCACCAGGATATTCTTTGTCCAAAGAAACCGTGTAACACGAAGCAGGTCAAACACAGCCTTTGATCCACCATTTGTATTGCTCTATTAAAGTCGATGGGATTTTACTGGCCCACGTGCGATAAAGACGTGACATGCAGAAAAATGACAGTAGTCAACTTGAGCCCTTAATTTGGCAACACACAGCTGAAATTTCTAGCTGTGGGTGTTGAACAAACTTCTGAAAAATCAAAGGATCAAAATGAAACATTATACGTTACTGTACTCTATCCAGTATCTGGACAAGAGCCAGCAGGGGAGATTCCTCCATCCACACTGGTTGGAAGAATCTATTTCTCTCATTCAGCCCACAGAGAAGAGATGTCAAAGTGTAAATGGCTAGCCTTAGTCATACAGGGACTCTGTAGTTTTAAATGAGTCAAACTTATAGCTGAAGTTTAGGTATGGAATTTTTTTACGTATTTAGTCTGGTCCAAACTGGACCAATGTAACTATGTACGTGCCATACCTGTGAAAGCTGGAAATCACTATAATGGGCACTGCCACTGCAGTGATCTCTGCTAGCTCCTGTGCCAAGTGGCTGCTCTGCTGTATTGTGGACACAGGAGGTGGAGGTTGCTTACTTGGCATGGGTGCCATTTAGAGAACATTTTGTATTCCTTCAATGAATGCAAAGCATTGTCTGATTAGTTGAGGTGAAGAGGCGGTGACCTTGCTGAATGATGCCTGTGCTTAGTGAACTCAGTGTGTTCAGTAAGTAGCAGGGCAGCCACTCAACTGTCCAGTAGTGTTAATTCCATTGAAGAAAATTCAACGTCAAAATTAACACTCGTTATATATCACAATGGCTAAATTTGTGGCTGTAGTGCATGTTCAAACCTTATTTCTATTAATAACCTGTTAGATTTTTACTCCAGAAGTGTATGAGTTTGGTAATTCTAGAGAAATGCTTAAATAATGCTTTACAATTTAACTAAATTCATTAGATTTCAGTGCAGTCAATGAAAATATGACTAAAACTAAAACAATTCAAACGACTAAAATACAACTAAAACCACATTTTAGTCAAGACTATGACTAAATTGAAATTTGACGTCAAAATTAACACTGCCGTCCAGAAGCTGGAGGCACTCACTATGGTAGCGGCCCCTGCTACAGTGATTTCAGACTTCTTTGGTGATCCCCAAGGTATGGCACATACATACTTGATCCAAGCTGGACCAATTTGACGATGTAAAATATGCCATACCTAAACTTCAGCTTCAAAGGCTAACTCTAAACATGATTTCACTATTTTCATACCTCTTGGTATGCCATGTAAAGTCATTTCATCAAGCCTTTCTTCAAACTGCAATAAAAACTTTTAGTTTTCCAGTATAAAACAAATCCCATGCTTTGAGCCTTCTCCAGATGTCACAGGTCTCATAGACCACAGCACTGTTGTCCAGTCCCTGTCCCTCCATCTCTGCACTCTGCAGGTCTGACACCAGCACTGGTGTGGAGTCTCTGCCCCTGTCTCCACGATCTGCAGGTCTCAGACACCAGCACTGGTGTGGAATTTCTGCCGCTCGCATTGTTTGCTGTACATCTTGGACACCAGCACTGGTGTCATGTCTCTGTCCTGCCCTCTGCTTGGTTTTTCACAGAACTAAAATGAGACCTGCAACACTCATGTCCAAATATAAATATTTCATCTGTGTATATAGCCATTTGCTGGTAGTTGACCTATAATTTTCCCAACCTTGTTTCATATGTTTTTGTGTTTTTTTTTTTTTTATGAATGAGCTCATATTACAGTAAACGAGTTGATTAATTTTGACTGTGAGATTTAAAAAAAAAAGTCATTTTGAAATCATTCTAATTCTTAGGAAATGTTGCAGTTTTTGATTGGTATGGTTCTTCTGAACTGCTTCCGAGGAAGCAAAACATTTCTGCAAGTAATAAAGGCTAAAGCCCAGCAGAATTAGGAGAGAGACAGTCTGAATCGGTACAGCGGTATTAAAATGAATTGCATTAAAGATTGGGTGATTGATTCATCAGTTATGATGTGGGTTCATTGGCGCAGATGAGATGCCAACCTCTCCAATTTCTAAATCTTCCTTTAGACGTTTTTAATTAAATGAAATTGTTCCGCTGCGCTGGGATTTGCTTTCATTTTGAGCACAGAGATTTCCTAGGGATTCTTTTTTGTTTTTTTGTTTTATCTTTCTTTTTGGTTTAGACATTTGCATCTTCGTTTTAACATTTTATTAAAAATAAGCAACTTTTTGTGTTTTTAAGTTGAAAAGGGAGTGTAATTTGGAAAGTAATTTACTCCTTGCTACTTTTTTTTTTTTTCTCCCAGTGTGAGATTTTGATGTGTAAACAAAAAAAAAAAAAAAAAAAAAAAGAAGAAAAGTGGATATCACGGTATAAGCTGGCCATACATTACATATGGTGCATCTTGATTGCAGTCTCTGTACAATCTCCTTTAGACTTAGCAGCAATTCATTTTAATATCCATTCAGTTTATATCCAATCATTTTGCCCATTGCTTTAGGCAACTTTGAAGCGTAATTGTACAAATATGGCATATTGGATGTCCCAAAACAGAGCAGCAAAATATACCAACTTTTTGATTTCCAGATAACTCTGAATAGAAAATTAGTGTTTTCACAGTTTTAAAAGGTGGAGCTGTTGGTTTACCCTGCAATAAAATCTTTGCCCTTAAGGATAGTAATGATCCAGGTTATGGTATAACTTGTAGTATATCACGTTTAACCGGACTTGTTCTCTAATGTTGAAGTTTTGCAGCTCATCCAAGCTACTTCTCCAGTTCTAGTATCATGAACATACCCCAGCATTTACAGTGCGTATAGAAAATAATTGCCCCCCCCCCCCCTGTTAAAATCACATTTTGTTGCTTTGCAGCCTGACATGAAGACAGTTTGTGCCTTATCCAGCTGTATTTATACTTCCAAGGGAAAGATACAACGCCAAATGGCAGAAAATAAAAAAAATTCAAAAACAATCAGAGTTGGAAAAAAGGATCACCCCCTTGTGTCAGTATTTTGTTGAACCACCTTTTGCTTTAATTCTAGCCTGTAGTCTGTTGGGATGCAGTATCTCACAGAAGTGAGTACACCCCTCACATTTTTGTTAATATTTTAGTGTGACAACACTGAAGAAATTACACTTTGCTACAATGTAAAGTAGTGAGTGTACAGCTTGTATAACATGTAAATTTGCTGTCCACTCAAAATAACTCAACACACATTTGTGTAGCCTGGTCCACCGGGACCAAGTAGGGTTCGTCCCCGGGAGGCAGGCGGGTGATAACGTCCGTAAGGTGGTCCATCTTATACATTTTCTGCAACAACGGAAAATCCCAGGATTCCTACTGTCCTTGGACATATATAAAGCTTTTGATTCTCTATCTTGGGAATATCTGCGGTTTGTGCTGTCTCGTTGGGGTTTCGGGGATTCTGTTCTCTTGGATTCAGGCCTTGTATTCCTTTCCCTCGGCCTCCGTTAAATACGCTGGGTATTTCTCGTATCCCTTTCCTGTTGGGCGAGGGACGAGGCAGGGTTGCCCGCTGTCCCCGGGGCTCTTTGTCCTGGCGCTTGAGCCACTGGCTTTAGCGCTCCGGACCGATTGCAATATATATCGGGGGTTCCATACGCGGGACAGGAGTTTAAGCTGAGCCTCTTTGCGGACGATGCCCTCTTGACCCTTACTAATCCTCTGACGACGCTTCCTAACTTGCAACGAGTTCTTGAGCGCTTCTCCTTGATTTCGGGTCTACGTATCAATTTGGATAAAACTGTCGCTCTCAATATTACTTTGGCTTCAGATTTGGTTTCGCGCCTACAATCCCACTTCCCTTACCGGTGGGCTTCCTCTTTTCTGGAATACTTGGGCATTCGCTTGACCCCCACCTATGACTCCCTTTTTGATGCAAGTTATTATCCTTTGCTTAGCTCTTTATCTTCTCTTATGCATTCCTGGCAATTTCCGCACCTGTCTTGGATAGGACGGGTTCATTCAGTGAAAATGACCATCTTGCCGAAATTGTTATATTATTTTCGCACCCTCCCGGTGCGGGTTCCCCCTCACTTTCTTCGGTTGCTTCAGGCAAAGTTCATGCGTTTTATCTGGGCCGATAAACACCCCAGAGTCTCTAGAAATACGCTCTTTGCTCATAGACTCCAGGGTGGTCTTGGGGTACCCAATGTAGCTAAGTATTAGGTGAGCCAGATTGCCCCGCTGTCTATGTTGCACGCTTCCTCCGATGTTCCTCTCTGGGTCCTGCTGGAACTACCTAATTGTGCCCCTATCGCACTGTGGACACTCTTATGGCTTCCCCCTGCCCTGCGCCCTATGGCGCTGAGTCCGATGTTGCTCCATGGCCTACAAGTCTGGGACTCGGTACGTTACTCCAGTGGTCTGATGTCACCCTTTTTGCCCTTGCTTCCAATCGTTAACAACCCTCTTTTCCCACCGGGTCTAGATTGCCCGAGGGCATTTTCTTGGTGGGTGGCTCATGGTTTCTCACAGGTGCAACACTTTTTGACTTTTCGGTCCTTTCCTGCCTGGAATGTCCTTTGGGAGTCTTGGGATGTTCCCCCAGCGGAATTTTTTCGGTACCTTCAATTGCGGCACTGGCTACTTTCGCTGAGGGCCACTTCTGCTTTCCCATATCAGAAATCTGCCTTTGAACGGCTTTGCCAGCAGCACCCGGGCGCCCCGAGCCTGATATCCCTTCTTTATGCAGCTTTGAACAGATGCTCGTCTCACACTTCTCTTTCATATGTTGTTCAGTGGGAACGCGACCTGGGAGTGGCTGTGGATCTGGAGGACTGGAGTAGGGCCTGGTCACTCATAGCTAAATGTTCATTTAATACGACCACACTGAAAGCAGCCTACAAGGTATTGTTCCGTTGGTACTGGGTTCCAGCTCGTCTGGCCCAGGCTAACCCTGCCTGTAGTGATCGATGTTTTCGGGGTTGTGGCCATCGTGGCGATGTACTGCATATCTGGTGGTCATGCCCGAGGTTGGTTCGTTTTTGGTCTCGTGTGTTTGGCCTCCTTTTCACTTTGTTCCATCTCTCCATACGCCGGGATGCTCGGTATGCTTTGCTTCATTGCCCCATACCGGGCCTCTTGGCTCGTCAGCAGCGGTTGGCTTCCTATTTGTTTTTATCGGCTACTAGGACAATTTCTCAGGCCTGGAAGAGTCCGTTTGTACTTTTCCAGGGGGTGCGGGATCGTATGACTACTATGATGCTCAACGAACAGATGTCGAGTATATGCAACGACTCTCAACATAAATTTTTGAAAGTATGGGAGCCGTGGTTGCAATACGCCTTTCCCACGCTCCCCCTGGCCAGTGTGGGGAGGTAATGGAGTTTGGTATTGGCGCTCGTGGACCCCTGCTCTTTGGTTTTTTATTTTTGTTTTTTTTTTCCCTTTCTTCTCTGCTCTTCTTCTCTCCTTTTCTGTTTGTTTTGATGTGACAGTGGAGAGTCTTATTGATGTTATTGTAACCTATGTGCCATTGATAGCCCCTGCGTGGGCATACGTTTTGCCTTATTGGAATTAGAGCGTTGTCTGCTCTATTATGCCTTTTTTATTGGTGCAATTGATAGCCCCTGCGTGGGTGTGTTTTGTTGCCTCTGTTTTATACTGTTTAAAATTAATAAAAACCATTGAAATACAAAATAACTCAACACACAGCCATTAATGTCTAAACTGCTGGCAACAAAAGTGAGTACACCCCTAAGTGAAAATGTCCAAATTGGGCCCAAAGTGTCAATATTTTGTGTGGCCACCATCCTTTTCCAGCACTGCCTTCCTCCTCTTGGGCATGGAGTTCACCAGAGCTTCACAGGTTGCCACTGGAGTCCTCTTCCACTCCTCCATGATGATGACATCACAGAGCTGGTGGATGTTGGAGACCTTGCGCTCCTCCACCTTCTGTTTGAGGATGCCCCACAGATGTTCAATAGGGTTTAGGTCTGGAAACATGCTTGGCCAGTCCATCACCTTTACCCTCAGCTTCTTTGGCAAGGCAGTGGTGGTCTTGGAGGTGTGTTTGGGGTCGTTATGTTGGAATACTGCTCTGCGGCCCGGTCTCTGTAGGGAGGGGATCATGCTCTGCTTCAGTATGTCACAGTACATGTTGGCATTCATGGTTCCCTCAATGAACTGTAGCTCCCCAGTGCCAGCAGCACTCATGCAGCCCCAGACCATGACACTCCCACCACCATGCTTGACTGTAGGCAGGATACACTTGTCTTTGTACTCCTCACCTGGTTGCCAACACACGCTTGACACCATCTGAACCAAATCAGTTGATCTTGGTCTCATCAGACCACAGTTCATGGTTCCAGTAATCCATGTCCGTAGTCTGCTTGTCTTCAAAGAACTGTTTGGAGGATTTCTTGTGCATCATCTTTTTAGAAGAGGCTTCCTTCTGGGACGATAGCCATGCAGACCAATTTGATGCAGTGTGCATCGTATGGTCTGAGCACTGACAGGCTGACCTCCCACCCCTTCAACTTCTGCAGCAATGTTGGCAGCACTCATACATCTATTTCCCAAAGACAACCTCTGGATATGACACTGGGCACGTGCACTCAACTTCTTTGGTCGACCATGGCGAGGCCTGTTCTAAGTGGAACCTGTCCTGTTAAACCGCTGTATGATATTGGCCACCGTGCTGCAGCTCAGTTTCAGGGTCTTGCCAATCTTCTTATAGCCTAGGCCATCTTTATGTAGAGCAACAATTCTTTTTTTTCAAATCCTCAGATTTCTTTGCCATGAGGTGCCATGTTGAACTTCCAGTGACCAGTATGAGAGAGTGAGTGATCACACCAATTTTAACACATGTGCTCCCCATTCACAGCTGAGACCTTGTAACACTAATGAGTCACATGATACTGGGGAGGGAAAATTGCTAATTGGGCCCAATTTGGACATTTTCACTTAGGGGTGTACTCACTTTTGTTAGCGGTTTAGACATTAAGGGCTGTGTGTTATTTTGAGGGGACAGAAAACGTACACTGTTACAGTGAGGAACAGAAGTATTTGAAAACCCTGCAATTTTGCAAGTTCTCCCACCTAGAAATCATGGAGGGGTCTGAAGTTCACATTGTTGGTGCATTCCCACTCTGAGAGACAGAATTTAAAAAGCATACAATGTGATTTCCTGAATTTTGTTTTTAAAGAATTTATTTGTCTTGCACTGCTGAACATAAGTATTTGAACACCTGAGAAAATCGGTGTTAATATTTGGTACAGAAGCCTTTGTTTGCAATTACAGAAGTCAAACATTTCCTGTAGTTCTTGACCAGGTTTGCACACACTGCAACAGGGATTTTGGCCCACTCCTCCACACAGATCTCTTCTAGATCTGTCAGGTTTCGGGGCTGTCGCTGAGCAACACGTAGTTTCAGCTCCCTCCAAAGATGTTCTATTGGATTTAGGTCTGGAGACTGGCTAGGCCACTCCAGAACCTTGATATGCTTCTTACGGAGCCACTCCTTGGTTATCTTGGCTGTGTACTTCGGGTCGCTGTCATGTTGGAAGACCCAGCCACGACCCATCTTCAATGCTCTGACTGAGGGAAGGAGGTTGTTGCTCAAAATCTCAGAATAAATGGCCTCATTCATCCTCTCCTTAATACAGTGCAGTCGTCCTGTCCCCTTCGCAGAAAAGCACCCCCAAAGCATGATGTTACCACCCCCATGCTTCACGGTAGGGATGGTGTTCTTGGGATGCAACTCATCTTTTTTTTCCTCCAAACATGATGAGTGAAGTTTAGACCAAAAAGTTCTACTTTGGTCTCATCTGACCACATGACTTTCTCCCATGCCTCCTCTGGATCATCCAGATGGTCATTGGCAAATTTCAGACGAGCCTGGACATGTGATGACTTGAGCAGGGGAACTTTCCGTGCAATGCAAGATTTGAAACCATGACGGCGTAGTGTTCTACCGACAGTGACCTTTGAAACTGTGGTCCCAGCTCTCTTCATGTCATTGACCAGCTCCTCCTTTGTAGTTCTGGGCTGATTCCTCACCTTTCTTAACAGTGATACCCCACAAGGTGAGATCTTGCATGGAGCCCCAGTCCGAGGGAGCCTCTTACATTTTCTAACAATTGCTCCAACAGTTCTATTTTCACCAGGCTGCTTGGCAATTGCCCCGTAGCCCTTTCCAGGCTTGTGGAGGTCCACAATTTTGTCTCTGGTGTCTTTTGACAGCTCTTTGGTCTTGCCCATGGTAGTAGTTGGCGTCTGACTGACTGTGTGGTGGACAGGTGTCTTTAAAGAGCTCAGACAGGTGCTGCTAAGTTAGATTGAGTGGAGTAGAGGTGGACTTTTTAAAGGCACAGTAACAGGTCTTTGAGAGCCAGAATTCTTGCTGTTTCTTAGGTGTTCAGATACTTATGTTCAGCAGTGCAAGACAAATAAATTCTTTAAAAATCATACAATGCGATTTCCTGAATTTTTTATTTTTTTTTTTAATTCTCTCTCAGAGTGGGAATGCACCTACAATGTGAATGTCAGACCCCTCCATGATTTCTAAGTGGGAGAACTTGCAAAATCGCAGGGTGTTCAAATACTTCTGTTCCTCACTGTATATAAGCTGTACACTCACTAAGTCACATTGTAGCAAAGTGTCATTTCTTCAGTGTTGTCACATGAAAAGATAGAATAAAATATTTACAAAAATGTGAGAGGTGTACTCCTGTGAGATACTTTGTCTCTACTAACTTTGCACATCTAGACTTTACAATATTTGCCCACTCTTCTTTGCAGAACTGCTCAAGTTCATTTAAGTTTGATGGTGACTTGCGGACCGCAGTCTTCAAGTCACTCCAGAGTTATATGGTGCCTGGACGTCTGCAACAGGTTTTAATCCTTCAACTATAATTCACATCTTAAGGTGTGGAAATCCAAGGATTTACGCCAGTTGGAGATTTTGACAGAGCTAGGATTGATTCTAATTGGAACATATTTCTTTCCCTTCTTACAGTTTCTTGATAGAGAGAAGCTTTGGGCATAATCTGATCCCAGTCCAAACCTTCCCGAGCATGCTGTCAGGCAGCTGTCACTGTGTTTGTCCAATTAAGAGAAGCTTAAGCATTCCCTGCCCCACAGCTGCATGTATACAGTCACCTTTATACAAGCGGCTGTAGGGTGGTGAATGCCTCGGTCGTTTATCATTGGCCCAGAGTAGGTCACCACTTCCTGGTGGACATGCTCAGGTGGGTTGAACGTTTTACCTTGACACATTTCATGGTGATTGGATTAATGTGTTACCTGTGTATTCAGTGCCTTGAAAAACTACTCATACCTCTTGACATTTTTCACATTTGGCCATGTTACATCCAAAAACATAAATGTTTTTTATTGGGGTTTTCCGTGACCAACACAAAGTGAAACATAGTTGTGAAGTGGAAGGAAAATAAGTTATTTTCAAAAGTTCTTTTTAGAAATTAATATCTGAAAAGTAAGGCGTGCATTTGTAATCGGGCCCCCTTTACTCTGATACCCCTAGCTAAAATTTAGTGGAACTAATTGCCTTCAGAACCACCTAATTACTAAATAGTCCACCTGTGTGTAATTTAATGTCAGTATAAATACAGCTGTTCTGTGAAGCCCTCAGATGTTTGTTGGAGAACATTAGTGAACAAACAGCATCATGAAGGCCAAGGAACACACCGGGCAGGTCAGGGATAAAGTTGTGGAGAAGTTTAAAGCAGGGCTGGGCTATTTAAAAAAAAAAACAAAAAAACAATTATACCAAGCTTTGGACATCTCATGGAACACTGTTCAATCCACCATCCGAAAATGGAAAGCGTATGGCACAACAGCAAACCTACCAAAACGTTGCCGTCCACCTAAACTGACATGCCGGGCAAAGAGAAGCAGCCAAGAGGCCAATGGTAACTCCGGAGGAGCTGCAGAGATCCACAGCTCAGGTGGGCGAATCTGTCCACAGGACAACTATTACTTGTGCACTCCACAAATCTGGCCTTTATGGAAGAGTGGCAAGAAGCCAATGTTGAAAGAGAGCCATAAGAAGTCCCGTTTGCTGTGTCCCCCACATGGCTTCTCGCAAACTTCAAAAGTGGAAGAAGGTGCTCTGGTCAGGTGAGACCAAAATTGAATTTTTTGGTCTAAAAGCAAAACGTTATGTGTGGTGGAAAACGAACACTGCACATTACACTGAACACACCATTCCCACCATGAAACATAGTGGTGGCAGCATCATGTTGTGAGGATGCTTTTCTTCAGCAGGGACAGGGAAGCTGGTCAGAGTTGATGGGAAGATGGATGGAGCCAAATACAGGGCAATCTTAGAAGAAAACATGTTAAGTCTGCAGAAGACTTGTGCTGCTGGAAGGTGAACCTCCGCCCCAGTCTCTACGACCCAAAACATCCAGCCAGAGCTACAATGGAATGGTTTAGATCAAAGCATATTCATGTGTTAGAATGGCCCAGTCAAAGTCCAGACCTAAATCCAATTGAGAATCTGTGGCAAGACTTGAAAATTGCTGTCCAGATGCTCTCCATCCAATCTGACAGAGCTTGAGCTATTTTGCAAAAAGAATGGGCAAAAATTGCACTCTAGATGTGCAAAGCTGGTAGAGACATCCACAAAAAGACTTGCAGCTGTAATTGCAGCAAAAGGTGGCTCTACAAAGTATTGACTCGGGGGGGCTGAATACAAATGCTGCCACACTTTTCACATATTTATTTGTAAAAAATGTTGAAAACCATTTATCATTTTCCTTCCACTTCACAATTATGTGTCACTTTGTGTTGGTTTATCACATAATAACCCAATAAAATAAATTACGTTTTTGGTTTTAACATGACAAAATGTTGAAATTTTCAAGGGATACTTTTTTAAGGCACTGTAAATGTGTTGCAAGTTTTGTTTCTGACATTTATAAAAACTAAAACTGCTTTGAATAAGCCGTAGAACATCTTTGAGATTATAGAACAAGTCCAGTTGAATGTTATGAACTACTACTAGCACCCTTAAAAAATGTTGTACCATGCACTTATATGAAAAAGTCTCCTTTTCTTTGTTTTGCCTCCTTTGTGTAAAATCCCTGCTGTTCCTGCCACTCCCTCTGCTTTCTTATTAAACACTGACCACACTAAGCATGACATCACAGCGTGGTCAGTTCTCTAGCCGTGCTGACAACACAGCGACCCACCTCTGCCGCACAGCCATTCCCTGGGAAGATTAGTGTCCTGCTGTTTTCTCCTCCAGCTCTTTATATACTCTCTCTCTCTCTCTCTCTCTCTCTCTCTCTCTCTCTCTCTCTCTCTCTCTCTCTCTCTCTCTCTCTCTCTCTCTCTCTCTCTCTCTCTCTCTCTCTCTCTCTCTCTCTCTCTCCCCTTTCATTTCTATGTTAAACTAAATGGGTTGTTTTATAAAGAGTTTCCGTTTTAAGTATTGAGGATTGACTGTATAGCATTAGGGTAACCACAGGGTCACTTTTATTCATAGTGCCATCCATATACAAAGTACTATACCTTACTTTTTTTTTTGTAGCCCATGTTTAGAAAAGTCTGCACTCCAACGGCAGATGCAAATCTTGCAAGCCAGGAGTGTGAGCAAGTACTATACTTACCTGCAGGTATAGAATACATTCAAAAGACTGCCAAGATGAGATGCAGCGACTTTTGAATACATGGGCCAACGGAAAGCTTGAATACATTACTTCTGCCAATTGAGTAAAGGTGACTGTGTGATGACAGGGTCACTTTAAAGAGTTGATTGTTTTAAGGCATCATTTTTAGATGTTGAGGTTCAGATAGGGGAGGGTTTTATGTTATGCGCTGTTTAACAGTTTAGGGTACGCTAGCGTCGCGGCACACTTCGAAGAATTTTATTTCAAATTTTTTTTGCACCAAAAACCCAATACCCAGACCTACAGCACCGGATTCCTGCACCAAAAACACACACCAGATGCACTCTAATGAGCGCCTGTGTACCGAGGATGGCCTCCGTGCTTCCTTTTTTATTTTGAGTCTATCTTCTGGAAAAAGAGCTTTTGTCTAACTCGTGACTTGTTAATTACCCTTACATCGCCTCTTCAAGTGTGCGTTGTAATATAAGCTCAGTAATTGAAGATGAAGTGAGTTCTAAGCAACTGAATACCTTCAGCCTTTACGCCACCAATTCATTATCTCTCATGCTCTCAGGCTTGATTAAAAAAAAAATATAAAAATATTGCGGGTCACGATAGCTGTAATTATCCTAAAGAGTGTAATTATCCTCCAGGCTTCTGTAATCAACGCTCCCGGTTTGTCATTTTTTTTTTCTTTCTATATTGTCCGAGAATTTGCTAACACAGTCCAAAGTGATTTTGGCAGTGTTATCTATTTTCTTAATTATTTCTGAACTCGAGGGATGTATTGCGCATTGTTCCAGGATGCGCACGAACACTGCTTTTCTAAGCTTTTTTTCATGCCCTCGGGGATGGAAGAGAGAAAAAAATTATGTTGAATCAACACTACTTAATTAACACCTTGATGATTAAAGTAGCAAGCAGACCTGAAAAAGAATTTTGAATAAATGCGCTTCCCACTTTTGACTTCTACAAACTGTTTAGTGATCTCTTCATTAAGATTTAGCTTATTGTTTTTATCATGGTGCTTTGCCTTATTAGATAAATGGTATTCTATACATCCCTTTTTGCAGTGGCAGCAAAGCTGTGTACAGGCCAGCAAAGAAATATTCCAATTATACAGTTACAGGGGTACTTCTATGTAAATCTGTCATAAGTGATGTGTGTGTATAATAATAATATTAAAAAAAAATCTATCTGTATATATCTATATATATATCTATATATATATATATATCTATATATATCCATCTATCCATCCATCCATCCATCCATGGAGCTCTCCCCTCCAATCCACTAATGTTGAGTGCATGTAGCTTTACTCCAATATGTAGGAAAAAATGTCCATGAGGTGCCATAATCGACCACATGGAAATATTTGTTGCTTGTCAGTATGTGGCTTCAATTCTGAGGCATGTAGCCCAAAGCAATTAAAATACTACTGCTCAAATGACCCCCACAACTGTTTCAGTCAGGTCAGCATGTGAATAGACTGGTGCCAGACACAGGATTGGCTTGTCGGGGTCTAGTAGACTTCAACAAAATGGTGGTCACCTGCACACTGATTCCCTGTTGCATAAATGTAATGAGATGGGTAAGAGATGGCTTCAGCTCCTGATATCCACCAGTAGAGAACGTCTTAGACCTGTTTCACCCTTTTTGCCTGTTCGATTAAGCCCTGAAATGGGTGAAATGCATTCTCTACAGGTGGGGAACAGGAGCTTAAGTCATCTTTTGCTCATTTAATTCACATTTATGCAACAGGGAGTTAATATCTATTTGCAGACGGCCACCATTTTGTTCAATTCTTAGGAGTCTCGGCAAATGAAAATCTGTTTACTGTAGTATTTCTATTGTAAGTTAATGACTCAAACAATTGAGGTTCATGGATTAGTAGGAGTTGCCAGGTAACTAACATTTTCAGAAGATATGGCAGTCACTTAATTTCTAACGTAAAGAAAAAGGAAATTGAAGCACTACACTGATGCCAAGAGGTCTAGATACAACTTTATTCCAATAAAATTCAGGGGTACCATCCTTAAAAGTACCCAATGCATTTCGGGTGTCCAATGGTGCTTGTTGAAGCAGCTGCTGTACTTGTAATCACTGGAAGAAATAATAATAAAGGTCGAGTTCACTTTTCGTATATTCATTGTTTTCAAGCTTTGATAAAGGGTTGTCTTTAGACCACCATAATTTGCTTGGATACTTTTTGACTTTTGTTGGAATAAAGTTGTATCTGGACCTCTTAGCAGTGGTGTGGGGCTTCAGTTTCCATTTTTTGTCACATTACACTACAAACCGAGGAAACTGGAGATCCCCTTGAGGTGTGAAAGTTGTCTGCTTGGGAAGCAGATTATTTTCATTAACACCAATATTTTTAGGATAGTGCAACTAATAAGATATCCTTACAGATCCAGTGCTATTTTTTCACTTTCCTCAAACATCATTTTTAATGACAGGTTTGCTTTGAATTAGTTAATCCGCTTTGTGACGCTTTGTACTAATGAAGTTCCATATGAACTGAATTAGTCACTTTCTTTGTGGCGTTTCAGGTAAACTTAAATCATTTACAGCATTTTGTTTCATTTTTCTAGTCTTCATATATCTGTTTGGATGTTTGCTATCATTCCCCGCTGGTCTTTTTGTAATAAAATTGCTTTTTCTTTTCTCTTTGTGCAGCCAGAGAACCTGAACGCTCAATTTAGCCATATGAGTCTTGCAAGGCAGCCGTCAGCTGAGTCTTCAGATGCTCATTCCACCATGTTCCAGTCCACCGTGGTGCTCCAACCATCTCCGCAATCTGGCTATATCATGGCGCCGCCTCCTCCACCCCCACCACCCCCACTAGGCCAGTCTCACCATCCTCCCAACTACACTGCCTCCAGCCAGCCTGTCAATCCGCCAGTGCTGCAGCCACAGGGATACATTCAGCCCCCCTCTCTCCAGCAGGTACTTCTTTGGGGGGTTTTGACTCTGAAGCTTAATTTACCTTACTTTAACAAGAGAGGAGTTGTCTACAGTAAGCAACTAATATTCTAAGGTTCCAATTTCCTAGTATCTGGTTGCTTGCACAAGAACGTCTTCTGGTTTTTAGTAAGCCAGCAGTCTGATGTCAAAAGCTTAGTCAAAGGAGAGGTAGAAGTGAGGCACTTGACACACATTCTTAACAATTCGAAACAAGCATAATAGGTTTGATTCAGCAGTTCTCCACAAAACGGAGCCCCCCCCTCCAAAAAAAAAAAAAAAAGGGATCACTGAAATTAAAAGTCCATGTATAATTGGCCCAAAAAGAGCGCCATACAAAGGTCGAGTTCAAAGTCATTTATTTCCACAAGTGACAACAGGATGGCAAAAAGTATCCACAATGTGATTATGGAGGCCACAAAATCCCCCTTTAGGGCTTTATCTATGTATCAAAAATGTCTTTTGGCCTGAAAGCAAAGCTTCTGGATGATTAACTCTAAAACAGAAGATTAAAAGTGAGTGCAACCACTGCATGTTGTTTTGTCTCTTGGCATTACCACCATACTAAGGTAATGACACCTCATTGACTTCCTGGTCTGCTGGTCGTGTGGTGTGTAATGTTGGGTACTGTCCGGCCTAACCAGCACAGGCGGTGCAGGTAAATGCAGGCGTTATATGTTACAACCAGTAGTAGTATGTTACTTTAACTTGCTTGTTTGACATGCACTAGGCTATACAAATAGATATGTCTGGATACCTAAGGCACTAATGGCCATCATCATCATCATTATGAGGGCTTAAAGAAACAAATGCATTCAAATCCCATCCAATCAGCTAGTCCCTCTTCCCATATAATTGTCAGATTTTGTTGAAGCAAAAAATCTTATTTTGGATAGCGCAGGGAAGGGTTATAAGCCCTGTCTGGTTGTACTGCTATCTGGGGTTTCCTTAGAGAGTTTTCCCCCTCACTTCCTGGTCTGCTAACTACATTTTACCAGAGAAGAAGGGATGGGGAACTCTCCAACAGCAACACAAAGAAACCATGCTTTTTAAGGAGAAGACTAGAACCCCTGTCAGATTTTTGTCTTGGTCCCTGTTGCAGATTTTCTCTCCCTTCTGTCTTGTAAAACTGTTGTCACTGGTACAAAAAAAAATTCCACTAGCAAAGCAAAGGATGGTAAGAAACCTCGTCTTGACACATGTCCTATTTCTACAGCAGCCTTTCTCAACTTTTTTTTTTTTTTTCCCTTCATCACATAGGTCACAACTTTGCCAATACCTTTGACCATCTCTGCTTGTTAAGCTTAATGGAAAAGCTAGCATCCATGGTAGCCCACATAACCATGCTGAGTATTTTGCTCTGCTATGCTCATAAAGCAATTTTACAGTGGAAGAAATATCTGTCTCCTTTGTTACAAGTTTTGCAATGGATTAGTGAATGCTGCATTTCCATTCTATAAGGCCATGTATTTGAACTGGGGTTGCCCCCAAACATTTGAGAAGGTCTGAAGTTGCTGGACCTCCACAGCAGAGATGAATGTTTAGTCCCACATGGGTGCCCAGTTGGGTTGGGTGAGGGACAGGTGACGCTGGCAGTCCCTTTGATAACTCTAGGGTTCCTCCACAGGTTTTCAGGGATTCCTTGAGAAATGAGCAATCTGTATAGGGGCAATTATATCCAATGGCCACCAAATAATATGTAAGGAGCATTCTTCCTACCGACCATCACATCAATGTATTGTGAGTTGTAGATATAGTAATTATTAGCAGGGGTTCCCTGAGTCTGAAAGTTATGTAAATGGTTCCTCTGTTGGAAAGGTTGCGAAATACTGACATAGGCTGATGAGTAGACCTCCAATGATGTAGTATCAACTGTAATCCTGGTGTGGGGGGTATTTTTTGTGGGACTAGAACTGCTTCATGGGCTAATGTCCTGAACATAATTTTTTTTTTCTTCAGAGGAACCCATGAAATTATCTTTTTCAGGTGCTTGGGAGCCCCTGCTAAAACCAATGAATTGGTGGTCAAGGGGAAGAATGACCCCCTTACAGAAAGTTAAAAAGGTATTTGAGAAACTCTAGCTGTCTCTTCCACATGGTTTTGACCCCCGGACTATGCTGACACCATTAAATGGGAGGTCCATCAGCCACAGCTCCAGGAACTACTAGCAACCAGCAGAGAACCACTAGAGTTCCACAAAACCCTGGTTGGGAATGGCTGTTCTATAGATAGCATATTTCAAAGATACATGTAGCATCTAAAAACCAGATTCCTGATTGTTATGCAGTTTGTAGTTTTTTGTGAAATATGCCATGTCAACTTTCTTCCCTTTTCTCCTTTTGCAGATCCCGACCTGCTACTGTACTCCAAATCAATTTTCCCACTCAAACCAACAATATCGACCAGTAACATCTGTCCAGTTCAATTCCCAACCAAACCAAACGCTGCCACAAGCTGCCCACCAAACAGGTTGGTGTCTTCTGGAGCTCCTTTGTTTGTTTTTTTTGTTTGTTTTTTTTTTTTTACAGCTGATGACCCGAGTGACGTAGAGCGGCGGGACCCGGGTCCGGGGCGCTGTCTGAGAGGGGTTACGTTTCTCACAGTGAACCGGTCTCTTTTCCAGCCACTTTCTGCTCTTCCTGGATTGCCAGTGTTTGAAAAAAGACATGATGATAGTGTATTGTTTTATATGCTTTCTTTGATGCCTTTTTAGAGTTTGGCAAAGACGTTTTCAATCTTAAGGTTACAGGTGTAGGGGTTATGCCAAATGAAACTGGTATCACGCCAAACGCTTGGAGCAGTAAATTTTTTTTTTTTTTTTTTTTTTCTTCATTGCATGGTTCAAATAAATGTAAGACAAACTCTGCAGGGTGTAGTAAACAATGCACTATGTGTTATTAGATGGGGTTACCTACTAGTAATAGTTTACCAGCATGTAAGCAAGAGGCCTGGATTTATTTATTTAGGATATTCAGTGGTCTCCAAACTGCGGCTTGGGGGGCTGGTCATGGCCCTTTCTCTCTGCCTTTATCCAGTCGTTGGGGCACTATTCTTTCCACTGACACAAATAATGTGTCACCATTTCTCTTACTGACACCAATGATGGGGTACTATTCCTCCCACTGACACCAATGATGGGGTACTATTCCTCACACTGACACCAAAGATGAGGAACTGTTCCTCCTACTGACAGCAATGATGGAGCACTATTTCTCCCACTAAAACCAATGATGGGGCACTATTCCTCCCACTAAAACCAATGATATGGCTATGTTTACTCCTACTGACACCAATGATGGAGCACTATTTCTCCCACTAAAACCAATGATGGGGCACTATTCCTCCCACTAAAACCAATGATATGGCTATGTTTACGCCTACTGACACCAATGATGGAGCACTATTTCTCCCACTAAAACCAATGATGGGGCACTATTCCTCCCACTAAAACCAATGATATGGCTATGTTTACTCTCACCGACATTGGGGCATTTTCTACTCCCAATACCCACAGTCTGACTCTCCTTAAAGTCTGAAGGCTAGTAAACTAACCCTTTTTTTTTTTTGGAACATTTGGATACCCCTGGTCTAGATCTATGAATTCCCTGTGTTCCCCTTGGTTACGTTTTACTCAGAGCACACAGCACTATTCACTTCTGTCCCTGTCTTTAAGGTAACCTTGACTGTGGTAGGGCAAAAGCATGGCAAAGTACCCACACAATGAACTGTTTGGTCAGATAACAGGTTTTTAGTCATTTAGAGCAGGGGTGGCTAACCTGTGGCTCTCCAGCTGTTGTGGAACTACATTTCCCATGAAGCATTGCAAAGATGGGAAGTTACTGACTTGCAGAGGCATGATGGAACTTGTAGTCCTGCAGCAGCTGGAGAGCCGCAGGTTGGCCACCCCTGATTTAGAGGGATCCTTCACTGTCACAGTGAGAATATACAACTCCATACAGATCATTTTCCTGATGAGGTTAAGACTCTGGGACAAATTCTCTATAGAAAGGAACACTAACCTATTAAGTGCAATTATAGCACGCAGTAAAATAGCATACTGTCAAGTGAACAATGGAAGAGGCTGTTCAGAGATAACTTGCACATGTGTTAAGACTTTAAAGCTGGACTCCAGGCAAATCTAAAACACAAATTGATGCAGCTATGTATGTATTTGTAAAGGCAAGTACCTGAATTTTGACCTGGTATCGGCTTCTAACAGTCCCCTATACAACAGAGTGGTAAAGGGAAAACCAGCACAAAGTGACATTCTAAGTGGAGAGTGATCGTGTTAACCAGTGTGCTGCTTTTCATCTTAAGCTGGCCACAGATGGATCTAATCTGTAACCGGTCGATATTAGATCCATCTATAGGCAGGCTGACTGTACTCAAGTCGATTGATCGACCAACTTGGGTACAACCAGCCCATCGGATTTTTTAGCATTCGATTACTGCCCATGGCTATAACTGCTAGTAGTAATCTGTGTTCTGCTGGCCTGGAAAGCTCCCCTACCATCAGAAAACAATAGTGCTGCAGGAGGCATTCCCCCATCAACACATTCAGTGTTGATGGGGGAATCAAGCGATCTTCTTTCCTTCCACCTATGATGGAAGGGAAAAAAAATTGATCTATGGCTTGCCTTACTGGCTGGGGCAGGGACAAGACTTGTAAATATTACTTAAAGTGATCCTTGGCCCAGACTATGGATCTTAAACTATTTACATATTAAAAAGCAGTAAACCAAACTCTCTAGTTTCTTTTAATGTGAAGGTATTCATTCTCAACACAGCATAGCAAAGACTCTAAAGTCAGGTTTAATTCAGTTCTAGTGCCTTAGAATCTCATGCTGTGTGTTCCCATTAGATCTGCTCTCATTAGAAAAAAGATAGGATGCCGCTTGTGTGTGAACTTTGAAAATGAATTTCTTCACCATGCTTTTAGATGTAGAGATAGATAAGGTCTTGTTTTTAACGTGCTTCTACTGCTTCATCAGAGTATGTAAATACTAATAATAAGTGTGCATTACCTGGGCACAGGTTCAATAACACTGCAGCAGAGAAAATTATAGGTTTTCTGTTCTGCCAGACAGGGGTGTGATGAGCTGTGCCAATCTCAGGACTGGATAAACAAATATCATTTGACAGGTAAAGTTGTTTGTTCTATGTATTTCCATCTGTCTGTTTTAGCTATTTGCCTGGAGTTAAGCTTGAAAGCAAAAGTGTTACACCTTTAGCCCTGGTTCACAGTGGTGCGACTTGACAGATAAATGTTGCATGACAAGTTGCACCCTATTGCCGGCTGTTCAAATCTGTGCGATTTCTGATTTGCACCAACTTTGAAAAGGTTCCTTCACTGTTTTTTTTTTTTTTCTTGCAATTTGCCTTAACATCTGAAGTAGCACGATTCCAAAGCCGCATTGTGGGTGAACCAGGGTGAACTTTTCATTAAAAGATGTTACGTACTTCTAACTACAAAACTGTGAATTGAAAATGTTCGGTAAAATGTTACTGATGAAGTGCTTTATCCTAAAATGGCACAAAAAGTCACTGGCACTTGTAATAACTCAATTGCATTGATCAGATTTACATTAAACAGCCAGCGACTGCCTAATGTATTTTGGTCTTCTATGAAAGCCATGCTGTTAGGGAGAGACTCCAAGTAGAAACATAAAACATACATTTCTTCCAACAATTAAGTAGATGTAACCCTGAAGAATAAATGTAGTTTGTTAAATCCCATTGTTTCATAAACAATTTCCATGTGTTTATTTTATAAAATACTTTTAGCCCTTTTTTTTCTTCTTTTTTTGCGTCTTGGTGCTACTGATCCTCTCCGGCCTCCTTTAGCCACTTCCTGTCTACATGCACTTTCCCTAGATTTGGCTGCACACCATGCTTTAGACCTGCTTACTGATAGTGACAACAGTAGATGGTGCCTGTACTATGTGTGTCAGTATGATCTCATGTCCCCATTAGGGTAGCTTGTGATAGGGTGACAATGCAACTTCACAGCTAGTTTTCACCCTATAGCAGGGCAGCACAGTGGCTAAATGGTTAGCACTTCCGCCTGGCAGTACTAGGATTGTCGGTTTGAATCCCAACCACCTGCCTAGAGTTTGCATGTTCTCCCTGTGCCTGCGTGGGTTTCCTCCGGGTACTCCGGTGTCCTCCCACACTCCAAAGACATGCTGGTAGGTTAATTGGATCCTGTCTAAATCTGCCCTAGTGTGTGTATGAATGTGAGTTAGGGACCTTAGATTGTACGCCCCTTGAGGGTTAGGGACTGATGTGAATGTACAATATATATGTAAAGCGCTGCGTAAATTGATGGCGCTATATAAGTACCTGAAATAAATAAATATAGCGGGAAGTGCCTGTACAAGAATCTTGGCAGGATTATCAGGTATTTTAATAAAAGTCTGAAGATTTTACCATATTGAAGCTACTTTTGAGATGACATTAAAGTACTATTAATACCAAAACCAAAAATTTAATATATTACAGCTTACCAATCATTTAGATGTGGTGGCTGCATTCATTTTCTTTCGTAGGCTTTTTCCTTCTGTTTTCACCTGGTGATCTAGCCAGTAACACACTTCCTGTATTAGAGCACCCCCACTCTGGATAAAAGAGCACAAGGGGCACCTTTGGACAGCAGCATTGGTAATCTGGGGGGAGAGGAGAGTTAGATGTACTAGTAGATTTACAAATTGTAGCTGAACTCCAGCTAACACCTTAAAAGCAGTTACAGCAAACTTTTTTTTTTTTTTTTTTTTTTTTGAGATAAAGGTTTTACATAAATAAAAGCTGAACTTTTGTATGCATCCTTGTTAGTAGCAAATGGTTGGTCTCAAGTCTATAACTGTGACTTCTGCAGAACAGCTTGTTCTGTTGAAAAACAGACATACTGGCAGGATCCACCAGGTGAAAGTGAAGGAAAGAAAACTTATGCAGCCATTACATCTAAGGACTGGTAAGCTGCAATATAATGTTTGCTTTTGGGTTTAATACTGCTTTAACATGCTACAGCTGATACAAAAGTAGATGTAAACGGAATCGCTCAAACTTCATAAGACAGGTTGGAGGCAGATAAAAGTCGAATTTTCCTTTTTATGACAGCTTTGTGACGGGCCACCTTGGTGTTAAAGTACACATTGGGAAGGGTTTTATAAAACTATATTCTTTTTTTGCGTGTGGCGATGCAGATTAAATTGTGCCACCTCCAAAGATTAGCGCAGACTGCAGCCCAAGGGTGGCTTAGCTATTATGTCACTATTTAAGTTGATGTCTAATGATATGAGGATAAAAGCTTTTTACAGTGACAGTAAATGTATGGTGCCTGGCAGCCGGCAGTGAAGGGGAGAGCCTCCATTTTATTGAGGTTTCTTTTTTCATATGTAAATTAAACCATGCGCTGGGTTTGCAGGATTCATCTCGACTCCCCTTCCATGTTACTGCTGTGCGGGGGAGCAGCACTTGATGTCTGCGCCTTTATTGAAACGCAGCAGGGTGCACTTTGTCTTGTTGAATGTGCAGACTGAGAATTAAATTTAAGTGAACCCTCTTCCCCTCTTCTGCACAACACAAATGTCTTTATAGTCCCTGCCTCCCACTGCTCTCTCACTGCTGGGTCAAGGAGAATACTGACTAGGGGGTGGCTAAAGAAAAAAAAAGTTGATCTTTCAGCCTTCAATGTTGAAATTGATCTTTTGTATGCATGTCAGACTTTTTGTTTGTTTGAATACTCCGTATTCACATTCCCTCTGTTCTCATCTGTATAGAGAGCTCAAAAACAGCAGCAAACTGATCTTCCCAGAGAAAGGCTTTTGGGGAGGGGGGGGGGGGGTGTCAGGACAAGTCTAAGCATTGGAGGAGAGCAGGCTGAGTTCCCAGCACAGCTAGAGAACTGACCATGCTGTGCTCTCGTGCCTAGTGTGGTCAGAGTTTTTAATAGGAAAGCAGTGGAACTGACAGGAACACCAGGGATTTCACACAAAGGAAGCAATGCATAGAGAACAGGAGAATTTTTCATACACGTACATGGTACAGTAGGCACATATCGGGACTATGAAATGTTGGGTTTACATATTCTTCAATTTTATCATTTTAGTAAAGATTGGTTGCATCATTGGCACATGAGTGGCATTGTGTCCTGCCTAGAAAAATGTCTGCGTTATGCCCATTGTACCTGATCAGGTTCTTATCTGTGCTCTAGTATGATGCCCAGTGTGCGTCAGGGTCACTTACTGCTACTGATTCCTAAATATTGAGTCGTAATATAGAGTGGTCTTCGCTGTATGTAATGATCTCTTAGGTGTATTCCTCCATCTTCTCTTTCAGGTTATACGACGGTAATGCCCAGCCAGCAACCAAACTACCAGGGTATGGTGAATATCCAGCAGCCTCAGAATCAGACCTTGGTTAGTGGCCAGCCTGGCAGTCTAGCCAATCCTATTCAGGGTGTGATGGTGCAGTACTCCTCAGTGCCCTCTTACCAGGTATTATGAACTAGGTTTTTAGCAATTAGGCAATCCTCTGCATGCACCACTGCTCCAAAACGCCACAATATACAGTGCATCCAGAAAGTAGTCACAGCGCTTAACTTTTGCCACATTTTGTTATGTTACAGCCTTATTCCAAAATTGTAAAATGCTGAGAAAAAAATGCATTTAATCCAACATTCCATAATGACGTGTAAAGCTTGTTTTGAAATCTTTGCAATTTATTCAAAATAAAAAACAAAAAATCACATGTACATAAGTATTCCCAGCCTTTGCCATGACACTCAAAATTGAGCTCTGGTGCATCCTGTTCCCATTGATCATCCTTGAGATGTTTCCACAACTTGATTGAAGTCCACCTGTGGGAAATTCAGTTGATTGGACATGATTAGGCGTAAACCTGTCTATAGAAGGTCCCACAGGTAACAGTGCATGTCAGAGCACAAACCAAGCCATGAAGTCCAAGGAATTGGCCTCTGAGACAGGATTGTATCAAAGCACCGATCTGGGGAAGGGTACAGTAAACTTTCTGCAGCATTGAAGGTCCCAGTGAGCAAAGTGGTCTCATCCGTAAATGGAAGAAGTTTGGAACCACCAGGAATCTTCTTAGAGCAGGTTGCCTGGCCAAAATGATCGATCGAGGGAGAAGGGCCTTAGCTAGGGAGGTAACCAAGCACCTGATGGTCACTCTGAAAGAGCTACAGCATTTCTCTGTGGAGAGTGGAGAACCTTTCAGAAGAACAACCATTTCTGCAGCACTCCACCAATCAGGGCTGCATGGTAGAGTAGCCAGACAGAAGCCAATCCTCAGTAAAAGGCAAATGGCAGCCTGCCTTGAGTTTTGCAAAAGGCACCTGAGGGACTCTCAGACCATGAGAAACTAAACTCTTTGATCTGATGAAACAAAGATTGAACACTGTGGCCTGAATGCCGAGCGTCATGTCTGGAGGAAACCAGGCACCGCTCACCAGCTGGCCAATACCATCCCTACAGTGAAGCATGGTGCTGGCAGCATCATACTGTGGGTATGTTTTTCAGTGGCAGGAACTGGGAGACTAGTCAGGATCGAAGGAAATATGAATGTAGCAATGTACAGAGAAATCCTTGATGAAAACCTGTTCTAGAGCACTCTGGACCTTTAGACTGGAGTGATGGTTCATCTTTCAACAGGACAACGACCCTAAGCACACAGCCCACATAGCAAAGGAGTGGCTACTGGTCAACTCTGTGAATGTCCTGGAGTGGTCTAGCCAGAGCCAACACTTGAACCCGGTTGAACGTCTATGTAGAGATCTGAAAATGGCTGTGCACCGATGCTCCCCATCCAACTTGATGGCGCTTGAGAGGTACTGCAAAGAATAATGGGAGAAATTGCCCAAAAATAGGTGTGCCAAGCTTGTAGCATCATGCTCAAAACGACTTGAGGCTGTAATTGGTGCTAAATACTTATGTACAGGTGAAATCCGAAAAATTAGAATATCGTGCAAAAGTTCATTTATTTCAGTAATGCAACTAAAAAGGTGAAACTAATATATGAGACTCATTACATGCAAAGCAAGATAGCTTGTCATAATTGTGGTGATTATGGCTTATAGCTCATGAAAACCCAAAATCCACAATCTCAGAAAATGAGAATATTACATGCAATCAATAAAACAAGAATTGTGCATAGAACAATATCTGAACTCTGAAAAGTATAAGCATGCATATGTACTCAGTACTTGGTTTGGGCCCCTTTTGCAGCAATTACTGCCTCAATGTGGTGTGGCATGGAAGCTATCGGCCCGTGGCACTGCTGAGGTGTTATGGAAGACCAGGATACTTCAATAGCTGCCTTCAGCTCTTCTGCATTGTTCGGTCTCATGTCTCTCATCTTTCTCTTGGCAATGCCCCATAGATTCTCTATGGGGTTCAGGTCAGGTGAGTTTGCTGGCCAATCAAGCACAGTAATCCCATGGTCATTGAACCAGGTTTTGGTGCTTTTGGCAGTGTAGGCAGGTGCCAAGTCCTGCTGGAAAATGAAGTCAGCATCCCCATAAAGCTAGTCTGTGGAAGGAAGCATGAAGTGCTCCAAAATCTCCTGGTAGACAGCTGTGTTGACCCTGGACTTAATGAATCACAGTGGACCAACACCAACAGATGACATGGCTCTCCAAATCAACACAGACTGTGGAAACTTCGCACTGGACTTCAAGCATCTTACAGTCTGTGCCTCTCCATTCTTCCTCCATACTCTGGGTCCTTGGTTTCCAAATGAGGTGCAAAAGTTGCTCTCATCAGAAAAGAGGACTTTGGACCACTGAGCAACAGACCAGGTCTGTTTTTCTTTAGCCCAGGTAAGACGCTTCTGACGTTGTTTGTTCAGGAGCGGCTTGACAAGAGGAATACGACATTTGAAGCCCATGTCCAGGATCTGTCTGTGTGTGGGGGCTCTTGATGCACTGACTCCAGCCTCAGTCCACTCCTTGTGAAAGTCCCCAACACTTTTGAATGGCCTTTTCCTGACAATCCTCTCCAGGCTGCGGTCATCCCTGCTGCTTGTGCACCTTTTTCTTCCACACTTTTCCCTTTCACATAACTTTCTATTAATGTGCTTTGATACAGCACTTTGGGAACATCCAACTTCTTTTGCAATTACCTTTTGAGGCTTTCCCTCCTTATGGAGGGTGTCAATGATGGTTTTCTGCACAACTACCAGGTCAGCAGTCTTTTCCATGATTGTGATTCCTACTGAACCAGACTGAGAGACCATTTAAAGGTTCAGGAACCCTTTGCAGGTGTTATGGCTTAATTAGCTGATTAGAGTGGGACACTTTGAGCCGAGAATATTCCACCTTTTCACAATATTCTCATTTTCTGAGATTGTGGATTTGGGGTTTTCATGAGCTGTAAGCCATAATCATCACAATTATGACAAATCACGGCTTGAACTATCTTGCTTTGCGTGCAATGAGTCTCATATATTAGTTTCACCTTTTAAGTTGCATTACTGAAAAATGAACTTTTGCACGATATTCTAATTTTTTTAGTTTCACCTGTACATGGGGTTTTGTCTATATTTTTAATAAATTGCAAAGATTTCAAAATGAACTTCTTTCATGTCATTATGGGGTATTGTTTGTAGAAATAATTGAGGAAAAAACTGAGTTTAATCCATTTTGGAATAACACTGTAACATAACAAAATGTGGCAAAAGTTAAGCGCTGTGAATACTTTCTGGATGCACTGTATATTCCTTGGTCTTTCAATTTCGCCGGGTGCCAAAGCCAAGGAACCTGCTTCACTTCACACTACACTCAAGGAAAAAGGGATGTCTTGAAAGTTCAGTTAACTTTAGTTTGCAAACACGCACTGCAGACCTCCCATCTGAGGCCATACCTGTAATGCGTTTCACCAATTACAGGGCTTAGGCCCTTAGTGAGACTTAAAGCGAATATTTCTCCCACAACAGCAAAAATACATGGTGCATGCACCTCTGTATACAGTTGTGACCAAAATTATTCAACCCCCACTGAAATTGAGTGTTTTGGCCAGTTTGACATTGCTTTTGATCATTCAGTCATCTTGCTTACATTTACATTAAAGAGGCACTTGTAGGTCAGACAAATATAACATAACAGTTATAATGAAATAACCACAAATGTCTTTTCTGTGCTCACAGCATTATCAGTTTTATTCAACCCCCAAGTGACATTCAATCTTAGTACTTAGTACAGCATCCTTTTACAGTTATAACAGCTTTTAAACGTGAAGCATAGCTTGACACAAGTGTCTTGCAGCGATCTACGGGTATCTTCGCCCATTCTTCATGGGCAAAGGCCTCCAGTTCAGTCACATTCTTAGGCTTGCGCACTGCAACTGCTTTCTTTAAGTCCCACCAGAGGTTCTCAATCGGATTTAAGTCTGGTGACTGCGATGGCCACTCCAAAATGTTCCAGCCTTTCCTCTGCAACCATGCTCTAGTGGACTTGGAGGTATGCTTGGGATCATTGTCCTGTTGAAAGGTCCAACGTCTCCCAAGCCTCAGGTGTGTGACGGACTGCATCACGTTTCCATCCAATATCTCCTGGTACTGAAGAGAATTCATGGTACCTTGCACACGCTGAAGCTTCCCTGTACCTGCAGAAGCAAAACAGCCCCAAAGCATGATTGACCCTCCACCATGCTTCACAGTAGGCAAGGTGTTCTTTTCATCATAGGCCTTGTTCTTCCTCCTCCAAACATAGCGTTGATCCATGGGCCCAAACAGTTCTAATTTTGTTTCATCAGTCCACAGAACACTATCCCACAACTTTTGTGGTTTGTCCACATGGCTTTTGGCATACTGCAGTCGACTCTTCTTATTCTTTGGAGACAGCAAGGGGGTACGCCTGGGAGTTCTGGCACGGAGGCCTTCATTACGCAGTGTGCGTCTTATTGTCTGGGCTGAAACTTCTGTACCCACATCTGACAAATCTTTTCTCAGTTCCTCAGCAGTCACACGGGGACTTCTCTCCACTCTACGCTTCAGGTAGCGCACAGCAGTCGAAGTCAGCATCTTCTTTCTGCCACGACCAGGTAGCGTTTCAACAGTGCCCTTTGCCTTGAATTTGCGAATGATGCTTCCTAAGGTGTCTCTTGGTATGTTTAACATCTTTGCAATCTTCTTATAGCCATTGCCCTTCCTGTGAAGAGAAATCACCTCTTCTCTTGTCTTCCTGGACCATTCTCTTGCCTTCACCATGTTTGTAACCACACCAGTAAATGTCTAGAAGGAGCTGAGTATCACAGTCATTTTAAAGCTGCCTAATTGGTGCTTATTATGCTTGATTGCTGCTCGGTGACATCCACAGGTGTTTTCAATACCTGATGGAAAGCACCTGTATGAACCTCTGTTCTTCAGAGTGGTAGTCTTTAAGGGGTTGAATAATTGTGGCAATGAAGAAACCACATAAGAACCATTTACTACTGTATTACATAAACAATTGATGTCATTTTAGTTGCATTTGGGTAGTTACAACGTCCTTGTAGGATTTGATTCTGAATACAATTCCAAATGTACACTATAGTCCCTAAACCCCTTTACAGCATTGGGGGTTGAATAATTTTGGTCACAACTGTACCTCTTCGAAAACATTTGTTGAGTCCAAGATTAATATGGCTACTGACCTCTAAATGAATTGCACTTCCAGTTGCCTCACAGCTGCACCCTACGTCACAAGGCTACGTCAGTAGTGTTTTCTAAGGAGATCTCTTCTGTAATCGTAAAAGATTTTGCAAAGTCTTGGGAAGCGGCGAGGGGTGATGCATTTTTTCCCCCCAGATGACATGTACATGTCAGGGAAGGGGTGGCATGAAATCCGGGAAGTGAAGGGAGAGATAATCATCTCTTCTTACTAAAGATGACCTCAAGTTTAAGAGCAATGAAAGCAAATACACCAAAGACATTCAACCGACAGTGAAGGGTGAATGTCTGTCTTTTTTTTTTTTAATCTGCGTTTCATAATATTTTTAAAGGTGCCTTTATTCACAATTCAAATAAAGGTCCGCTTTAATTCTCAGATTCCCTTTTCCATTATGACCCATAGGGTTCAATGTGGGTTTTTACAATGTTTGTCTGAGACCTGTACATAAGGCAAGAGTTGATCACTGGTGCAATGCTTTTCAGGCTCCTGCAGACAAAAATAATTGTACTTTTTTTTTACCTGCCAAAAAAGTGCATTTATTATTTTTGTCTAAAAGGTGAATTTATCATTTAACCACTTCCTGTCCGGACACTTTTACCCCCTTTCTGTCCAAGGCAATTTTCAGCTTTTAGCACGATCACACTTTGAATGACAATTGCGTGGTCATGCAACACTGTACCCATATGAATTTTTTACCATTTTTTTGAGACCGATAAAGCTTTATTTTGGTGCTATTTATTCACTGCTGGGATTTTTATTTTTTTTGCTATGTAAATTAAAAAGTCCAAAAATTTTGAAAAGTGTTTTTCTTATAAAATTTTGCAAATAAATAATCTTTCATCATAAATCTTGACCAAAATGTATTCTGTTATAATTTTTGGTTATAAACTAATTTGGCTTAATTTTTTTTTTTACTAAATATAATTTTTAAACCTTTTTTTTACATTTCTATTTTATTTTTTCTATTCTGATTTTTTTTTTCTTTTACATACTGTCACCCTAGCAGTACAGTGTCACCATGGTGACACTGTACTACTTGTGGGGGGTGATGAAGATTTTTTTTTTTTTTTTTTTACAGTGATTGCTTTTACACCCATATAGAATGTAAAAGCAATAATTTCTCTTTCTCTTTCTCTCTGTCTGCATTCTTGCAGCCATTGAGAAATATTGAGTGAGCTGTGATTGGTCACAGCTTGTCACATGGTACAAGGCTGTTGTGAATAGCCTTGTACCATGTGACCTCTGTGATCTTTCACAGATTTCACACGTAGTAAGCAATGATGTCACAAGTGACATCTTGCTTACTACTTTGCATGTGATCACTAATTGGCCAATCAGTGATCACATGATCGGGACCTCGTACAGAGGTCCTGCCCGACGATCGGTGTTTCACTGTGTCTGGAGGACACAACGGGCACCGGATCGCGGTGCTGCGCGCTCCCAGGGAGCGCGCACAGCTAGAAAAGGCGGGTGCCGTTTATGAACGGCAACCCGCCCCTGGAGTGCCGCCGCCCTGCCGTTTATAAACAGCAGGCGGACGGCAAGTGGTTAAACAATGCTGTGTGTGACTTTGTACATCTGCAGCTTTGCTTTAGAAAAAAACCTAAAATTTGTGGCAAGGTATTGGCTTTGTTATAGTAATGAGTACCAAAAGGTGTACATGCTAATAGGCCGTTGGAACCATGGAAATTGTTAGTTTTACCCTTACCCACTGCCCTGACTGTGGTATTTTTTAGGTTTCTTTTTTAAAACTGAATGATTAGGACACCACTTGGATTTCCTCCAAACTGATATTTCCCTTCATTTATTAGACAAAACAAAAACCCGCAGCTGGGAATGATACCTTCTGGTTGCAATTATGTAGGCCTCTGTCTTGACCATTGTGGATGACTGTTTTTTGTTTTTTTTCTTCAGGTTCCAGTCCGGCAAGGCTCCCAGTCTGTATCCCAACAGCCATATCACCAACAGGTGCTCATCCCTAACCAGTCCAACCAGGGGCCCTTACCGACCGCAGGGATGCCGGTCTATTACAGCGTCATTTCACCAGGGCAACAAAATAACTTGAGGTAAATGTGATCTGAGGGTGTGGGAAATAAGACACAGCACAAAACTTAAAGGCACAGTTCACCTTTGCCAAAAACTACCTATGTAGGTAAAGACTATCTGTAGATAAAAACAGATGATGCAGCTTTGACCAAAGTTGAATAATGCTTGCTATAATTGTAGGCCATTAATGTACCTCCCGAAGCCTGGTCGAAAAACTTATAAATGGCATCTCATCCTACCTTGTTCTAGGATGCTGCAAAGAGATTCCTAGCTCTTACTGTTCACCACCATCATCACAGGAGTAAGCTCTTTCCCGGATTCCTTTTTCAAAAACTTTTCCCTGGTGCAGTCGCTCTGAGCTCAGTGTTGAGAGTTCACTCTGTGATGGTGGAGGTGAGCAGTAAGAGCTAGGAGTATCTTGGTGACAGAGCAGCACCGAAGGATGGGGGGGAGATGTAATCTCTTGTAGTTTTTCAGTCAGGCTTCATAACGTATGTGAATGGCCTACATCTATAGCAAGGCCATTACTCAACTTTGACTAACCAATTGCTGTCCGCCCCATTGCCGGTTTACTGCTGCAGGGTGGCTGCTGTGTGCAAAATCGTGTGTGTGTGTGTGTGTATATATGTGTGATTTTGGTATTCCGCATTGCTGGCGCACACACACATTCTGCCGGCGCACTGCTTCTGCTGTGATTTGTCACAGCTGAAGCCAGTCAGCGGGTGCCGGCCAATGGATGTCCGCTGGCACCCACTGATTGTAAGGGAACCAACAGGACGTAGCTCTACCTAGTCAGGAAGGTGGGGTCAGTCTTCCAGGGGTCAAGCTGCCTAGTTTGTTTTTATGTACAGGCATCCCTTACCTGTATAGGCAGTGTTTGTTTTTGTTTTTTTTGTTATTTTTGGTAAAGGTGAACTATGTCTTTTTAATATTATTGGCATCTTTGGTTTGTCATATAAAACATGACAATATTTGTTCTATGTGGAAGATACTTTACAGCATACAGTTGATTACAGGACATCGATGCAAATGTTCACCAAATGTTTCATGCCATGTTTGCTGGACTCATTCCCTTTAACACAACGTGCAGACTGACCATTTTGTTTCATACTTATATTTGATCTTTTTTTCTGTTTTGCGCTTCCTTCTGCTAGCGCTGTGCAAACTATTGGCGCTAAATAAATCCTGTATAACAATATTTTTGAAAGAAAAAAAAAAATAAACTCACACTGTGTATGCTTGATATTCCACAAAACCTTTACTTGTCTGTAGTCCAGTGGTTGCATGACATTTTGGAGGTGGTTGTGTGTTCAGATCTTACAATTTGCTCTGATAATATGAAAGTTGTGGGATGGTTTCCCTTTTGTTGTATAATAATGCATGTCAATCTTTATATTTTCAGCTCCTCGGTAGGATATATGCACCCTCCAGGGTCTGACCAGATGCAGTTCCCTAGAGCAACCTCTCCATGTTCTCAAGCACTGCAGGGTCCTCCGTGTGCAGGTACATGAAGAGATGTGTGATTATTGCTGTGTGTGAGCATTTTGTCCACGGATCTTTGTGGACACTCAGAAATCCATAAACCAGGTTTAAAGGATAAGTTTACCTTTCTCAACTTGCTACTACTGTATTTAGGGTGTAACATGCTGTGCATCCACCGCTGGACCCACCCCATCCTTGTGATCCACCCCCTACGCATTTGCTTTCACAATTTGAAAACAGCATGGCCGCATGGGACTCCGGCCACACAGCCGCATCATTTATTTATTTATTTCAGGTACTTGTATAGCGCTGTCAATTTTACGCAGCGCTTTACATATATATATATATATATATTGAACATTCACATCAGTCCCTAACCCTCAAGGGGTGTACAATCTAAGGTCCATAACTCATATTCATACATACACATACTAGGGCCAATTTAGACAGCAGCCAATTCACCTACCAGCATGTCTTTGGAGTGTGGGAGGAAACCCACGCAAGCACAGGGAGAACATGCAAACTCCATGCAGGAGGCGCCATGGTCGGGAATCGGACCCATGACCCATTTAGTGCAAGGCAGACGTGCTAACTACTAAGCCACTGTACCGCCCATCATTCCATCAGAGTTCTGTGAATAAAAGCCTACAAGTGTCGTCAGCCATTGCAGCTGATGGCTTGTAGTTTTCAATGAACCACGAGGGTAATGGTGAGCACTCTTGTAGTCTGTTGAACTTTCTGGACTGGAGTAACTGCCTGCCTGTGCGCAAAGTTTGGGCAGTGTACTCAGTCTGGAAGAGCCTGACGTTACATCCGTGATTGGCTGATCGCTGGTGCAATGCTTTACAGGCTCTCAAGAAAAAAAAATAAAATAAATGTATATTTCTTTTTTACATTATTATTATTTATTTATTTTTTCTGTAAAGGTGAACTTATCCTTGAACCCAGCTCACACCTGTCACTACAGACAAAAGCTGTTTCTGCAATTGCTTAAAGTGGTTGTAAACCTCAGACATGAAATATGAATAAAACATATCTGTCTATAGTGCGTATTTGTCTCCATCCAGAGCACGAAGTGTCAGTTCTGTCTGTGCTTTGTTTCTCTGCTATCAGCATGAGTCACTTCTGACAAGTTTTGCTGACACCAACAAAAAAATGGTGACAGGGGAGGGACCTCCAGCAGACTGACGACATGAGCTGTGTGGAAGGGATGTGTCCCATCCTTCCAATCCTCTGTCAGCTCTTCAGTGTGTAATTTTAGCTGTCCGTCCCATTTTATAAACGCTTAGACAAGCTTTATGAATTAGCACTTTGAACAGATGTAGAGAAGTGTAAACTGCAGATAGAAAGGTACAACGTATGTAGGAGGATTTGTTTCATCTGTGTATCACCTGAGGCCAGTCACTTCACTGAGTGTAGGTAAGGATTTCCAACCATTTTAAAGCAGAACTCCGGCCTTCCCTTCAGTTTTACACGGTTGTGCCGGCTCCTCTCCTCTTGTACTGGATGTGTTTAGTCTGATTTCACTGTGAGCTTCTCACAAAGGATACTGAGGAACTGTCTACTGCTGCATTGTGGGGAGCACCATCTGCTGGGGAAGCAGAGAATCAGAGAAGTAAAACTGTTCCTGCCTTCCATTGGACAGAATGAGTTGTTAACCCTCGCAGTCCTGGCGCAACTTTTTTTTATGCCTGAAGTTGTGCTTAAATGTCATGTGTTTTATAGTGTTTATATAGTTTTTGCTGTGCAATTGTGACCTCTGGTTGGTCTACTTATTTGCACTTTGTATTATACAGACATATTCTGCAAGGCTCAGACTTGATGTACCTGTATTGCTGTTCTCTGAACTTTTGTCCTTTTTAACTTACAGCTTTCATGTTTATTCATTTTTCTATTAGTGAAATTAGGCATGTGTGCTAGCCTTTGTTCCTTCTTCCAGCCGCAGTTTTATGTAGAACAAAGTCTGAAAATCACAAAGAGCTTTTCCTTTCTTTTTTTTTTGTTTGTTTTTTTTAGCTGTACCAGCACCTCCCCCTGGTGGTGGAATGGTAATGATGCAGCTCAATGTTCCCAACAACCCACCACCTCAAACGCATTCGCCACCTCAATGGAAGCCAAATAAATATTATTGTGACCACCAGAGGGCACATAAAACTGTAGAATATGGCAGCCTAGATCCTTCTACACAGGTAAGCAGTTAATAGGATGCTACAATCCAAATGCTGAATATCTGTGACATTTAAAGTGATATTAAAGGCAGATTTAAAAAGTAAAGAAAAATGGCAAACCTATTTAATTTACCTGCTCTGTGTATTGGTTTTGCGCAAATCGGCCCGGAACCTCCTCTTCTCAGGTCACACCGACTGCCCCTGCCAAGTGCCCCCCCAGAGCAAGCAGCTTGTTCTGGGGGCACCCAAGCAGGCTTTTCTTCTGTGACCATTCACACACGCACAGCATGGCTAGGTCTCATGCCCCCCCAACACACACACATCTCATTGGCTCACTGGCTGTGATTGACAGTAGCAGGAACCTATGGCTTCTGCTGCTCTCATCCATTGAGGAGAAAGATACATGGGGAGAGCCAGTGCTCTTGTGCACATAGCTGGATTAAGTTGAGGTTCAGGTAAGTCGTTTGGGGGGCTGCTGCACATAGAAGTAAACAGTAAACGTTGTGTGCAGCTCTGGTTTATATATGCAGGTATTCCTAACACAAAAAGCACCTTCTATTGCTCTCCACCTCCTCTGTAGTTCAGAAGTAACTTTTCAGTAAATGAATATAAGAACACTTTTTCAGTGGTGTATTTATTTATTTATTTATCGAGTTTATATAGCGCCAAAGGGTTTGCTCAGCGCTGTACAATAGAGGGGGGACAATACATGAAACAGAACAGAACATCAAACAGTACACAAGGGGTAAGAGGGCCCTTCTCTTTCGAGCTTACAATCTAGGAGGGAGGGGTTAGAGGCACAGGAGGAAACGGCTGTGGGGGATGGAGTGGTAGGAGGAGGGAAGGGCAGCGGCTGTTAGGTGAGGGTGGGGTAGGCTTCCCTGAAGAGGTGGGTTTTCAGGGAGCGCCTGAAGGTGAGGAGGGAAGGTGACAGTCTGATGGATTGGGGTAGTGAGTTCCAGAGGATGGGGGAGGACCTGGAGAAGTCTTTAACAGAACAATAGGAACAAATACAAACCTGAATTATATACATTAACCTCTTGGAGCTGGCCGCATGCAAATGTGCGGCCTCCCTGCATCTGGGCCTTGACTCTGTGTGTCCACACATTTACGTGCAATTAAGAAAAACATATGTGCTGAGAGCGCATTCCCAGCACACGTGTCCGGTACTCACGGAAAGGTCCCGATCTCTTTTGATCGGGACCTTTCCTGATCATGTGACCACCGTGACAGTGAATCACTGCGGTCACATGACCCTAAAGCCCCACCTCCCGGATTCTGAAACCCTTAAAGGGCCAGGAGGCACCAGCACCAAGGGGTTAAGGGATGAGAACAGGTTTAGCTCCAGTGGGCCGGGGTTCAGATTGGACAAATGGAGGCAGAGTTTGGGTACAGGTCAGATGAATGGAGATCTATAAAATCCAAATAGAAGTTGCACTCCTCATAGTATATTTGTCTGTTATTTGGTGGGTGCTCAAAGTGCTTTTATGGATGGTGCTGTTCAAGAAATACAGTGGTACCAGCACTCCAAAGAGGATTTTTTTTCTGTTTCAATATTTTTATTAAGAAAGTTTTGATTTTTAAGCATATAGCAAGCTCAAAATATGCCCTCGCAGGGGCAGAGCAGAACAATAACATATAAACAGGGATATCCTGCTGACTGGTGTTCGTCAAATAGCAAAAATTTCGATGATATCAAGAAGGCCAACAGCCGAGCCAAATAGCAGCAGTAATCCAACATAATAGTGGAAAAAAGAGAAAAAGGAAATTAGAAAAGAAAACAAAAGGGAATCAGAAAGAAAATATGAAGAAAGGGAAACTAAAAAGAGGATTTTTTTCATCATTATTCTGGTGGCTGTGACTTGCAGAGTCCCCTCTTTTCTTAACTGATATGATGCCTGCCTTCAGAATAAGGCTTTATTCATATGGGTGTAACTATGTGTTCACCCGTGCGAAGGGCTGTCTTTGCCTTTGCAGCTTGCACAGATGTTCCGAACGTGAATGCAGCGAATCCCATTTGCACCTATTGGGATGATTCGGCTGCACGGACACAGTGGCTATTTCCAGTTTGACAGCCGTACGGGTGTGGGCCCCTGAATGCAGACCGTGTGCATTTGAGGACACCTGTATGACTGTCAGATTGAAACCGCCAACCGCTTCAAACCCAATAGACCTAAATGGGACTGCAGATGCACAGAGCTCCTGTAGAAGGCAAAGAGAGCCCTTTGCACGAGTGTACGCATAAGTACGTCCATGTGGATGATTCCGAAATAGGCAAAAAGCTTTTATTTGGAGTGCTGGGGACTTCATGCCTGCAATACTGTAGTCTGCCCATAAATTAAGCTCCCCTAAAACCAAGTTAAGATTTTAGAAGATACTTGTGGGCAACATTTATTCCAAACATATTGACGCATTGTATTCTAACTGACATCTTAGGCCAGGTTCACACTATCGTGGCTTGTGAGCCATGATTTGCGCATGCATGGCAGCCCGTTAATTTGAATGTGCTACCATGCCTCCTGTAACACAGGAAAAGGTCCCTGCATCATTTTAGAAATCAATGCCCAAATAGAAAACTCAAGTACATTGCGGTTCCCAGTGTAGGAAGTGGCTGCAGCGATGTCCAGTGCGTGCGGGTGCCATCAGGCTTAATGGCACCTGGACGCATCTCCTGTGTTTTCACTGTGCAGGTCGTTGAGGGAACAGGTAATAACCTGCACAGGTGTGAACCTAGCCTCAGATTCCCTATAAAGAAAATTTTTACTATATCAGTATAAGGTGTTTTTGTTTTTTTTTTGTTTTGTTTTGTTTTTTAAAAAAACTGTTGCAACTGGAAGTTAGGGTAACAGGTGTCCCCATTGGGAAAATGTGACTTCTATACTCCAACTAGTATTTTTGTATTTAACAAGATATTCTAAATGTTATTAGGATATCACAGTAAACCTATGTGTGTGTATATACATGTGTGACAGCTGCTTATTTTATGTATATTTTGTCTCCTCTTACAGCATAGTTCCCACATTAGCAGTCCTGTCACATCACCCAATCAGTCACCAGTTCCTGTGCAGTTAGCCAACATGAAAAACATCCGCCCGGGTTTAACGCCTCTCCCTTTAGTTCCACATTTTTCTAGACCTTTTGTTCCTGGCCAAGGTAAGAGGGTTTTTGTGTTCCCCACTGTTACCCTTGGAGTACTTTACATTTTGTAGGCCATTAAAGGGCACTACTTGTAAATCATATCCTATGTCCGTATAGAAAATGCATGCTAATGCTTAGCCGGAATTCAGTCTGTAAATGGTATACTGTAGCAGCCATTTCTGTTTAGACTGCATACAGAGAGCTTACTTTCTGGTTTATTCTCATGAGCCTTATAGCTTACCAAAATCTATGGCAACTTAAATTCTGTGTGGCCAATAAACCCGGTATTTTTTGCAGAGGGCTGTTTTATCAGTTTGGCACGCTACCTATCACAGTGCCAGGGATTCTAACTGGCAGACCCAAAATCTTTGCAATGGGGCTTTTCAATTTTCATTTACTGTGTAGTTCATATTTGCCATTTTTCCATAGAAGATCTTTTCTGTATGGGCAGTTTAAACTATATGACTGTTATCTCGCTTGCTCCAGGTCTGGGTCAGTTTTGATAGCACTGTAACTAATAGACCTTACACAATGTAAGCATTCTCAGCTTCATCAACCGAATTCCAGCATTAGCTTTAAATGGTTAGTTCACCTTTTTAGAAAAATTGAAAAGGCAGACTACCACCCTCCACCTTCTCCTCCCAATTCCTCATTCTTCGCTGTACTTGCCTCTATGGGTGATGAGTTGTCAGTGCCCAAGCAGCCGGTGCAGCATTCTGGGTACTTGAAATCTCCGCTCTTTTATCCCCTCTTTCTGCGGGGCTTCCAGGATGGATTTGAGTGATTCTGATTGGTCAGTGAAGGCACTTAGATTTTGATTTACTACAACTAGAGAGTGCAAACTCTGGTGCAGCTCTGCATAGAAACCAATCGGCTTCCATGTTTAATTGAACAAGCTGAAGTTAGAAGCGGATTGGCTACCATGCACAGCTGCACCAGAGTTTTAGTAAATCAACCCCACAGTATTGCTCTGATCCATCCTGGAAGCCCTGCAGAGAGAAGAGGGAGGAGAGCATGGATTTCAAATAGCTGGACTGCTGACTGACAACTCATCACCCACGGAGGGAAGTATAATGGGAACCGGGGTGGGATAGGGGGGTGTAGACTGTTAGTTCAAGCTTTCATTTTTCCTAAAAAAGTGAACTAACCTTTTAATGCCATGGATAGCCACTACTTTTTATTGGGTTTGTATAAAGTAGGAAAAGGTTAAAACCCCTGCCAGTTTACTTTTTTTTTCTGTGCATTTCTGGGGAAATGTCTCTTCACTTCCTCTCCCAGAGATGCAACTGGAAGTTAGGGGAACAGGTGTCCCCATTGGGAGATTGTGACTTCTATACTCCAACTGTACTGCCCCTTTAACTACAGAACTGTGATGGCACAGAGGCACTTCTCACAAAATGGCAGCCTGCATAATACAGTTTCCTAGGAAGAACAGCCAGGTTCAGCCTTGGCAAAACGGACACATTGTTTATGTATTTTAGAATGTTTGCATGCTGGCTTCCATTTTCCCCCACTGCTCTCTCTTTTACATTTTATAACCTCTGTGTATATCGGCTTGCATTTTACCTGTGCACTTTTTTTTTTGTTTTTTTTTTTTGTTTTTCTGGCAGGTGATACAAGATATCCGTTACTTGGTCAGCCATTACAGTACAATGCTCCTCAGTTAGTGCACGGACATATAACAAGTCAACAGGTTCATAACCATTCTTCAATCTGCATTTCATTTCTGGAATGTGATGGAGGGGATCTGACAAATTGAAAATCCCCTTGAGCCTAAATCATACATATACTTTAATCTCAGACAAGATCCTATATGAAAGTGATATGGATCAGTACATGTTGGGTTTGATTTACTAAAACTGGAGAGCACTAAATCTGGTGCAGCTCTGCATAGAAACCAATTGAGCGCTAAATCTAGAGCAGCTCTGCATAGAAACCAATTGAGAGCTAAATCTGGAGCAGCTCTGCATAGAAACCAATTGAGCGCTAAATTTGGAGCAGCTCTGCATAGAAACCAATTGAGCGCTAAATCTGGAGCAGCTCTGCATAGAAACCAATTGAGCGCTAAATATGGTGCAGCTCTGCATAGAAACCAATTGAGCGCTAAATCTGGAGCAGCTCTGCATAGAAACCAATTGAGCGCTAAATCTGGAGCAGCTCTGCATAGAAACCAATTGAGCGCTAAATCTGGAGCAGCTCTGCATAGAAACCAATTGAGCGCTAAATATGGTGCAGCTCTGCATAGAAACCAATTGAGAGCTAAGTCTGGAGCAGCTCTGCATAGAAACCAATTGAGCGCTAAATCTGGAGCAGCTCTGCATAGAAACCTATTGAGCGCTAAATCTGGAGCAGCTCTGCATAGAAACCAATTGAGAGCTAAATCTGGAGCAGCTCTGCATAGAAACCAATTGAGAGCTAAATCTGGAGCAGCTCTGCATAAAAACCAACTGATCAAGTTGTAGTTAGAAGCCGATTGGCTCCTATGCACAGCTGCACCAGACTTTGCACTCTCCAGTTTTATTAAATCAGCCCCATTGTGTCTGATATTCACATGTAGACTTATTCTGCGAAAAGCGGTGAAGAAGTGCACAGTTACCTGTAGAAAACAATTACATTTCACTGTGTTCAGGCCAGTAAAAAAATGAACTGGGAAACCTTTCTATTGATTACTGCATTTTGCTTTTATTAAAGTGCAAGTCCAATGGTAATGGACTGATAGTTGCGTATGGCCAAGCCTGTCCGTTTTGGAGTTTTACTTACTCCTAATATTCAGTTGATAACCATCAAATGGACTTTTGTGTGGTGAAAATGTAAAGATGTTCTTCCTGTGATTTTGAATAAAGAATTTATATGGAAAAGTGTTTACTTTACAAAAATGTATGGCATTGTCCTGGCACTGTTTGGACAGCATGAGCAGTAAAATTCAGTATTTTGCTTTGAGAAAGGGTAGGTACTTGGGACATCAGGAGCATGGATCAGAGGTTGCTTGGCTGCTAATTGGTCAGGCCACCAGTGATCCATAGCTCTGACATCATAGGCTAGGCTTCCACCCCTTTAAGCACGCGGAGCATAGGAAGCATATTTGCTGGCCAGGGAATGCCAGCACAGGCGCCCAAGGCTGTAAAAAAACAGCAATGTAGGCCTCCTTTACAGATCTGGCCTTGTTTAACCACCAAAAGTCCATTGAAAGTAGACTAAACCTAAAAGGACATTTCCACCTTCACATTGAACAGATTCCTTCCTCTGTTCTGCTTATCGGTGTTCTCCACTGCAACTCTGAAATTGGTATATTGCGTGCATTGCAATGGCACACTGTTATTGGCTGCCACTTTTTGACCACAACTCCCATCACAGAGAGATACAAATGGTGTTTGCTCGAACAGCAGGACTGACGAAACTATTGCCGTCGTACAAGATGGTGTCTGAAGTAGACAGCCAGTCACAGTGCAGAACCTATGCATGTGTAACTGCAGTGCACGAGGAAAAGGGAAGTATCCAGCATACATAACATGAGCGCATGTATTGTTATCAGAGGTACGCCTGTTAAATTGATTGCTGTAGGAGGCAATGATCAGATGAAGGGAAATAAGGCAACATTCCCAAGTATTTTAGTAGGCGGAGCAAGAAACCATTAAGCAATACTTGCATGAAGGTGGGAATCCACTATACGGCAGTTAAAACTTGGCACACACTTTTGTTTCAGAACAGCGTTGTATTGAGGACTGGTAAAGGGAACCTGTTTAGCTTTTATAGTTGCTAAATAACTGGCAGAGGTATAAAGCAGGCATATGGAGAGGTGTGCATGGCCCCAACGTTCTCTAATAAGCAAATGGAAACCTCAGGAACTGAAGTTATACTTGCCTGCCCCATCCCACCTTCTGTTCCTTACTATTGGGAAGTGAGGTTTTCCATAACAGCAATGGACCAGAAGGCAGGCAGTTCCTTAAGTCATTATTTGTCTTTGAAAGTAGCCCAAACCATGGGGCTCTCGAGGTGCTCTATGAACATACCTATGGGCATTTTCAACTTACTGTTTTACTCCTTGCAAGGGGTTTGCCAACTTTGAAGTCAATACAGTTTCCCTTTAAAGTTTATTTAAAGCCAATACTTTTTTTTTTTCAGTTTTTCGAGTAGGGAATGAATAAAACAATTGCCAATTTTTTGGTTCCCTTGGGGTGAATTATCTTTCTTCCTGTCCATTAGAAGGATAACTCTTCAAAATTGGAAGAATTCCTTGTGTTGTCTCATAACTCCAAACTAGAATCCCACCATGAAACAAGTTTTCTGCTCTGGTAATGACTTGAAATTTTGAATTTGTCCCCCAATTTTTGGGTCCAAATAGTGACAGTGAACTCGTGAGACTCAGGTACCAATAACAATAAGAAAAAGAACCTGAAATGTGTATTGGAGGCTCTGGATTTGATATCAGTACTTAATGATTGAAGCAACTCTAAAACATTGTGCCTCCTAGCTGGAGGCCCCAAAGCATAAGAGATAGAGATATATAGAGATAGATAGAGATATATATATATATATATATATATATATATATATATATATATCTATATACACACACACACTCACAGTTGTGTTCAAAATAATAGCCGTGTGTTGAAAAAAGTGAATACAGCTCAAAATCCTTCTAATAGCTTTTATTTCCATCCACACAAATGCATTGGGAACACGACACATTCTATTCCAAATCAAAACATGCAGAAAAATATATCAAATTTGTGTTGTTCCTCTAAAAACAAATTGAAGAAAAGTGACTATTAGACTGTTCAAAAAAATCGCAGTGTTTGTATTCTTCTTTACAAACTCAAACATTCACTATATAAACTGAAAAATGTTTGAAGATTTTGCTTTCCTTTGAATCACTTAATGAATATTTAGTTGTAGTCGCACTGTTTCTGAGAACTGCTGTACATCTGTGTTGCATGGAGTCAACCAACTTCTGGCACCTGTGATCAGGTATTCCAGCCCAGGATGATTGGACTACATTCCACAGTTCTTCTCTATTTCTTGGTTTGGCCTCAGAAACGGCATTTTTGATGTCACCCCACAAGTTTTATATTGGATTAAGATCTGGGGATTGGGCTGGCCACTCCATAACGTCAATCTTGTTGGTCTGGAACCAAGATGTTGCATGTTTACTGGTGTGTTTGGGGTCGTTGTCTTGTTGGAACACCCATTTCAAGGGCATTTCCTCTTCAGAATACTTGAAGAGGTCATGCTGCCTTATGCTGATGTATTCAAACTGATCCATGATCCCTGGTATGCAATAAATAGGCCCAACACCGTAGTATGAGAAACATCCCGATATGATGCTTGCGCAACCATTCTTCACTGTCTTCACCGTGTACTGTGGTGTGAATTCAGTGTTTGGGGGTCGTCTGACAAACTGTCTCCGCCCACTAGACCCAAAAAGAACAATCTTACTTTCATCAGTCCACAAAATGTTGCGCCATTTCTCTTTAGGCCAGTCAATGTGCTCTTTGGCAAATTGTAACCTCTTCAGCACGTCTTTTTTTCAACAGTGGGACTTTGCGGGGGCTTCTTGCAGATAGCTTGGCTTCACATAGGCGTCTTCTAATTGTAACAGGACTCACAGGGAACGTCACACCTTCTTTGATCTTCCTGGAGCTGATTGTTGGCTGAGTCCTTGCCATTTTGGCTATTCTTCTATCCATTCGAATGGTAGTTTTTCGCTTTCTTCCACGTCTTTTAGGTTTTGGTTGCCATTTTAAAGCATTTGCGATCATTTTAGCTGAGCAGCCCATCATTTTCTGCACTTCTTTATATGTTTTCCCCTCTGCATTCAACTTTTTAATCAAGGTACGCTGTTCTTCTGAACAATGTCTGGAACAACCCATTTTCCTCAGAATTTCAGAGAGAAATGCACTGTAACCAGCATGTACAACATTTGCTGCCTTCCTTCCCTAAATTAAGGGCAATAATTGCCACCTGTTTTTCAAAGAATGAATGACCTCACTAACAGAACTCCACACTGCTCTGCTATTATTTTGAACATTAGTGATTCAATTACACAGAATCAGCAGCATGCATGTCATGACTGTTGGGTCTGTTGGATTTCTATTACTCTACTACACCTGCTAGTAAAATATTTGCCATGTAGAAATATCATTTCTACCAAAAACCGTGATTGATCAAAATAATAGCAGTCAGCCATCACTAACCTGAACACAACTGTGTGCATGTATGTGTGTATATGTGTGTGTGTGTATGTATATATATATATATATATATATAAGAGAGAGAGTCCTTTGAACATTTGTATTTGCTCATAACACAACAATATGGAACCGCAAACACATTTTGGGATTCAGACACACTCCCTTCATTGAAGCTTATAAATGCAAAAGCGCACAAATGCTGAAGAGTTGCCAATATTGCTCTTCACTATACACATACAAGTACTAAAAGCAAGCTATGAGGTCCAACTTACAGCATTTATGAGCCCTGTTGAAGAGGAAATGTCTGAAACCTGAAATACAGAGCTGTTCCCTTTTTGTTCTATGTGCAAGCTTTAAAAGATTTTGGACTCTTACATCTTTGGTCTGGCATTCTTTGGACTGTTTACACATATCATATAAAAAAAAAATCTGACAGGAACGCTAACCCTGCCTTATTTTAGTATACCAAACAAAAAGAAAAGTTTTGGCTTTAGATACATTTTACATATTTTTGGCAAAAGCTGTGCATTTCATAAATTGTGTGTTCTGCATCTTCTAGGGTCAGTCTGGACACAGGCATGGAAATCGGGGAAGAAAAACAGCAAAAAAAGCTGCTTCCACTGACCTTTCTGCTGGTGAACCAGGTGAGAACAGATGAGCACAGGGCAGACAACAGTTTTTTGTTTTTTTTTGGGTAGAATAGTCTCAGACAGTCTGAGTTGTATCAGCCCATTGTGTTTTTTACACTGGAACTGTCCTGTATGTTGTATTTTGGGTTCAGGATCTAGATTTTGGACAGAGCAGAACCCCTCTTCTCCTGCTGGAACTCCTGGCCCCTCTCCACCCGGTGAGGTGGTTGCTATTGAGGGGTACTCTATGGGCTTGCTCCTGAGCCCTGCTCTGTGTCCATTCACCCACATAGCTAGGCTCGCCCCCTCCCCCTCACTGGTTCTGATTGACAGCAGTTGGAGCCAATGAGGAGGGAGAGAGCTGCCGCTCTTGTGCAAATCGCTGGCAGAGAATGCATTAGGCTAAAAATAATTCTGCCTTTACAGCCACTTTAAGGTGTATGTTAACCCAGCCACTGACATCTCATATAAGCACAATGACATTACTGTAGCATCAGAAGTAGTTTTCAATATTAGATTGCAACATTTATTAAAATAATACCTTCTGATCCTGCCACAAAGGTGCTTGTTGAGCTTCTGTCATAGGGTTACACCACGAGAGAACAACTGGGGTAAACAGCGTTGTCACCCTGTCATGTAGACTTATAATGGCATCTACAAGCAGCTGATGCACAGACATGGTCCGCTGTTGTCACCATCAGTAGATCTACCCCGGGAAATGCCATGCAGCCACCTCTTTTGTGCACGTAGACAAGAGACTGCAGGAGATTGGCACATTGAATTGTAATTTTGTATAAACACAACTTTAGACCCAAAAAGGCTTTGAACAATGACAACTGGAGAAAGAAGTCTGATATCTGATATTAAAAACTTCAAACCTTTATGCCCATGGAAGTTAATAATGAAAATGATGAGCCCTAGATAGGCAGATTCCCGAAGACACGATGAAATGGTTGACCGCATTACATCTGCAGGGATAAATCTCATTTCTTCTAAGTCATACACCTGTAAAGTTGTGAAATTTTGGAGCTGTAAGCTAAGTCAGAGTTTATGAAACGGTTCCGACGCTCTGTGTAGGACATTCCTCCTAGGAGGTTACACGCTTATCTCCTTCCACAACTGGGGAATATTGCTTTCTTATCTCATCTTGTCCCTGTCACTGCTGCTATCTGTCTTGATTAATTGCAAGGAGAAGTTCAGTGACACCAATCGAATCTTCTTCCATTTGCAATTTGGGACCGCGCAGCCTGGTTGAGGGAAAAAGCCCAGACTAGTAATATACTGATTGTATAACAAGGTTGCTACTGCTGTCTGTAGTCCCGGGGAGGGGATGGCATGATGGTTGTTGCTGGCCAGGAGCATGGAGCAAATATTAACACCGGAGGTAATGGTGTGTTTCTCCCAGCAGCTAGGTAGATCTCTCGTATTTCCTTCAATCCCCAACACATTACTTCCTTTTACATCAAACCATTCAACTAATTTCCCGCCCCAGTGGAGCTCATAATATGTCTCCTCTCTAGTCATTGTCACACAAATGCTGCCAAACAAACACAATGTATTGACTGATTTACTACAGGATTGGAAAATGTTCTCACTGATTGTCAGAGTGTTCACCTCAAATATCCATTCATGTGCAGATGAAATTACAGGGACTTTCTTTTCATACGATTGGATAATTGAAGAAAATCATTCACAAAGTTTGTGTGATCGTTCTCAAATCCTTATAGTGGTTGTAAAGTCTTAGGTGTTTTTTTTTTTTTTTTTTTTTTTTTACCTTAATGCAGAGAATGCATTAAGGTAAAAAAAAAAAAAAAAAGAACTTTGTGTCCAGGTGTTCCCCTCCTTCCCAGCACCTCCCCTTATACTTTTTGGAGCACGATCTTTATCCAGCGCTCTGCTCGAGAGCAGCAGCTCTCTCCCTACCCACAGAGCAGATAGCAGCAGGAGACAATGGCTCTCGCTGCAAGCCGTCAATCAAATCCTATGCCGGGAGCAGAGCCATGCCCAGCTGTTTGTGTGTGTGCACACAGGCAGTGGGGCTCATGAGTGAGCCCACATGTGTGCCCCCATAGGAAGCAGCTTCCTATGGATGCACTCGCTGAAGCGGAGGCGCCAGATGCATCGGTGGAGGACTCACAAAGAGGAGGATCGTGGCTGTTCTGTGCAAAGATTTGGTAAGGATAACATGTTTGTTAAGGAGAAAAAAAAGGAAAGGTTTCGAATCCTTTAAAGCAGCCCATAGGTTTTTAGTTTTTTTTTTTTTTTTTTTTTTTTTTTTTTCGTTCAACCAGCAGGTGTTTATATAGATAGTACATCTCTGTAACACATGCACATTTCACAATATTTTGTCTGTTGCAGTAGAATTTAGAGGAACAGTGGATATCAAAACAGTATTATTAGCACTTGCCCAGTTTTTTCCTGTTGGACTACAGAATTCCTTCCTCCTGTGTAACGGAGGGAGGGAGTTGTTCTATAGTCTGAAAGGGATAACTCCAGCAGGGCTGATGATGCTGTTAGGGATTTCAGTGCAGCCGGGAGGGATAACTCAAGCAGGGCTGATGATGCTGTTAGGGATTTCAGTGCAGCCGGGAGGGATAACTCAAGCAGGGCTGATGATGCTGTTGGGGATTTCAGTGCAGCCGGGAGGGATAACTCAAGCAGGGCTGGTGATGCTGTTGGGGATTTCAGTGCAGCCGGGAGGGATAACTCAAGCAGGGCTGGTGATGCTGTTGGGGATTTCAGTGCAGCCGGGAGGGATAAGTCAAGCAGGGCTGATGATGCTGTTGGGGATTTCAGTGCAGCCGGGAGGGATAAGTCAAGCAGGGCTGATGATGCTGTTGGGGATTTCAGTGCAGCCGGGAGGGATAAGTCAAGCAGGGCTGATGATGCTGTTGGGGATTTCAGTGCAGCCGGGAGGGATAACTCCAGCAGGGCTGGTGATGCTGTTAGGGATTTCAGTGCAGCAGGGTCAGGTTGTTCTCCATTTACTTTAGGAAGTTAGGTGCTCTCTGTATTTTTGGCAGGAGGACAGGTGTATTTTTCTGTTTTTAACTTTCAGTAAGTTTGTATAGAATTTTCAATATAAGCACAGTAGGTAACGTGGCCGTAACAATGTGCCATATATCTTGCAGTGTTTTTAAAAGAAACCCTTTTGAAGAAATGTGCATTTAATGCAGAGATGTACCAACTTTTTTTTTTTTATTTTTTTTTAAATCTATCCACTACCAGCCTTTTTATATATCGGTATCCTGCTGTTGCCTATGCTACATGTGCTGATCCACCAGGTCACAGAGTAGTGATATTAAAGCCTTAAATGGCATTTGCTTTTTCTACTGAGAAGAAAACATACAACAGGTGCAGCTTCTTCATCTTGTGTAGTTGTCTTCTCCTCCCGATTCTGCTGGTCTGCTTAGCACTGGCCCCACTTTTAGGGTAGCCCCTTTCCCATGCAGGGTCCTAAGAGATACTTTTTCATGAGGGCTCCTGGGATCAGACTACAGGGCGATGTGATGACCTGCTGCCTGTGTCGACATGCATAGGCAGCCCGAGAAGAGAACACAGACGCTTCTCCTCCAGGGAAATTGACAGCTCCTCTTCACAAGTTGCTGTCAATCAATCTTGGAGGAGGAGTAGCATGACGTGTGTGTGCTACATACACACAAAGTCATGCCTCTGCCACACACACACACACACAAGTCATGCCTCTGCTACACACACACAGTCATGCCTCTGCTACACACACACACACACACACAGTCATGCCTCTGTAGCAGAGGCATGACTTTGTGTGTGTGTGTAGCAGAGGCATGAATTTGTGTGTGCTACACACACACACACACAAAGTCATGCCTCTGCCACACACACACACACACACACACACACACACACAAGTCATGCCTCTGCTACACACACACACACACAAGTCATGCCTCTGCTACACACACACACACACACACACACAAAGTCATGCCTCTGCTACACACACACACACACAAAGTCATGCCTCTGCTACACACAGAGGCATGACTTGTGTGTGTGTGTGTGTAGCAGAGGCATGACTTGTGTGTGTGTGTGTGTGTGTGTGTGTGTGTGTGTGTGTGTGTGTGTGTGTGGCAGAGGCATGACTTTGTGTATGTGTGTAGCCCAGGCTTGCCTGTGTGTGTGTGTGTGTGTAGCCCAGGCTTGCCTGTGTGTGTGTGTGTGTGTGTGTGTGTGTAGCCCAGGCTTGCCTGTGTGTGTGTGTGTGTGTGTGTGTGTGTGTGTAGCCCAGGCTTGCCTGTGTGTGTGTGTGTAGCCCAGACTTGCCTGTGTGTGTGTGTGTGTGTGTGTGTGTGTGTGTAGCCCAGGCTTGCCTGTGTGTGTGTGTGTGTGTGTGTGTGTAGCCCAGGCTTGCCTGTGTGTGTAGCGTCTGTAGCCCTGGCTTGCCTGTGTGTAGGTGTAGGCAGAGTCTGGATGTTAGACAAATTGTAGAAACATGCATGTGCGCTGGCAACAAAAATCATGTGACATGTAGTCCCAAGATGTGTCAGAAGTGACGTTATGAGTGTTTGCTTTCCCACCCAGAAGTTCAGGGAAGCAGCGCAGTAGAATCGGATGCACAGAAGTTTTTGTGGACTTTGCAGTCATTTATTGTAATCTGCTGAATTCACCTATACATGTTTCTGATGAAATACACTAAGGGGTTGATTTATTAAAACCGGAGAGTACAAAATCTGTTGCAGCTGTGCATGGGAGCCAATCCGCTTCTAACTTCAGGTTGTTCAGTTAAGTGTTGACAATAAAACATGGAAGTTAATTGGTTTCTCTACAGGGTTGTACCAGATTTTGCATTCTCCAGTTTTACTAAATCAGCCTCTAAGCTTCAGTAGTACAACTTTATTGGTAATTAGTTTGAGAGTGGAAAGTTTGTTATTAATATTGTCTCTTGCTTTTCTCTCCATGACTGCAGTTATCGGGAAGGTCTTAGAAATCACAGAGCTGCCAGATGGGATAAGTCGCAAAGATGCTGAAATGCTTTTTGGCGAACTCTTTAAAGTAGGTGCTAAAATCCGGTGGCTCCGGGACCCCCACTCTCAGCAAGCACCGCACCAACAGCAACATAACCAACACTACTGCGGCAGTGGAGACAACCACACGACCACCGAACAGCCCAACCTTTCCACAGACTTGGCCTCTACGTACACCATCGTCGCCACCTTCCCCACAGTGTCCGCTGCACAGAATGCACTGAAAAAACACAATAATTTAATGAACAAGTTTAGACTGAGAACAAGCAGGAAGCCCTATGACCTTCACATCCTAGAAAGAGCAAGCTCTCAATAAAACCGACAGGAGGCCTGGTCACAGGGGGTCTGCCTCCACCTCAGTCGCCATGAACGATCGAAAAGCGCTTCTCTTCTGTACAGAGACAACACTGTTGATTTCGAACGCTCACAACCTAGTAAAATGATGACCATCCTATGGAACCGACTTAGAAGAAAATTGATCAGCAGGATTGAACCCTCTCCCCTTCCCCTTTTATAGTCTGTTTGTTTTATATTTATATTTCTGTATTGGACCCAAAGTTCTCTTGTACAGAGGAAAAAATGTTGTTCATACTGAATGCCCATGATGGAAAAAGAGAAAAAAATGAAGAAAAAAAAAAAACAAAACAAAAAACTAAAGTCTGTGTTTTCTACTCTCTTTTCTTTTTTTTCAAAGCCAGCACTTTGCCATCCATTTTCCTAGATCAGGGTGGGGAAAATTTAACGCTGCACTAAAAAAAAAAAATAAAAATAAAAGATTCTATATACAATACATAGAAATATATATTATAATTATAGACCTACTACTGTTTAGAAGAGATGTCTAGTTCTGTTCCCCTGATGTCCAAGGGGATGCCGTTAAAACTACTGGTTCTCTTCACCGTGCCCTTCAGAAGTTCTATAATTTAAGGCTTTGTGAAAGTTCATTGTAAATAAATTATGTTTCTCACTAAATTCACCTTTTAATTGTGGTTTTATAATTGTTTCAGTCTGTTTTCTTGCTAACTGGGTCCTTTCTTAGGTTGGGAGGCTCTTTTTGTAAAGAAAGAGGGGGCATGGATTGAAAGGTTAAAGGAGGAGGAGCCTGGACTGATAGATTAAAGAAAGAGGGGCATGGATTGAAGGATTAACTGCTTCCCATCCGCTATGTGATCACATGATCACAATGTAAGCAAAGCTGTTATGCATCAATCTCATTCATAACAGCTCTGCTTCTCTTCCTAGTGAGCTGTGATTGGCCCACAGCTGTCACATGATACATGTGGCCAATCACAGCACCCTGTACCATGTGACCAGCTCCAGCCAATCACAGATCACTATCTTGAGCTGTCAAAAACCCAACTCATTCATGACCGTTCATGAATGAGTTAAGTTTGTGACCGCAATTGCAGAAGATATTATCTTTGTTTCTCCTGCAAAGTGTAAAAATAAAAATCCCTACCCCCCCCCCCATAACATTGTACTATTCTGATTTAAAAAAAAAAAATTTAAGGGTTTTTTTTTTTTTTTTTTTAAATACATTTAACTGCTGACCACTTAACCGCGGGCGAGCAGCAGCTCTGGGCAAAGCGATGTAATCTTGCGTCACTATCGTATTTCGGGGTGTGAATGCGCCTGCGCAACCCGCGCCCCCCCCCCCCCCCCCATCGGTCCACGGAGAGGACGATGAACAAGCTACTGAGTAAAAGCACAAAATTTTTCTCTCTCACTAGATTAGCACATTTATCCCTTTGATCACCCCCATTAACCCTTTGATCACACAGTCACCCAGCTAGTGTCATTAGTACAGTGTCAGTATATAGAATTTTTCACTGATCATTATATTACTGCCAATAGCGCCAGGGTCAGCTAGCGTTAGATTGCCCGCACACTATCGCACTCACGCTATAGGTTGCTAAGCACCGCCATTACTAGTATAGTTCTGTTCATGATCAATATATTGATCTGTACAAACATTATACTAGTACCTGCTTAGTATAGTGTCCCCAAAAATGCAGTGTTAGCAGGTTTGGCGCCGTTAGCTGCCAGCACTAGTGTTTAGCCCCTCCGCTGTTTTTCATGGAAGATTTGTATCAGTTGATTGTGGGCCAAAGCAATTTATACGCACAACAATACATTGACGCCCACCCAAATTCCAGACAGTTCGCATGGAAACATATCACGGTTTCGGAATGTAAAACTTTTTTGGGCCTAACCCTCAACATGGGAATTACAAATTAGAATGAATTGCAGTCATATTGGTCCACAGAACCGATTCATCATATGCCCCTGTTCTCTGCTGTTACATATATGCCCAACATGGACCAGCAATGTACTGGTACATCACTGGACTTTGAGCGGTTATACCAGGATGATGCCTGCAGCTACAGGCATCATAATGGTATCATCTATTTTTCTTTTTTTTAGCTGGTGGTCAGCTTTCATGTAAAAGCAATCCTAGTGGCCAATTACCTGCTGAATTATTTTTGCGAGCAGTGGGAAGGGACATCCCCTCCCTTCCTTCTGCCACATTCCACAGTTTTCTTGGGCTCTCCTGCCCCACAGGGGAATCCGAGAATGCAGCCGGCTGACTATAGAGCTGATCAGAGACCAGAATGGCTCCAATCATCTCTATAGTCTAAGAAATCGGAAGCTACGAGCATTTAATCATTTCTGTTTTGCCAGACTTTAACAGCACCATTTGTAAATTGGGAAAGCATCTGATCACACCAATCTTGGTGAGATCAGATGATGTAAGGGCAGAGGAGATATCTAGAGTCTAATTAAACCCCAGATTTCTCAAAAAAGAATATCTGTCATTGCCTATTGCAGTCACAGGGGATACTTAAATGCCCTGTGATAGCAATAAAAGTGATAAAAATAAAGGGACAGTGTAAAAATAATAAAAATAACTAAAAGAAAAATGGTTGCACCATGCATGTGAGGTATCACCTCGAACGTCAGATCGAGGGCATTAATTCTAGCACTAGACCTCTTGTGTAAATATAAATTGGTGACCTGTAAAGGCTTTTAAAGTTTTACCTGTCAATATTAAAAATGTATGTATTTTGTTGCCATTACTCGGCGTAACATCGTCTTTTACATTTTATCAAACAATTGGGCAATATATTGTGTTTTTGTGCATTAATATTCTAAGCATATTTTTCCTAAAAGATTTGCGTTTGAAAAATCACTGCGCAAATACTGTGTGATGTAAAAAATGTCAACACCCACAGTTTTATTCTCTAGGGTCTCTGCTTTGAACCCCAAAACATTATTTTTTTTTTTAAAGTAATTTTCTAGCAATAAAAAGTTTTGGTTTTTTTTTTTTTTTCATGTGAACAAAAAGTGTCAGAAAAGGCTTAGTCTTCAAGAGTGGGTGATGTGTGGCATAAACTTCTAATGTTGGCCCTGAAATGCCAATATAGTAGAATAAACCCCTTTTAAATGACCCCTTTTTGGAAAGTAGACACTCCAAGGTATTTGCTAAGAGGCATGGTGATTATTTTGCAGATCTCATTTGTTGCCACATTTTTGGAAAACTAAGAAAAAAAAAAAATGTTTTTTCTTTTTCAAAACCCTGTGACAAAAATGCAATGTGTAAAATACTTACCATGTCTCTTATCAAATTTCTTGGGGTGTCTACTTTCTAAAAAAGGTTCATTGGGGGGGGGAATATTTGTACTATCCTGGCATTTTAGGGACTCAGAAACTGTGATAGGTAGTGGGGAAATGATATGAGGAAATATGCCCTTTGAAAGCCTGGAGGTGGTCATTGGATTTTGGGGGCCTCTATGTAGCTAGGCTGCCAAAATGCCTCTCATGTGGTATCCCCATACTCGGGAGAAGTAGAAGAATGTGTTTTGGGGTGTAATTCCACATATACCCATGGCATGCGTGAGCAATATATCTTTTGAGTGACAACTTTGTGTAAGAAAAAAAAAATTTTCATTTTTGAAAAATTTGTGGCAAAAAAAAATGTTCCAGGGACTCATCATGCCTCTCTGCAAAATCCTTGGGGTGTCTACTTTCCAAAAAGGGGTCATTTGGGGGGAGTTGCACTGCCCTGGCATTTTAGCACCTCAAGAAATGTGATGGGCAGTCAGTAAAAGCTGTTTAAATTCCAATATATATACCATAGCTTGTAGACACTATAACTTTCACACAAACCAATGATTATATACGTGTTGGGATTTTTTTTTTTTACCGAAGACATGTAGCAGAATACATTTTGGCCTAAATTTACAACTAACTTTGAGTTTATTGGATATTTTTTATAAAAAAAGGGGGGGGGGGGCATGGCTTGAAGGATGATGAAAGAGGGGCATGGATTGAAGGATCAAAGAAAGAGGGGCATTGCTTGAAGGATGATGAAAGAGAGGCATGGATTGAAGGATCAAAGAAAGAGGGGCATTGATTGAAGGATGATGAAAGAGAGGCATGGATTGAAGGATCAAAGAAAGAGGGGCATGGCTTGAAGGATGATGAAAGAGGGGCATGGCTTGAAGGATGATGAAAGAGGGGCATGGCTTGAAGGATGATGAAAGAGGGGCATGGCTTGAAGGATGATGAATGAGGGGCATGGCTTGAAGGATGATGAATGAGGGGCATGGCTTGAAGGATGATGAATGAGGGGCATGGCTTGAAGGATCAAAGAAAGAGGGGCATGGATTGAAGGATCGATGAAAGAGGGGCATGGATTGAAGGATGATGAAAGAGGGGCATGGATTGAAGGATGATGAAAGAGGGGCATGGACTGAAGGATCATGAAAGAGGGGCATGGACTGAAGGATCAAAGAAAGAGGGGCATGGACTGAAGGATGATGAAAGAGGGGCATGGCTTGAAGGATCAAAGAAAGAGGGGCATGGATTGAAGGATGATGAAAGAGAGGCATGGACTGAAGGATCAAAGAAAGAGGGGCATGGATTGAAGGATCAAAGAAAGAGGGGCATGGATTGAAGGACTAAAGAAAGAGGGGCATGGATTGAAGGATCAAAGAAAGAGGAGCATGGATTGAAGGATGATGAAAGAGGAGCATGGATTGAAGGATCAAAGAAAGAGGGGCATGGATTGAAGGATCAAAGAAAGAGGGGCATGGATTGAAGGATCAAAGAAAGAGGGGCATGGATTGAAGGATGATGAAAGAGGAGCATGGATTGAAGGATCAAAGAAAGAGGAGCATGGATTGAAGGATCAAAGAAAGAGGGGCATGGATTGAAGGATGATGAAAGACAGGCATGGACTGAAGGATCAAAGAAAGAGGGGCATGGATTGAAGGATGATGAAAGAGGAGTATGGATTGAAGGATCAAAGAAAGAGGGGCATGGATTGAAGGACTAAAGAAAGAGGGGCATGGATTGAAGGATCAAAGAAAGAGGGGCATGGATTGAAGGATCAAAGAAAGAGGGGCATGGACTGAAGGATCAAAGAAAGAGGGGCATGGACTGAAGGATGATGAAAGAGGGGCATGGCTTGAAGGATCAAAGAAAGAGGGGCATGGATTGAAGGATGATGAAAGAGAGGCATGGACTGAAGGATCAAAGAAAGAGGGGCATGGATTGAAGGACTAAAGAAAGAGGGGCATGGATTGAAGGATCAAAGAAAGAGGAGCATGGATTGAAGGATGATGAAAGAGGAGCATGGATTGAAGGATGATGAAAGAGGAGCATGGATTGAAGGATCAAAGAAAGAGGGGCATGGATTGAAGGATCAAAGAAAGAGGGGCATGGATTGAAGGATCAAAGAAAGAGGGGCATGGACTGAAGGATCAAAGAAAGAGGGGCATGGATTGAAGGATGATGAAAGAGGAGCATGGATTGAAGGATCAAAGAAAGAGGAGCATGGATTGAAGGATCAAAGAAAGAGGGGCATGGATTGAAGGATGATGAAAGAGAGGCATGGACTGAAGGATCAAAGAAAGAGGGGCATGGATTGAAGGATGATGAAAGAGGAGTATGGATTGAAGGATCAAAGAAAGAGGGGCATGGATTGAAGGATGATGAAAGAGAGGCATGGACTGAAGGATCAAAGAAAGAGGGGCATGGATTGAAGGATCAAAGAAAGAGGGGCATGGATTGAAGGATGATGAAAGAGGGCCATGGATTGAAGGATCAAAGAAAGAGGGGCATGGATTGAAGGATTGCAACATAATTCTGGTCTTGTAGCTTCAAAATAATGACACAAATTGATTAGCAGCAGCTATAGCGAACAAATGCCATCACAAATTTTTTTTTTTTTTTTTTCTTTTTTGCACCCTTCAAAACATTACAGGGTTTATTGCATTATCATGTGATGCAGTTAAAAAAAATTAAGCAAAAAAAAAATTCTAGCATATATTGTTGAAAACCAAATGTCCACACAGTGCTTTGCTGGGTGCAGCTCCACACTTGGGTGGATCCCGACTTTAAAGTTGGGACTTTCCCCCAGCCTGGACCAGCTGAGTGACATCAGCCGACAGTGGACTTCAGCCTGCTGTCAGCTGAAGATGGGTCACAGGAGTGCAGAACGAACTGCACTCCTGTGATCCACAGGAGAAGTACGGCCAAAAGAGCTTTGGCTGTACTTCTCCCTTATGTCAGGTCACCGAATCCTCCTTTCATAGAAAAATAAAACTATATGCCTGACAAGATCAGAGCGTTTACCACTGGTTTTTATATTCAGATGAGTTAGGAGTGCCTGAAAATAATACAGGTGTTCCTCGGTTTACGAATACCTCGGTTAACGTAATTTCTGGTTTACGAATGAAAATCCATTGAAAATAATGCCTCAGTTTACAAATTTGTTTTGCAATACGAACGGATTAGTTTTCAATGCATTTACAATTTTTTTTTTTTTTTTAAATCATGTCCCTGTACAGTATTTATGCCTTTAAAATGCACTTTATACAAAGTTTTGAACAGATAGACTTTTTTTTTTTTTACTTTGTTCTGGCCTCTGGAACGGATTAATTGGTTTTCAATGCATTCCTATAGGAAACCACGTTTCAGTTTAAGAATTTTTCGCAATGCGAAAAGTCCCGCAGAACGCATTAAATTTGTAAACCGAGGTACGCTTGTAGTGTGATACAGCGTGCTTTATTTGTATTTCGAGAGGGGATTTTCTGCCTTAGACTGGTGGATCATGGTAGCAATTGGCTTTCTAGATCTTGGTGTCTCGCACCAACAATGTCTCCTTACTTAAAATTGAAAAGCAATGTGTATATAAATTGCCTATATGACTTAATGAAGTTGAAATTGAAAATGGTAAAAAGAAAAATGTCACATGGAGGAAATTCTTGTGAGATAAACACAGAGGCTGTCCTTTTGTGGAGCGGTCCTGCTGAACATTGCTTGGCTTTTGGGGAACTATGACCAGGCTATGAACATTTAAATATTTACACAGTCTTACCAATCAGCAAAACAAACCCTCACTTACCTCTGTAGCTGCAGGCAACCATTCATTCTCAGAAGCAGTAACGTCCTTCCAATCAGGCCTCCGAACTCTGCCATCTTCCTGAGCACCTTCCCTGTGTTAACCCATTCACGCCGGCACCTCCCGGCCCTTTAAGGGTTTCAGAAGCAGGGAGGCGGGGCGGGGTTTAGGGTCATGTGACACGCTGTCACATGATTGGGAACAGTCCTGATCGAAAGAGGAGATCGGGATCTTTCTGTAAGTACTGGACATGTGAGGTGGGGGCACGCGCACTCAGCACATATGTTCTTTTTTTAATAGAACGCAAATGTGCGGCAGCTCGCTGTCTAGGCCCAGACGCCGGACATTTGTGTTCGGCCGGCGTGAAGAGGTTAATAATAGAGTGAGGGTCAGCAACAGGTCTATCGCACCCCCGCCATTGGAAGTGGTTACTCTGCTCAGAGAAGCAGCAGTATGATAGCTACATGCTCTGCCATGCCTGTGCTACTCCTCTTGCATCCATCCCAAACACTTTGTGATGTTGCATACTAACTCCTGGACAAGATATAAGAGATGGATTGGGAAGGAGGGGTTGGGCACTATGGAGGAGATTTACTAAAACTGGTGCAGCTGTGCATTGTAGCCAATCGGCTTGTAACTTCAGCTTGTTCAAGCAAGCTATGGCAATAAAACCTGGAAGCGGATTGCATTCTATGCAGAGCTGCACCAGATTTTGCACTCTCCAGTTTTATTAAATATCCCTAACTGCTGCTGAAAAGGCAAGAAGGGAATGACGTCTGACGGGATAGGATGGCACTTGGGGGTACTTACTAATAATTTAATGATGAGTAACTGTAAAAAGGAGGTACTGTGATGGGAGGGCTTACTGACCACCAATGTTAGAGGATGTTACTGGGGCTCCCTACTAGCCACCAATATAAGGAAAGTATTAATTGTGGGGGGAGGGGGATATACAGACAACCAGTGCATGCTTTATCTTCTTGCCCTTTCATCACAGACCACGCCCGTGCCCTTTTAAACATATGGCCCCCATGGTGATCTTTAATTTCTTCCCTGTGTTTAAAGTGGATCGACGCGCTGGGGTTGCCTACCTCTGCACTGGCAAGTAAAAGGCCGGCAGTCTTGACATTTCAACCTATGCGTCTTGTTCAGTGGTGGTCAGGTTTCAGCCTTCCTTACCTTGGCCATGTCTCTGAGCATTGAACACCTTGTACTTCAGGTAGGTTGCAGTTCTGGAATATGACCGCACTGGAGAATAATGGGTTCCTGGTAGATTCACATTTGATTCTTCTCAAATCTTTGGCAGTTAATTTGCATCTTTTGTTTTTCTCAACACGTTTCTTATGACCCTGTTGACTATTTTCAACAAAACGTTTGATGGTTCTCTGATTACGCCCCATTATTTTAGCAATTTCAAGAGTGCTGTATTCCTCTGAAAGACTTTTTACAATATTTGACTTTTCAGGGTCAGTTAAATCTCTCTTTTGGCCCATTTTGCCTGAGGAAAAGAAGCTGCCTAATAATTATGCACAGCTTGTTATAGGGCGTTGATCTCCTTAGGCCACACCCTCCCTCATTACACAAATATGCATCACCTGATATGCCGACATCCAATAAGCATTCAAGTTTATACAGCTTGGAGTTGGATAATATGCATAAAAATGATGATTTGGTCAAAAACATTGACTTGTCTAATAATTGTGCACACAGTGTGTTAATAAAGATATCACCAGATGAATGTTGCAGCAAAGTCCAGTTGCAGGGGCCCCTGAGGGTGATGCTGTCTTTGTGTTGGAGACCTGAAGACAAGATCAGTGGTCACAGGGGTAGTCCGACCAGCCTGGAATAGAACTTCTCACCCGCAGGAACTGTGATATTGCATTGGAATGAGTCAGCCTATCTACTCTGTGCTTTGGTCCCTACCTAGTAGTGTACAATAGTCTTTTATGGTTCAGAATTTAGCAGCATTGACAGGACATGTGGCTGTAACTTTCTATCTCTCCCCCCTTCCTCCTTTGGGGGATTTGAAAGCCAGCAACCAAGGGCAGGAAGTGCATACATAATATACAGTGGGGAAAATAATTATTTGTTCCCTTGCAGATTTTGTAGGTTTGCCCACTTACAAAGAAATGAAGAGTCTATAATTATTATCATAGATGTATTCTAAATAACAGAATATCAGCCACACATCCAGAAAAAACACATGATACAAACGTTATGAACTGAGTTGCCGTTCATTGAGTAAAATAAGTATTTGATCCCCTACCAACAATTCTGGCTCCCACAGACTGGCTATGTGCTCACAGATTAGTCCTGTCAATTTAAGAAGGTGCTCCTAACGACAACACATTATGTGTATAAAAGACACCTGTCCACAGAATATCCTTTTTCCTCATCTTCATGGGCAGGACCAAAGAGCTATCAAAGGACATCAGGGACAAGACTGTAAACCTGCACAAGGCTGGAATGGGCTATCAGACCATCAGCAAGAAGCTTGGTGAGGAGGAGACAACTGTCGGAGCGATTATCCGCAAATAGAAGATATACAAAATAACCATCAATCACCCTTGGTCTGGAGCTCCATGCAAGTTTTCGCCTCAAGGGGTGAGGATGATCATGAGAAAAGTGAGGGACCAACCCAGAACTGCACAGGAGGAGCGCGTGAATGATTACAAGGCAGTTGGGACTACAATCACCAAACAAACCATTGGTAACACAATACAGTGCCATGGATTAAAATCCTGCAGCGCCCACAAGGTTCCTCACCTCAAGAAAGCACATGTCCAGGTCTGTCTGAAATTTGACCATGAACATCTAAATGATTCAGAAGAGGATTGAGAGAAAGTGCTGTGGTCAGATGACACCAAAATTGAGCTCTTTGGCATTAACTTGACTCGCTGTGTTTGGAGGAAGAAAACAGCCGACTATGACCCTAAGAACACCATCTGTACAGTGAAGCACGGAGGTGGAAACATTATGCTTTGGGGCTGTTTCTCTGCTAAAGGTACAGGCGGACTTTGCCGCATTGAGGGGCCAATGGACGGGGGCCATGTATTGTATTCTTCCCTCAACCAGAACACTGAAGATGGGTCTTCCAGCATGAAAATGACGCAACACATACGGTCAAGTCAACAAAGGAGTGGTTCAAGAAGAAGCACATTAACCTCTTCACGCCGAGCGCAAGCAAACATCTGGGCCTTGACGCCGAGTGGCCATACATTTGCGTGCAATTAAAAAAAACGTGCTGAGTGCGCGCGTCCACAGAGGAGATCAGGACCTTTCCAGATCATGTGATAGCAAATCACGGCAGTCACGTGACCCTAAAACCCCACCCGCCTCCCGGCTTCTGAAACCCTTAAAGGATCGGGAGGTGCCGGCGCCAAGGGGTTAAGGTCCTGGAGTGGCCTAGCCAGTCTCCAGACCTTAATCCTATGGAAAATTTATGGAGGGAGATGAAACTTCAAGTTGCTAAGTGACAGCAAAGAAACCTGAAGGATTTAGAGATCATTAAAGAAGAGTGGACCAAAATCCCCCAAGATGTGTGCAAACCTGGGAACCAACTACAAGAAACATCTTACCTCTTCTGTGCTTGCCAACAAGGGTTTCTCCACCAAGTATGTTTTGTTCACAGAACTGCGACTCAATTTATATCATTTGTATCATGTGTTTTTTCTGGATTTTTGGTTAATATTCTGTCTCTGTCATTTAAAATACACCTCTGATAAAAAAAAATTACAGACCTTTCATTTCTTTGTAAATGGGCAAACTTGCAAAATCTGCAGGGGATCAAATCATTATTTTCCCCACAGTATTTACAGGCATTTACAAATTCAGACGCTAGAGGGCAGCATATCTCTACACTGGCACAGCAAATGCAAATTAAAAGCAAATGCAATCAATGCAAGATGTACAGAGGTCAAAGTTCAGTGCAAATGCAAATTAAAAGCAAATGCAAGAATGAGACACTTGAAAAAAGCATCAGCATATACATGTGACTACTGGCAAACTTGGAAGGGATGTACCTAGGCACAATATTACATAGAATGATGAAAGAATGTATTGTAGCGCTCGGGGTGCCCATGCTCAGTACTCATTCTCCCCATGCTCAGTGTTACGGTGACTGGCTGTGCCGCGCTCCATGGTCCTGCGCTGGCTCATGGCTTTCTCTCTCTTCACTGCACAAAACAGGATTTCCTGACTCCCAGCAATGCACCCATGAAGACTGAACATGTGACCCCAAAAATGCAGTGCAGGGGCGGGTGGCCGTTCATAAACGGTGCCCACCATTTAAGCCTGTGTGCTCTCGCGAGGAACCGCGATCCAGAACACCGATCGCTGTACGGGACCTCTGTGTGAGGTCCCGATCATGTGATCACTGATTGGCCGATCAGTGATCACATGAATAGTAATAAGCAAGATGTCACTTTTTGACATCATTGCTTACTACTAGTGAAATCTGTGAATGATCACAGAGATCACATAGTACAGGGCTATTCACAACAGCCTTGTACCATGTGACAAGCTGTGACCAATCACAGCTCTCACAGTATTTATCAATGGCTGCAAGAATGCAGCCAGAGAGAAGGAGAAATTATTGCTTTTATAGCCTTTTTGGCTGTAAAAGCAATCAGTGTAAAAAAAAAATCTTCATCACCCCCCCACAAGTAGTACTGTGTGACTATGGTGACACTGTACTGCTAGGGTGACAGTATGTTAAAAAAAAACCTCCATAAAAATATAAAAAAATAAAAATGTAGAAAAAATATAATTTTTGGTTATAAACTAATTTGGATTATTTTTTAACTAAAAAGATAGATGAATACATTTTGGCCAAGATTTACAAAGAAAGATTATTTGCAAAATTTTATAAGAAAAACTCTTTTCAAAATTTTTGGACTTTTTCATTTATATATATATATATATATATAAAAAAAATAAAAAATCCCAGTGATGAATAAATACCACCAAAATAAAGTTTTATCTGTCTCAAAAAAATTCATATGGGTAAAGTGTTGCATGACTGCACAATTGTCATTCAAAGTGTGATAGCGCTGAAAGCTGAAAATTGGCCTGGACAGGAAGGGGGTGAAAGTGTCCGGACTTGAAGTGGTTAAAGGGGAATCATTTTCATGTGCTTTTGTTGTGCTGGAAAGATGCTTTTTAGCACAGAAAAAGCGCATTAGTGGAAAGGGGCCTTACCCCCCCCCCGTCACATAAAAGCAGATTTTGAATTTGTGTGACTTACAGTGAAGTCGCACGGTTTCAAAGTCGGGTGACCTGCTGATTTCTTTGCGATCTGCAAGACGTCTGACACAGATGTAAATCGCACCAAAAGTAGTGCATGTAGTACTGTAGAAATGGGTACGTCTCTGACCAAGTCAGAACCGCACCGATAGGACCGCTCTAATAGCAGACAATAGGCTGCGACTTGGCCTACGATTTGCAAGTCGCCTGGCATGCAACTCGCACCCGATGTGACCGGGGTTTAGGTAAATGACTCAATGTCCCGTCTTTTACAGGCATGAGGGTGCACAGGTGTTGCATCCATCCCCATGCCAGCGTCCCATTTTTGTCTATTGGGACACGTGGCTGCATGGACACGGCTGCTGTGGCCCTATATGACATGTGGTTGCGGGTCCCCAAACGCACACACTGTTCTGAACATTCAGTTTAAAATGATGGAAAGTACATTCATAGAAACAAGTGAAAGGAAATGGAACTGTAAGCTTTTGCACAAAGCAGCCCCAGCCTGAGTGGAGTATCAGTCCTATAAAAGGACCTTTGCTCTGTGTGTGGAAGCAGTGGTCTCTCTCCTGGGGTGTGACACACCCCCTGCTGAGTCAGAACCAGTACTCTCCAATCAGCAGGACACTCATGCTTCACTGATTGCAGAGCCATATACAGTATCTGACACAGCAGGGGCCCTGTGTGTTGGACCATTGCAGAGAGACCACTGCTTCCACACATAGGACAAAGGTCCTTCTCTTCAGCTCATACCCAGCATTGGGCTTCAACATTCTGACTTGTACCTAATGTAGCACTACCCTCTTAGGAGCTGCAATAGATTTGGGTCCCCCTATAGTCCTGCACAGCCAGGCAACACACATTTTCCACTTGGACTTGCATCAGGAGGCAGTGACCAGTCCTTGAGCTTCGTTTTGAAGTTTTATTAGAGGGTTTAGAACTTGGATGGGGTGAGGGGCGTATAGGATGGCCGAGGGAACAGCAACAGAAGGCAAATTCCTTAGCAATGATGTACAAGTCTATACAGCAAAATGTCTCTTCTGGAGAGCTAGCCAGCGTCCCCGAGGACCGCCCCCGAGGACTCCTCTCCTCATCCACATGTACTGGGTGCATCACTGGGCAGGGAATCCAATGCTTGTCACTACAGAGTGTACAGTCCTGGGTAAGAGAACAAATCCAGCTTCCCTCCAGAGGGCTCCTCTTCCCTTACTGGCAGGGTGCAGGCTTCTTCACTTGGTCCCCTCCTGTGCTGCCGGTGACTGCTACCAGGCCTTCTAGCTGGGCCGCTCCTTCCCTGCTGTACAGGTGGGCCTCTCTCAGGGGACAGGAGAAGTCCCAAATTATCTTACAGGGTCCTGTGCCTGTAGGTGAGCCCCTCTCCATCCGGGCATCCTAACATCCTATCCTACTAACTACCCATCCCTGTACCCCGAGTGCCTGCTATCCTACAAACTACCCCTCCCTGTATCCTGCCACTGTGTGCCTGTTATCCTACTAACTACCCCTCCCAGTACCGCGCCGCTGTGTGCCTGCTATCCTACTAACTACCCCTCCACTGTGTGCCTGCTATCCTAACGACCCCTCCCTGTACCCCGCCAATGTGTGCCTGTTATCCTGCTAACTACCCCTCCCAGTACCGCGCTGCTGTGTGCCTGCAATCCTACTAACTACTCCTCCCTGTACCCCACCACTGTGTGCCTGCTATCCTAACGACCCCTCCCTGTACCCCGCCAATGTGTGCCTGCTATCCTACTAACGACCCCCCCCTGTCCCCCGCCACTGTGTGCCTGCTGTCCTACTAACTACCCCTCCACTGAGTGCCTGCTATCCTACTAACTACCCCTCCCTGTACGCCTGCTATCCTACTAACTACCCCTCCCTGTACGCCTGCTATCCTACTAACTACCCCTCCCTGTACCCTGCCACTGTGTGCCTGCTATTTTTATATATATTTTTTTTTATTTTTATATTTATATTTTTTCTTTTGTTGTTCAACAAAAAGTTTTGTTACAGCAAACAAATAAAAATTGTAATATCTTTAAAGTGTATCTAAATTCCAAACATTTTTTTAGTTGTGATTAGAATGGTAAGGTTTTGGAACCTCGCTTCACAACCTTTTTACCCCAGAGGAACCCTTGAAACAATTTTCAGGTCCCGAGAATCTCTTCCTAAATACTATTCATTGGTGATCAATAGGAAAAATTCACCTTACAATAGTGGCTAGATGGAAGAATCCCCCACTTTAGTGGTGGTCCAAATCCAGCTGGCTCTGCCAAATGGCGTTGACCCCAGTAGTATGCAACATCAAATATGAGGTCAATCAGTCATCGCTCAAGGATCCTCTGAAGGAACCAATCCACTGGTAGTCAGTGGTAAAATATGCACTTTAAAATGTTGGCTCGAGATGCCCGACTTTATTGGTGGTCTGAATACAGCTGGCTCTGCCAAGTGGTGTTGACCCCAGTAGTATGCAACCATCATGAAATCATAGGTCAATCAGCCATTGCTCCAGGAACATCTGCAGAAAGCAATTCATTAGTAGTCAGTGGGAAATATTCACCTTACAACAGTGGCTAGAGAGAAGGCCACACTTTAGTTGTAGAATAATAGGAAAGAAGGATTGCTGCCCCTGAAATGACAGTGGTCACTCTGTCAGTTTTTCCTCCAAAACCTGGAAAATAATTAACCGTTGTGGGAATCTTTCCCATTTAATAGCGTGCAGCAACAACCTTGAAGTAGGGAGAGTATTTCCTCCTGAAATGCATTGGCTTGATGTACTTGTCAATATTCTCAATAAATGCCTCTTAATCTACCAGCAAAAGTGCATTCTTTTGGACATTGGGTGCTCCTTGTTTCCTATTATTCCAAGTCTGTGTGAAAACGACCTTAAGGCCGTACCAAAAAAGGCAGAAGCTCAAACCCCAGGAGGGTTTACTGCCAGTATCCACCATTGGGCACAACCGACTGGAGGGACATCTCCCTACCCACCCACACACCTACGACCAGTGACTGATCCAATCAGTACAGCACGGTCCTCAGCACAAACAAGACACTTTAGTTGTGGTCTGAATACAGCTGGCTGTGCCGAGTGTCGTTGACCTCACTCCTATGCAGCCACCATTAAATCAGTGGTCATACAGCCATTACTCCAGGAACCTCTGAAGGAACATTAGGGTTCCATGGAACCCTGGTTGAGAATCGCTCCTCTGTTGGGTTTCTGTTGCTGTCTGTGTTCCCACTATTTGTCCTGCTGGCAATTATTATTATGCAGGATTTATATAGCGCAAACAGTCTGTGCAGGGCTTAACAAAATGTCACTAAGACTGAATTTAGGGAAAATCCAAATTTTAGGATGTCACCAGAACATGGAAAAGTTTAAAAAGGTGACACTTGTTCTGGTGACAACTGTCTAAGAGAGGATGTTTCTTCACTTTGGAGAGATTTCCTCCCATCATTTGTTGCGTCTACAGGACAGGAAGTACAGGGAAATTTCCCCAATGTGTCACAAACTACAAAACCAAAAGACTAAAGGGGGTTTTCCCATTTCCTACTCTATTAAAAAAATCAACAATTTGCTTTTGTTATAATTGAAAGCAGGAATTATATTTTTTGAACACATATTAATCCAGCTTGGCTCGAACTAAGTATCCATAGCTGATATCTGGAGGGATGCTGGGGGTGCTAAAAGTCACTGTAGTTGTCTGCACCACATAAAGTGATAGTTGTGATCTAATGGGTGACACTCCAGCGGCCCTCTTCACACTGAACCCAGGAGGTTGCCCGCTCAGCACCACTGCCATTCAGAGAACACCTTATATATTTTTTTCATTAAATACAAAGGGTTCTGTCACTTACCTGGATAGTGAGCCTGACATGAAGAGGCAGACCTCTCATACAACTCCGGCTCAAGGACCGCTGATGGTGAGACAGCGGTCACAGGGGCACGGTGGGGTATGTGTGCCTGGGATCAGTCCAGTAGTAGCGGGTAAGCTGATGAGTTGTAGGGAGGAAGCAGGGTTCTGATGTAGCCGTGCTGGATGGATCCCGAGAGCAGCGTGCTGAGGATGCAGGGACAGACGAGCCGGGTTCGGTATCGGTCAGGCAGATCAGGCTTAAAGCGACAGGAGGAAGAGTAGTCAGGTCACACGCCAGGGCAGTAAGGGAGGATCAATCAGACAGGAGCGGAGACAGAAGAATAATCCAAGGCAAGCCAGAGGTCAGGGCAGGTAGAATTCAAGCGTAGGTCAGGAACAAGCTGATTCGGTATCAGGAGACAATCACAGGAATCAGGGAACACGAGCAGGGAAAAGACCATACGGCAATGGGACAACTGCTGCAGCCAGTTTAAATAGCCCTTTGGGCGCCAGCATTAGTGACAGGCGCGTGCGCAAGTGTGCATGCGCGTGCCCACGTGTCCACTATGTCCAAGTGCCTGCACATCTGTTTGGCTCATAAGGACTCTGCGCATACGCATATTTGTGCGCCGTGGAACTTCACCTGCACTATGGGCAGGCCTTTCCTGACAGGTTCTCTGATTGGACGAGCTGGAGAGGAGGGACAGATGACATCTCAATCTCCACCTTATGCAATCAGGGGGTGTCTTTTTTTAAAATAATTTTTATTTAGTATAATAAATATAAAAATGCAGCGCTATACTTGCCTTTAGCGCTTGATGTCAAATCACGTACATGTATGCCATTTGGTGTTAAGTGGCTGTACTGGGATGATAAATGTAGCTTCATGCAGGCATCATCCCGGTACCATTTTTTAGAGCCGACGGTCTAAAAACAAGCAGCTGGAGGGGACACCCCCACCGAGACACCCGATCAACCAGTCCGTGCTTCTGCCGGCTGATCACAGAGCCGAACAAGGAGGGGAACCACTCCGTTCGGCTCTGTGATATAGTGAACTGGAAACGATGACCTTACATCACTTCCTATTTATCTGGATGTAAACGGCACCATTTTTAAAAATGAAAAGCATGTGATCAAATACTTTTAAGGGCAGAAGAGGGATTTGGGGGTCTTATTGACCTCAGAACCCTCCATAAAGAGTACCTGTCACATGTCTATTGTTGTCACAAGGGATATTTACATTTCTTGTGACAGCAATAAAATTGATAAAAAGAAATTAAATTGACAGTGTAAAAATAAAAATTAATAAAAAAAAAAAATCCAAGTGCTCTCATTCCCTTGTGCTTGTGCGCAAATGCAAATGCACTCATCAATCACGCACTCAGGCAGTGATCATGGTTTTCGGGTCAGCGGCAGGGGCCCCCAGACATTCCGGCAGTCTTGGATTTTTTTCAGGAAGGGGCAGATCGAGGTCTCTCGATCAGCACCCTAAAGGTACAGGCTTCGGCCCTAAGCATTTTTCTGCAGGTCCCCCTTCAGCAGAATCCTTTTTGTTGTGGACTTCTTCAGGTCTCTTTCCAAGTCAAGACCAATGAGGGTCAAGACTTGTCCAGTTTGGGACCTATCCTTAGTCCTGAAGGCTTTCATCCGCAAGCCTTTTGAGCCTTTGGAAGAATCTACGGTTAGGATTTTGACTTTAAAAGTGGTGTTTTTGATAGCTATCACGTCAGCCCGTAGGGTGAGTGAATTACAAGCTCTTTCTATTAGGGAGCCTTATCTGACCGCTTTTGAGGACAGGGTCGTCCTCAAGACGGATCCAGGTTTTATCCCTAAAGTATCCTCCTCCTTTCACAGGTCTCAGGATATAGTCCTACTGACCTTTTACACTTCTCCTGAAGGTAAGGAAGAAGAAAGGCTAAGTTTGCTAGATGTAAGGAGGAGTCTTATGATTTATCTTGATCTTGGGAATTTAGAAAGTCAGTTTCCCTTTTTGTTTTCTGGTCAAAAGAAGGGTTTCGCAGTGTCCAATTCCACTATAGGTAGATAGATTAGCTATCGGGGAGTTTTAAAAAATTTAAGTATTCCTCCCCCCTTTGTTAAAGCCCACTTGACGAGATCCTTTGAAGCTTCTTGGGTAGAGAGGGCCGGGGCTTCGCCAGAGCAGATCTGTAAGGCAGCCACCTGGTCAAAGTTCTCTACCTTCGTCAAGCATTACAGTGAAGCACGGAGGTGGAAACATTATGCTTTGGGGCTGTTTCTCTGCTAAAGGTACAAGCCAACTTTGCCGCATTGAGGGGCCAATGGACGGGGGCCATGTATTGTATTCTTCCCTCAACCAGAACACTGAAGATGGGTCTTCCAGAATGAAAATGACCCAACACATACGGCCAAGGCAACAAAGGAGTGGTTCAAGAAGAAGCACATTAACCTCTTTACGCCGAACTCAAGCAAACATCTGGGCCTTGACGCCGACTGGCCGCACATTTGCGTGCAATTAAAAAAAAACGTGCTGAGTGCGCGCGCCCCCAGCACACGTCCGATACTCACGGAAAGGTCCTGATCTCCTCTTGTGATCGGGACCTTTCCCGATCATGTAACAGCAAATCATGGCAGTCACATGACCCTAAAACCCCACCCGCCTTCTGAAACCCTTAAAGGATCGGGAGGTGCCGGTGCCAAGGGATTAAGGTTCTGGAGTGGCCTAGCCAGTCTCCAGACCTTAATCCTATGGAAAATTTATGGAGGGAGATGAAACTTCCAGTTGCCAAGCGACAGCCAAGAAACCTGAATGATTTGGAAATCATTAAAGAAGAGTGGACCAAAATCCCCCAAGATGTGTGCAAACCTGGGAACCAACTACAAGAAACATCTTACCTCTTCTGTGCTTGCCAACAAGGGTTTCTCCATCAAGTATGTTTTGTTTGCGGATCAAATACTTATTTTGGTCACAGAACTGCGAACTCAATTTATATAATTTGTATCATGTTTTTTCTGGAGTTTTGGTTAACATTCTATCTCTGTCATTTAAAATACACCTCTGATAAAAAAAAATTACAAACCTTTCATTTCTTTGTAAGTGGGCAAACTTGCAAAATCTGCAGGGGATCAAATCATTATTTTCCCCACTGTATTTAAAGGCATTTACAAATTCAGATGCTAGAGGGCAGCAGATCGCAGCGCAAGCAAACATCTGGGCCTTGACGCCGAGTGGCCATACATTTGCGTGCAATTAAAAAAACGTGCTGAGTGCGCGCGTCCACAGAGGAGATCAGGACCTTTCCAGATCATGTGATAGCAAATCACGGCAGTCACGTGACCCTAAAACCCCACCCGCCTCCCGGCTTCTGAAACCCTTAAAGGATCGGGAGGTGCCGGCACCAAGGGGTTAAGGTCCTTGAGTGGCCTAGCCAGTCTCCAGACCTTAATCCTATGGAAAATTTATGGAGGGAGATGAAACTTCAAGTTGCCAAGTGACAGCAAAGAAACCTGAAGGATTTAGAGATCATTAACCACTTGCCTACCAGGCACTTATACCCCCTTCCTTACCAGGCCAATTTTCAGCTTTCAGCGCTGCCGCACTTTGATTGACAATTGCGCGGTCATGCAACATTGTACCCATATGAAATTTTGATCATTTTTTTCTCACAAATAGAGCTTTCTTTTGGTGGTATTTAATCGCCACTGGGCGCTTTACTTTTTGCGCTATAAATTAAAAAAAGTGCAAAAAATTTGAAAAAAAAAAAAAAAGTTTATTTGTTTCTTTTATAAAATTTTTCAAACAGGTATTTTTTCTTCTTCACTGATTTGCGTTGATGAGGCGGCACTGATGGGCACTGATAGGCGGCACTGAGTGGCACTGATAGGCAGCACTAAAGGGCACTGATAGGCAGTACTAATGAGGTGGCACGGATAGGCGGCACTGATAGACAGCACTAATTAGGGGTCACGGATAGGCGGCACTGATATGCAGCACTGATAGGTGACACTGATGATGGGTACTGATAGACGGCACTGACTGGCATCACTTCTGGGCACTGACTGGCGGCACTGACTGGCACAACCCCTGGGCACTGACTGGCAGCACTGCTGGGCTGCATTGGTGGGCGGCACTGGTGGGCAGCACTGGTGGGTGGGCACAGGTGGGTGGGCACAGGTGGGTGGCACTGGTGGGCACAGGTGGGTGGCACTGCTGGCACATGTAGGTGGCACTTCTGGGCACAGGTAGGTGGCACTGCAGAGTGGCACAGGTGGGTGCACTGCTGGGCACAGGTGGGGGCACTGCTGGGCACAGGTGGGTGCACTGCTGGGCATGGGTGGGCGGGGCTAGTGGGCGCACTGCTGGGCGGAACTTGCGGGTGTCACTGCTGGGCACCGATCATCAGGGCACTGATCATCAGTGCCCTGATGATCGGTGCCGATCCCCGCTCTGACAACTGCCGGTTCTTGGCAGTACTTTCCTCACGATCTGACAGCGTGAGGAAAGTGCAGCCGAGAACCGGCACTTGCATCTCCCTGTGATCAGCGTGTCATTGGACACCGCTGATCACGTGGTAAAAGGCCGGTGGGATCGGCCTTTCACCACATCACGTGATCAGCTGCGGAGATCACCGGGTGCGCGCCCCCTGGGGCGCGCAGGAGAGCGCGTTCTGGGAGGACGTCATATGACGTCCACTCAGAACTGGCCGGCCGCGGTGAAGCCGTCATTCGGCTATGCGCGGTCGGCAAGAGGTTAAAGAAGAGTGGACCAAAATCCCCCAAGATGTGTGCAAACCTGGGAACCAACTACAAAAAACATCTTACCTCTTCTGTGCTTGCCAACAAGGGTTTCTCCATCAAGTATGTTTTGTTCACAGAACTGCGACTCAATTTATATCATTTGTATCATGGGTTTTTTCTGGATTTTTGGTTAATATTCTGTCTCTGTCATTTAAAATACACCTCTGATAAAAAAAAATTACAGACCTTTCATTTCTTTGTAAGTGGGCAAACTTGCAAAATCTGCAGGGGATCAAATCATTATTTTCCCCACAGTATTTACAGGCATTTACAAATTCAGACGCTAGAGGGCAGCATATCTCTACACTGGCACAGCAAATGCAAATTAAAAGCAAATGCAAGAATGAGACACTTGAAAAAAGCATCAGCATATACATGTGAATACTGGCAAACTTGGAAGGGATGTACCTAGGCACAATATTACATAGAATGATGAAAGAATGTATTGTAGCGCTCGGGGTGCCCATGCTCAGTACTCATTCTCCCCATGCTCAGTGTTAAGGTGACTGGCTGTGCCGCGCTCCATGGTCCTGCGCTGGCTCATGGCTTTCTCTCTCTTCACTGCACAAAACAGGATTTCCTGACTCCCAGCAATGCATCCATGAAGCCTGAACATGTGACCCCAAAAACGCAGTGCATTTTCAATGTTTTTTGTTGTGTTACCATTGAATTCTATGGAAGGTGCAGGACAGAACCGAAGCACAAATGCAGCACACTAATGTGAACAGCTACATATGATGTAAACACTTCCCATTCGGCCCATGTATATAAACGGCCGGACGGTGGCAGTGCAGGGGCGGGTTGCGCCCACCATTTTAGCCTGTGCGAGCTCCCTGGGAAGACGAGGCACCGCGATCCGGAACACCGATCGCTGTAAGGGACCTCTGTCTGAGGTCCCAATCATGTGATCACTGACTGGCCAATCAGTGATCAAATGAATAGTAGTAAGCAAGATGTCACTTTCTGACATCATTGCTTACTACAAGTGAAATCTGTGAATGATCACAGAGATCACATGGTACAGGGCTGTTCACAATAGCCTTGTACCATGTGACAAGCTGTGACCAATCAAAGCTCTCACAGTATTTCTCAAAGGCTGCAAGAATGCAGCAAGAGAGAAGGAGAAATGATTGCTTTTATAGCCTTTATGGCTGTAAAAGTAATCCGTGTAAAAATAATCTTCATCACCCTCCACAAGTAGTACTGTGTCACTATGGTGACACTGTACTGCTAGGGCAGGGGTCCTCAAACTTTTTAAACGGGGCCAGTTCACTGTCCCTCAGACCGTTGGAGGGCCGGACTATAGTTTAAAAAAAAAAAAAACTATGAACAAATGCGGACACAGTACAGGAGATGACCAGAGACTGCGGACATACAACGGCGGCGGTAATACTGGGTCCGGCCGCTCCATAAGACGCACAGACATTTCCCCCCAAGTGTGTCTTATGGAGCGAAATAGTGCTCCATCATTGGTGTCAGTGGGAAGAATCGTGTCTCATCATTAGTGTCAGTGTGAGGAATAGTGCCCTATCATTGGTGTCAGTATGAAGAATCGTGCCCCATCATTGGTGTCAGTGGGAGGAATAGTACCCCATCATTGGTGTCAGTTTGAAGAATAGTGCCCAATCATTAGTGTCAGTGGGGGGAGGAATAGTGCCCCATTATTGGTGTCAGTGGGGGGAGGAATAGTGCCCCATCGTTGGTGTCAGTGTGTGGGGGGGGGGGGATAGTGCCCAACATTGGTGTCAGTGGGAAGAATAGTGCCCCATCATTGGTGTCAGTGGGAAGAATAGTGCCCCATCTTTGGTGTCAGTGGGAGTAATAGTACCTCATTGGTGCCAGTGGGGGGGGGGAATAGTGCTCCGTCACTGGTGTCAGTGGGAGGAATAGTAGATCATTGGTGTCAATGGGGGGAGAATAGTGCCCCATCATTGGTGTCAGTGGGAGGAATAGTGTCCCATCATTGGTGTCAGTGGGAAGAATACTGCCCCATCTTTGGTGTCAGTGGGAGGAATAGTACGTCATTGTGTCAGTGGAGGGGAATAGTACCCCGTCATTAGTGTCAGTGGGGGGGGGGGATAGTGTCCCAACATTGGTGTCAGTGGGGGAAGGAATAGTGTTCCATCGTCGGTGTCAATGGGGGGTGGAATAGTGCCCCATCGTTGGTGTCAGTGGGGGGGGAATAGTGCCCCATCATTGGAGTCAGTGGTGGGGAGGAATAGTGCCCCATCGTTGGGAGTCAGTGGGGGGGGGGAATAGTGCCCCATCGTTGGTGTCAGTGGAGGGTAGAATAGTGCCCCATCGTTGGTGTCAGTGGGGGGAGGAATAGTGTCCCATCATTGGTGTCAGTGGGGGGAGGAATAGTGTCCCATCATTGGTGTCAGTGGGGGGAGGAATAGTGTCCCATCATTGGTGTCAGTGGAGGAATAGTGCCCCATCATTGGGGTCAGTGGAGGAATAGTGCCCCGTCATTGGTGTCAGTGGGGGGAGGAATAGTGCCCCATCATTGGTGTCAGTGGGGGGAGGAATAGTGCCCCATCATTGGTGTCAGTGGAGGAATAGTGCCCCATCATTAGTATCAGTGACACCAATGATGGGGCACTATTCCTCCCACTGACACGTAGCTTGCTGACCCCTGCTCCAGCCTAGGTGCTACTGCACCCAGCATACCTGGTTGCAGCAGCACCATCAGCACGGCACACTTACCTGTCAGCTGTCCTTCTTTACTCCGGCCTCTCCCTCACTCGATGTTCGCGGGCCCGCTCGTCTCCACCTCCTCGCAGGTGATTGGCCGCCTCTGTGCATTTCCTGAGCTACAGTTCTGGCGCCCAAACACCGGTGAGGAGGCGGAGCCGAGCGGAAGGAGTGAGGGAGTGGCCGGAGTGAATGAAGGAAGAGCGCTTCCTGGACTGGATCATCGTGGGACTGGGACCGGAGCCAGGTAAGGTACAGCAGCCCCCTGCCCGCCCCTGTACTTAGTGTCCCTTCCTGTCCCGCCCCTGCCGGCGGGCCGGATAATTGGCCTCGGCGGGTCGCATGTGGCCCGCGGGCCGTAATTTGAGGACCCCTTTGCTAGGGTGACAGTATGTTAAAAAAAAACCCTACATAAAATAAAAATGTAAAAAAAATTTAGAAAAAATATAATTTTTGGTTATAAACTAATTTGGATTATTTTTTTAAATAAAAAGATAGATGAATACATTTTGGCCAAGATTTACAAAGAAAGAATATTTATTTGCAAAATTTTATCAGAAAAACACTTTTTCTTCAAAATTTAGACTTTTCCATTTATATAGAAAAAAAATAAAAATCCCAGTGATGAATAAATACCACCAAAATAAAGTTTTATCTCTCTCAAAAAAATTCATATGGGTACAGTGTTGCATGACTGCGCAATTGTCATTCAAAGTGTGATAGCGCTGAAAGCTGAAAATTGGCCTGGACAGGAAGGGGGTGAAAGTGTCCGGACTTGAAGTGGTTAAAGGGGAATCATTTTCATGTGCTTTTGTTGTGCTGGAAAGATGCGTTTTAGCACAGAAAAAGCGCATTAGTGGAAAGGGGCCTTACCCCCCCCCCCCGTCACATAAAAGCAGATTTTGAATTTGTGTGACTTACAGTGAAGTCGCACGGTTTCAAAGTCGGGTGACCTGCTGATTTCTTTGCGATTTGCAAGACGTCTGACACAGATGTAAATCGCACCAAAAGTAGTGCATGTAGTACTGTAGAAATGGGTACGTCTCTGACCAAGTCAGAACCGCACCGATAGGACCGCTCTAATAGCAGACAATAGGCTGTGACTTGGCCTACGATTTGCAAGTCGCCTGGCATGCAACTCGCACCCGATGTGACCGGGGTTTAGGTAAATGACTCAATGTGCCATCTTTTACAGGCATGAGGGTGCACAGGTGTTGCATCCATCCCCATGCCAGCGTCCCATTTTAGTCTATTGGGACACGTGGCTGCATGGACACGGCTGCTGTGGCCTTATATGACATGTGGTTGCGGGTCCCCAAACGCACACACTGTTCTGAACATTCAGTTTAAAAAGATGGAAAGTACATTCATAGAAACAAGTGTGCAAAATCTTACAGTTCCATTTCCTTTCAAAGCAGCCACGGCCTGAGTGGAGTAGCAGTCCTATAAAAGGACCTTTGCTCTGTGTGTGGAAGCAGTGGTCTCTCTCCTGGGGTGTGACACACCCCCTGCTGAGTCAGAACCAGTACTCTCCAATCAGCAGGACACTCATGCTTCACTGATTGCAGAGCCATATACATTATCTGACACAGCAGGGGCCCTATGACAGATCTGAGTACCGGCCCCCATTGCCGGTACCATGTGACTTGCTGTGACCAATCACAGCAGGTCACATAACAGTGGTATACATTGGATGGCTTCATTCATGCCATCCATTGTATACTAGTGTCTAGCTGTGAATGGTCCCAGAGATCACATGCACATGTCATGTGATTAGCTGTGGCCAAATCACAGCTAAGCACAAAAAAAAAAACCCTGAATGAATCGATGTCATTCAGGTAAATGCTTGCTTATAGCAAAGTAGTTCTTTGCTATAAGCAAATTGTGTAAAAAAAAAACATTGTACTATTTTGGACATAGTGAAATATGAAAAAAAAAAAATCATAGAAAAACAAAAAACGGGGTGTGTCCAAGATGGCGCCGGGAGCAGACGCTCCTTTCTGAAGCTCCGGCACCCTGATCCTCCATCCGCTGCCATCCGGGGTACGGAGGCTGCCCGCAGCGGATCCCCGGTTTCCCGGACTCCATCTGGCACCTGAGGAGGGGTGTCGAGCCGTTCTGCCCCTTCCCTGAGCATCTGGGGCGCGGGGCGGATTGAGGCCTACCGCGGCGTGTGAAGCCGCGGTGTTTCCTAGATCCGCGGCTGGAGCGGATCGCCGTCGCGGCCGGACCGCCGCCCTATCGCCCTGCCTGCCAACCCCTGGAGTCCCCTGGAGTCAGGTCAGCTGTTGGGGCAGGTTGGGTGGGCTCCTGGTGGCCTGGTGGACTGTACAGCGTCCCTGCAGGATCCCAGCAGGCTGCTGGAGGTCTGGCCTGCTGCAGGAGCGGTGCTGGCTGGGAGAAGGCATCCTCCTGCATAGTCCCCTTCCCCAGTAGATAAATCAGGGGTGTCTGGAATATCTTTTGGCAATCTACACAGTCTGCACACCTGGCTTATATAGCATAATCATCTATAATTTATTGACTATAACATTATGCTGAACCTTCTGTGAATACCTCCCCGGTGGGGGACACGTACATGAACCAAGGGGGAAAATGTCAGAGTGACCTCCTTGGGCCGTGCCACCGCGGCGTTCTTCTCGGCCATTGGGCTTCTACACCCTAACATTACGCTTCAATAGTCTGGGGGCGCCTTGGTAATCAGTGGACCGCTTTCGGAAATGCACCGCACTCCCCGCACAAAGCTTAAACACCGGGCCAAACAGCAATCCCCTTTACAGGGCCACATTGCCAAGTTGATACCTAGCCCGCCTGAGCCTGATGATAATACTCAACTTCCAGGGGACCCTGAGTCTGATGGCGATAGTCAGCGGCAATTTTCGTCGGGGATGGTTGACCCTCTTGAACATCATCCCGAAGCTTTACTACACAAATTTCGTGCTATAGTGCGAGAGGAGATTACTGCTGCCTCACGTAAATTGTCTTCTGATCTGGCGAGAGGCCTAAAAGAGCTGGGTCTCCGCGCCCACCAATTGGAACAACGTATGGATCTGGCAACTACAGTCCTGGAGGGTCACGAACAAGAAGTGGAGGACCTACATGCTGAGCTGGATACTTTGAAAGATAAGTTGGAGGATGCTGAGAATAGAGCTCGCAGGGATAATCTCCGTATCCGAGGAATCCCGGAGACAATCGCTGATTTGCAGGGCACTGCAACTGCCCTTTTCCAGGAGCTGGCCCCTGAGATTCCTCTGGAACGCCTGGAGTTTGATCGTATCCATAGAGCTTTAGCACCCAAGCCCACGGAGGGTCCTCCCAGGGACATTATTATTAAATTTCACTTCTATCGCACTAAGGAACGTCTACTGCAGGCAGCTCGGAATCGTTCGGCTTTGGAGTTTCAAGGTCATTCTGTCCATCTGTTCGCGGATCTGTCCCCAGTCACGATTGCCAAACATCGCACCCTGAGACCTTATCTTCGGATTCTTCAGTCAGCTGATATCAAGTACAGATGGGGCTTCCCTTTCAAGCTTTCATTTACCTTTCGAGGTCGTCAATTTCAAGCCTCTACGCCAGCGGATCTCCGGCGTCACTTTCGGGAGCTCAACTTGGAATTGCCACAATCCCAGAATGAGGAGACTTTAATACCTACGCGTCATCAAAATTCCCAGTCCTTGCATAAATCTCCTCCTAGTCAGAGCAGTTCACAGGCTCTTCGATCCCTACAGGCCCAGCGCTTTCAGGAAATCTCAGTGACCTGATGTTTAGTAGCTGGCCGCCAGTATGTAGCTTAGTCCCACGTGGTTATTTTTTCTTCGCTGCCACTTTCTGGACTTGAATTCAGATTTGTTCAGGGATTTCATATTTCCGTGTGTCATATCTCTTCCAATCAAGAGCGGATGTTAATTTTCTCTGTATTGATTGGTTGAGATCTTTATTGTCCTGCGAGTTTTGGATTGCCTATTCATAGGTGTATTAGCCTTAGTTGTAATGTTTATATATTTTATATCAATGCCGAGTTGTTCCGGTGGATGGTCGTGTCCCCCTCCGAGCTGGCTAGCGGTCTGGTCTTCTGCCCCGCCCGCTACCTAGCCTTTGTGTGGGTGTTTTACCCACAGGTGATTATTATAATGTTTGAATCATTCTCTATGATTTACAGATATCTTGCTTGTATATTAGAGGTCTTCTTGTCCTCTCCTTTCTTCTTAGTTTCTTTCTCTTTGTCCTTTGTCATGTATGTCTTGTGTTTTTGCAAATTTTTGTTTTCAGGGCTCCCGGGGATCGTGGTGGATTTTATCTTCCTTCCTTTTAGATATCCATGTCGTTAAACTGGTTATCACTGAACGTCCAGGGGATGAACTCTCCACAGAAACGGGTAAAAATATTTAAGTTTCTTCGGGCTCGCAAAGTTGACATTGCTTGTTTGCAAGAAACCCACTTCTCCACTACTTCTGCCCCAAAATATTTTGATGCACGTTACCCTCAGATATTTCAAGCTACTGGTCCCACTAAACAGAGAGGTGTATTGGTTGCCTTCCATAGTAAAACTCCATTTGTCTGTGTGAAGCGTATTGCTGATCCAAATGGCAGATACCTTCTGCTCCAGGGCACGATTCATGGAATAGAGGTTACCATAATGTCTTATTACGCTCCTAACGTCAACCCTGGACCTTTTCTGTCACATCTATGTTCCCTCCTGGCCACACATCAAAGGGGTACACTTCTGATGGCGGGGGATTCAAATTTAGTGTTAAACCCTGCAATAGATAAATATCCGACAGAACGCTCTGACCCTTCCACTTCAGCGAAGTCCCTTATACGGACGTTAACTACCCATGATTTGGTAGATTTATGGCGAGAATTTCATCCTCAGGGGAAAGACTACACTTATTATTCACACCCTCACCATTCTCATTCTAGAATTGATCATGCCTTCGTTTCACGTAAACATCTCCCTTTGGTTCGTTCTATCTCTATCCTAACGGTCCCATGGTCAGACCATGAGCCTATTTTGGTAGTCTGTCAATCTCTCCTATGCAGGCCGACCTTCTCTTCATGGATAATGAATGACTCCTTGCTTTCGCTGAAGGAGATTCAGACGGAGTTACATCGTAAGTCTCAGGAATATTTTCAATTAAACTCCGGTTCTGTCTCTTCTTCAGTAACATTATGGGAAGCATATAAGGCAGTGCTTAGGGGGCATATTATCCATATAGCTTCCAGACGAAAGAAGGAAAGACAGCTTAAGCAATGTCAGTTAGAATCGAAGTTAACCTCCGCGTCAGCCCAGTTTAAACAGTCACCTTCACCGTCAAATCGTAGACTGTTGGATCAGGCTCGCTTAGAATTGGATCTGTGTTTAACAGATGAGGCTGAGCGCTCCTTGCGTTGGACTCGTCAGAAGTGGTATAGCAAAGCTAACAAACCAGACTCCACGTTGGCCCGTAGATTGCGTTCTTTTGCACAACACCCCAAGCCGATATCTTTACGTACTCGTCACAATACCCTTACGAGCAACCCAGTAACGGTATTAGAAGAGTTCCGGCACAGGCTGGCTAAACTTTACTCTGATCCTACCCGGGCTGACCCTCAGTCTATTTCTGACTTCTTATCTAGTTTGTCATTACCTACTTTAACGCCGGCCCATAAGGATCTGATGGATCGCAATATCCAAGTATCTGAGGTTTTGCAATGTATAGCAGAACTGAAAACAGGCAAACGCCCAGGTCCTGATGGATACACGGCACTATATTATAAGAAATTGGCTGATGTGCTCGCTCCCCACCTTGCCGCTATGTTTAATGCGGTGAAGGTAGGTTTGAATTTTTCCCCGGACTCTTTAACTGCTAATGTGGTTATGATCCTAAACCGGATCGAGATCATTCTTCCTGGGCTAATTATAGGCCTATCTCTCTTATCAATATCGATATGAAGATTCTTACTAAGATTTTGGCTACTCGATTGAATTCCTTCCTTTCTCGTCTGATTAAAAAGGATCAGGTGGGATTTGTTCCCCATAGGCAGGCCGGAGATGCTATTAGACGTATTTTACAATTGCAACATTTGGCCCATACTCGTAAAATCGATATGATGCTCTTATCCTTAGACATCAATAAGGCTTTTGACACTTTATCCTGGCCGTATCTTCTGTCGGTCCTCCATCGTTTTGGCTTCGGTCCTTCCTTCTTGCGATGGATCTCTTCACTGTATACATCCCCTCAAGCGAAGCTTAGATATTACGAGTTTGAATCTTCTACGTTCTCGGTTGCTAGAGGTACTAGACAGGGCTGCCCGCTCTCCCCTTTACTTTTTATCTTAGCCCTGGAACCGTTGGCAGAAGCAATCTGCATACATCCTGATATTAAGGGAATCGATGTGGCAGGCTCCCAACATAAATTATCATTGTTTGCGGATGACATATTATTGTCAATCTCGAATCCGGGGATTACTTTGCCTAATTTGCTAGCAGTTCTTGATTCTTTTGCCACCCTCTCAGGTTTACATGTCAATTCAGCTAAATCAAGAGCTATGTCAGTTACCCTCCCACCACCACTATTGACTACTTTGAAGCAAACGTTCCCCTTCCAATGGCTTTCGGCCTTACCATATCTAGGAATTAAGCTTACCCCGACATATGATGGATTGTATCAGGCTAACTTTCCCACTGTTTTTCATGAGTTGACTGAGCTCTTGTCCTCTTGGTCCCATTTCCCGTTATCATGGTTTGGTAGAATTAATGCAATCCGTATGACTTATCTTCCTAAATTACTATACCTATTTCGTGTTCTGCCAGTTTCAGTACCTTCACATATATTGCGTATACATCAGCGAAAACTTTTGTCCTTTATTTGGGGCTCCTCTCGATCTAGAATTAGCAAGCACATTTTATTTGCGCGGCGGAATGCGGGCGGGTTATCTGTTCCAAATCTCCAGTCCTATTATCTGGCGGCTAACATTGCCCCTTTAGCTCATATTCATGCTTCTCACCATTTCCCCATGTGGGCTGTAGTAGATATGATGGACTCTCACCCGATACCGCTCCCCTCCTTGCCCTGGCTCCCTAATTCTCAGCGTCCATCTAATCTTAGCCCAACGCTGACGCTTTCGCTTCGTCTTTGGGATTCTGTAAAATACTCCGCTGGTCTTATCTCTCCTCATCTGCCTCTGTTACGTTTATTGCATAACCCATTATTCCTTCCGGGTAAGGATAACCCTAGACAGTTTGTCTGGTGGCAGACACATGGTTTTTATGATATTCATTCACTCCTGTCCCCCACCAGAATAATTACTTTTGACACTTTGCGTTCTTCTTATAACATTCCCCTCCGAGAACATTTTGGTTATCTTCAACTTCGTCACTTTATTCATACTCTAATACGTACGCATCCAGGACCTTATCGTTTATCCCCTTTTGAAAGCCAGTGTAGACATAGACCTCATGCACCAGGTCTGATCTCCCTGATTTATTCTTCCATTATGTCATATAGAACCCCTCCGGTTCGTTCCTATCATCAGCGTTGGCAGTCGGAATTAGGGGGAACCCTGGATCAACAAGACTGGCAGCTCATGACCCAAACATTATCTAAGTGTTCCAGGAATGTCATTATTCTTGAGAATGCCTACAAAATTCTATACCGATGGTATTATACGCCCGCCCGTCTAGCTAGTTTTATTCCTACCTATTCCCCGGTTTGTTTTCGGGGTTGCCAACAATTAGGTACCATGGCACATATCTGGTGGACTTGTCCTAAGGTAAGCAGGTTGTGGATTAGGGTATATGCCCTCCTTCGCACTATTCTTCATACAGACATTAAGCGTAATCCATATGAAGCGCTTCTATTTAAACCACTAGAGGGCCTTCTCCACTCTGAACGGCAGCTGGCATCACATTTATTTATGGCAACTAAATTGACGATTGCGAGGGCTTGGAAGACTCCTGTTCTTAGCTTTGGGGCTGTCAAAAATCGGATGAACTTCATAATGGTCAATGAAAAACTGACGGCCATATTATTGGATACCCATACAAAATTTCTGCAGGTATGGCGTCCCTGGCTGGATGTAGCCCAGCCCTCGAGATTCGACCAGTCCCTTCTATCGATATGAGGATGGATTCTGCCGTGATCCCCCCGGAGCCCCTCCCTCTCCGTTTTTTTTTTTTTTTTTTTTTTAGTGTCTGTGTGTGTTGTCCGTGTATCTCTACTATTTGTCTTTTTCTACTCTTCTGTTTACTCTGTCCTAACACATAATTTACAGTTTGTGCCTGCTGTTCTCTGTGCTGCATCCACAAGGCTATTTATGCAATCTAGATTTCTTTTTACATTCTAGGTCATGAATATGTATTGTTTTTTTTTTTTGATGCAGTCTTTTCTCAGGCCTTTCCTGTTTTTTATAATGTTGATGTAGCAATACTTCCCTTTGGAGTTTATATTGTTATTGACCCATAAAGGTCTGTTATCTGTTCCTTCCCAACCTCCCTCCTCATCCCCTCCCTCAGGGCACCTATGTAAACTTTTCGGATTTTGCTTTTATCTATGCATGCCTTGCATCAGTTCCCCTTCATTCATTGTAATGTGTACATGTTGGTCATTGAATTCTTGCTTTGACTGCCTGTTCATCTTTGCTTGTTATTCAATAAAGCTTTTTGTAAAAGAAAAACAAAAAACAATTTAATAAAAAATTTAAAATAATAAAAAAATGTAAAAAAAATTTAAGAAAAATGTATATATATATTTTTTCATACTGTCACCAGTCAGTGTCCCTGATCACCGCCATGCCAGTAATATGATGACGCTGTACTGCACTGGTGACAGTATGTAAAAAAAAAAATTGTGAAAATTATTTTTTGCATTTTTTCATTTTCCGAAAAATGATGACAAAAAAAATACAACTTCAAAAAACTTGCCATGCCTCTTATGAAGTACGTTAGACTGTCTACTCTGCAAAAAGGGGTCATTTGGGGATATCTGTACTGTTCTGACATTCTGGGACCTCAAGATATTAGATTGGCCGTCAGTACTTCAGGATTGATCAATTTTCAGATCTATCCCATAGTTTGCGAACTCTATAACTTTCCTACAAACTAAAAAATACATTCTAATTTGGGTTATTTTCACCAAAGACATGTAGCAGAATACATCTTGGCCTAAATTTATGAAGAACAATAATTTATTTGCAAACTTTTATAACAGAAACAAAGAAAAACGTGGGTTTTTTTTTTCAAAATTTTCAGTCTTTTTTTTGTTAATTTAGCAAAAAATAAAAACCCCAGCGGTGATTAAATACCACCAAACGAAAGCTCTAGTTGTGTGAAGAAAATGATAAAAAAAGAAAAATGATAAAAATGATAAAATCACCCAGTGGTGATTAACCGCTTGCCGCCCTGCCACTGTATATATACGTGTGCAGGGCGGAACTCAGGCGCAAAACCACGTTTTAAAACGGGTTCCGCGCTCCCAACATTTTCGCCGGCAGGGGGTGCGCGCGCTCCCGCCGACCCGCGGGTGACACCATTCGATCCCGGAGGGATCAATCATTAGATTTCAGCCAGGGATGTCTGGCTGAAATCAGATGATCGGTCCCTGTCCTATCCTGTCCTGTGTGTGAAGTTTACACAGGACAGGATATGATGTCATTCTTCTCTGCCTGGACACATTCCGTTCCAGACAGAGAAGAAGAAACAGTAAAAGTGAGTAAAACACTACACATTTACAGTTAGAACACACCTAGGTCACATTTACCCCCTGATCGCCCCCCCCCCCCAGTTAACCCCTCCCAGATAGCACCAGTTTGCCCGCCAGTACACCAGTAATCCCGTTTAACCCCTTAATCCCCCCCCCAGTTAACCCCTTCACTGCCCTGTCACCAGTGTCACTGATCAGTGAACCGATTTTTACTGATCACTGTATCAGTGTCGCTGGCGACTTCCAATAGTGTTAGCGCCCCTCCCAGATAGCGCCAGTTTGCCCGCCAGTACAACAGTAATCCCATTTAACCCCTTGATCGACCCCCCCCAGTAAACTCCTTCACTGCCCTGTCACCAGTGTCATTGATTACAGTGAACAGATTTTTACTGATCACTGTATTAGTGTCACTGGTGACTTCCGATAGTGTTAGCGCCCCTCCCATATAGCGCCAGATTTCCCGCTAATACACCAGTAATTCCGTCTAACCCCTTGATCACCCCCCCCCCCTCCAGAGTTAACCCCTTCACTGCCCTGTCACCAGTGTCATTGATCAGTGAACAGATTTTTACTGATCACTGTATTAGTGTCACTGGTGACTTCCAATAGTGTTAGCGCCCCTCCCATATAGCGCCAGTTTGCCCACTAAAGCACGGGATTTTTTTTTTACCAAAAACATGTAGCAGAATACATTTTGGCTTAAATTTATGACTAACTTTGAGTTTACGATATATTTTTTATAGCTGAAAGTAGAAAATATTGTTTTTTTTCGAAATTTTTGTGTTTTTTTTGTTTATAGCGCAAAAAATAAAAAGCGCACAGATGATAAAATACCATCAAAAGAAAGCTCTATTTGTTTGAAAAAAAGGATGTAAATTTCGCTTGGGTACAGCATTGCATGACCGCGCAATTATCATTTGAATTAGCGCAGCGCCAAACAGCAAAAAAAGGCCTGGTCATTAAGGGGGGGTAAATCCTCAGGAGCTCAAGTGGTTAAATACCACCAAAAGAAAGCTCTAGTTGTGTGACAAAAATGGTCAAATTTTAGTTTGGGTACAATGTTGTATGAGCGCGCAATTGTCATTCAAAGTGTGAGAGCGCTGAAAGCTGAAAATTGCCCTGGGCAGGAAGGGGGTAAAAGTGCCCGGTATGGAAGCGGTTAAGCACTGCACTATAGCTACTTGACAATGGGCAGGTGACAGTTGGCCGTTTTTGAAAACAAGGGTCAGTTTGACAGAGTCTATACCTGGTAACCTCCATAGCACAGTGGTTAGAGTGCCCGTCTAAAGAGTGCATGGTCGTAGGTTCGAGGCTTACCTCTGCCAAGTGCGTCTTTCAGCATGACTATGCAGTACTGGACATGAGATAAATGGATGTTACCAAATTTTTTTTTTTTTGGGCTTTGTTTTTTTTTTTTTAACATTCATTTTCTCTCATTTTATCTATTTGGAAAGCCTTTCATGGTCCCAGTGCGGGTAAAAGAGTCCGGACTGGAAGTGGTTAACCACTTGAGCTCCTGAGGATTTACCCCCCTTAATGACCAGGCCTTTTTTTGCTGTTTGGCGCTGCACTAATTCAAAAGATAATTGCGCGGTCATGCAATGCTGTACCCAAACAAAATTTACGTCCTTTTTTTCACACAAATAGAGCTTTCTTTTGGTGGTATTTGATCACCTGTGCGCTTTTTATTTTTTGCGCTATAAACAAAAAAAACACAAAAATTTTGAAAAAAAACAATATTTTCTACTTTCAGCTATAAAAAATAAATCGTAAACTCAAAGTTAGTCATAAATTTAAGCCAAAATGTATTCTGCTACATGTTTTTGGTAAAAAAAATCCCAATAAGTGTCTATTGATTGCTTTGTGTGAACGTTATAGCGTCTACAAACTATGGTATAGATACTGTAATGTATGCCTTTTTTTGCTATACAGCGCTGCACTAATTCAAATGATAATTGCGCAGTCATGCAATGCTGTACCCAAACAAAATTTACGTCCTTTTTTTCACACAAATAGAGCTTTCTTTTGGTGGTATTTGATCACCTGTGCGCTTTTTATTTTTTGCGCTATAAACAAAAAAATCACGAAAATTTGGAAAAAAAAAAAAATATTTTCTACTTTCAGCTATAAAAAATATATCGTAAACTGAAAGTCATAAATTTAAGCCAAAATGTATTCTGCTACATGTTTTTGGTAAAAAAAAATCCCAATAAGTGTATATTGATTGCTTTGTGTGAAAGTTATAGCGTCTACAAACTATGGTATAGATAATTTGAAATTTACACAGCTTTTACTTTCTGACCGCCCATCACATCCCTTGAGGTGGTAAAATACCAGGATAGAATAGACACCCCCAAATGACCCCTTTTCGGAAAGCAGACACCCTAAGCTATCTGCTGAGAGACATATTGTGTCCATGGAAGATTTATTTTTTTTCCACAAGTTTCTGGAAAATGACAAAAACCTTTTTTTTTGTTTTGTTTTTTTTACACAAAATTGTCATTTAAATGATTTATTTCTTGCACAAGCCATGGGTATATGTGGAATTACACCCCAAAATACATTCTGCTGCTTCTACCCAGTATGAGGATACCACACGTGTGACACTTTTTGGGAGCCTAGCCACATACAGGAGCCTGAAATCCAATGACCACTTTGAAAGCCTGAAGGTGCTTAACTTCTTCATTTCACTTCCCCACTACCTATCACAGTTTCGGAGGCCCTGAAATGCTAGGATAGCACCAAACCCCCCCCCCCCCCAAATGACCCCTTTTTGGAAAGTAGACACTCCAAGGAATTTAAAAAGAGGCATGATAAGTATTTTGCAGATCTCATTTTTTCTCACAAGGTTTTGAAATATAAAAAAGAAAAATATGTTTTTATTTTCTTTCTTCATTTTCCAAAAACTTGTGGCAACAAATGAGATCTTCAAAATACTTACCATGCTTCTTATCAAATTCCTTTGGGTGTCTACTTTCCAAAAAGGGGTCATTTGGGGGGGGTTTGGTGCTATTCTGGCATTCCAGGGCCTCCGAAACTGTGATAGGTAGTCAGGAAGTGTAATGAGGAAACAAAGCCCTTTAAAAGCCTGAAGGTGCTTATTGGATTTTGGGGTCGTGTACTTGGCTAGACTGCCAAAAAGTCTCTCAAATGTGGTACCCCCATACTCGGGAGAAGTAGCAGAATGTATTTTGGGGAGTAATTCCACATATACATATGGCTTGTGTGAGCAATAAATTATTTCAATGACAATTTTGTGTAATTTTTTTTTTTTTTGTCATTTTCCAAAAACTTGTAAAAAAATAAATTCTTCTATTGATTCAACATTCCTCTCAGCAAATAGTTTGGGGTGTCTACTTTCCAAAAAGGGGTCATTTTGAGGGGTGGGGGCATTTTATGCCCAGCATTAGAAGTTTATGCCACACATCACTCACTCTTCTAACTACCTGAAGACCAAGCCTTTTCTGACACTTTTTGTTCACATTAAAAAAATCTGTATTTTGCTAGGAAATTAAAGTGAACCCCCAAACATTATATATTTTTTTAGAGCAGACACCCTAGTAAATAAAATGGTGGGTGGTGCAATTTTTTATCTCACATATTACTTACACAGCGATTTTTCAAATGCAATTTTTTTGAAAAATATACAGTTTTTTTAATTTTAATGCACAAAAACACAATATATTGGCCAATTATTTGGTATGATATAAAAGATGATGCTATGCTGAGTAAATAGATACCAAACATGACATGCTTTAAAATTACGCATGCCCTGTGCAATGGCGACAAACTGCATACATTTTTAATATCTATAGGCAACGCTTTAAAAGCCTTTACAAGCTACCATTTTAGATTTACAGAGGAGGTCTAGAGCTATAATTACTGCCCTTGATCTGACGTTCATGGCGATACCTCACATGCATGGTGCAATCGCTGTTTCCATACTGGCACAGGGTTAACGCTCACGACCGCAGGTGTGCGCGTGTGCGGATGGGCGAGGGTCCTTTTTTTTTTCTTCTTTTTTTCTGATTTATTTAATTATTTTTACACTGTCCCTTTAATTTTTTTTTTTTAATCACTTTTAATGCTATCTCAGGGAGGGGGAGGGGGGTGCATTTTCTCCCACTGCTTGTAAAGGCAATCCTGCAGCTAATTAACCACTAGGAATGCTTTTACATGAAAGCCCATTGCCGGCTGAAAAAAATTATACCAGGATGATGCCTGCAGCTGCAGGCATCACCCTGGTATAACCATTCAAAGTCCAGTGATGTACCAGTACGTCGCTGGTCCTTGTTGGACATATATGCTATGTTCTTTTTTTCTTTATGCAGCCTGTAGGCTGAATGAAAAAAAAGAGAAGAAATCTCTGCCAGAAAAAGTGTGTGGTATGCCCACCATTAGAAACCTCCCTGCATCCACCCACTTCTAATGGTGGGCACACATGAAATGTGCCAACAAATATAAAATATATATGCCGAAGCATAGGGGCCATCCACCCACTGGCCTCCCCAGGCCCCCATGCTTTGGCATATATTCTCTTTTTTTTTAACTGCGGATGAAAATTTTCATCCGTCAGCACTGCACACACCTACTTATGTCTATTCTGAAAGCAAGACCCTGTTGCTGTCAGAATAGACAGGTCAGTGCTGCAGTTTGACATTCCTGCAAGGAAATCAACAATGGTTAGCAATAAAACATAAACTCAATAAAACAACTTTATAATTGAAATATCTCTGCAAGGAAAAGTGTGTGGTGGTATGCCCACCATTATAAACCTCCCTGCATCCACCCACTTCTAATGGCGGGCACACATGAAATGTGCCAACAAATATAAAATGCAAAGTCTAGGTCTATAAAGCAGCTACACAATCCTGAGTCAATGATTGCTGTCGCTGACACGGTCCTTCCAGGAAGCTGGAAGGAGATAGGCACGGCTAAGTAATTTGACTTATTAAGACAGGTGGGAGATACAGCAGAAAAAACAGAGGCACACTTACTCAGTTTGGCAGGGCAGGAGCGTACCACATGACCTGCTCCCCTGCAGTACAGAGATTGTTTGCCCGACGTCTCTGGCGTTCTTAAACCGTTAATGACGGTCGCATCAATCCCAATTGCATGGGTTCGGGCATCTCGGTGGCTTCTGGGTTCCGATTCCCAACAGGAGAGGTAGACTGGAACGGAATGCTAGGTAGTACCCATGTTGGTCTCTGACCCTGGCTGGACCTCTCTAGCTTACGTTCCTGCAATCTGCAGTCGATCTGGACGGCCAGAGTTATGAGGTCTTCTAAGGTATCGGGTATGCCCACTCTGGCTAGTTTGTCTTTAAGTGACTCGGATAAGCCCATGCAGGGCTGCATCATTCCAATGGGTGTCCCCCATCCAACGTCTGAACTCCGAGGCGTACTCTTCCGCTGCTCGGCGACCTTGTCTGAGTGTATGCAGGGCTGTTTCAGCCGATGCTGCCCGCTGCGGGTCGTCATATAACACCGCCATTGCTTTAAAAAACGTTGTTACCGAATCCAGATGTGGATGGCGGATCTCGAGTAGTCGGTGGGCCCAGCCCTGGGGTTCATCTTGCAGTAGGGATATAATGAACCCCACCTTCACAGATTCTGCAGAAAATGTCCGCGGCTGCAGCTCAAAGTATAGTTGGCATGCATTGCGGAATGCCCTGAATTTTCCTCGATCCCCATTGAACCGTTCCGGCATCGGTACACGGGGTTCCGGTGGAGGCATTGAGACCATTGCTCCGACAAGAGGTTCCGAGGGGTTTCTGGTCGAAGATGGAGTAACCGGTTTCTGAGATGTGGATGCCGGCGAGGCTAGCGTCTGAATACGACCTTCCAGATGTGTGTACCCTCCTGTAGCATTTTAACCGCTTGGATGAGCGCCGCCAGATGTTGGCATATATCGTCCAGCGGGGATGGTCCTCTCCCAGGCTCAGTCATGGCCGTATGGTTCTGTCACGATCCACCCGGCGGTATCTCTAGCAACCCACAGAATGGGATTCCCCAGGGTGCGGGGTCTAAGCCCCAGTCTGCTTATTCACCAGGGACCCTGATGGTGGGGATGGACTTGGAGCAGACTGAGACCAGGTCGGGACTCCTGAGTACACCCGACTGTGGTAGAGTGAACCACCGGAGGTATGTATCGGAAGAGAGCCTGATGTGAAGAGGCTGGCAGACCTGGGCAGTGGTGAGCGGATCCGTGCAGGATGGATGGATGACAGAGTATGTGTAGCGTAGTCAGGCAGGCCGGGTCGGTAACAGCAGAGGCAGAATGGTACAGAGCAGCGGACAGAGAGTAGTCGGGTCACAAGCCAGGTTTCAGCAACAGGAGGTCAGGTAATCAGGAGTAAGCAAAAGAATAGTCAGACGAGCCAGGGATCAGAGCAGGAGATGGTCAGCAGAGGTCAGAATCAAGCAGGGTCGGCAACAAGGTATCTCACACAGGTACAGACGAGCAGGGAACAGGGAATGAAGACCATACGGCAATGTGAGCATTGCATGAGCTGGTTTAAATAGCCCGCCCAGCGCCAACAGGCGCGCCTGGGTCCTAGTGCCTGTCCGGCTGTCATTGGTGACAGGCGCGCCTGGGTCCTAGTGCCCACCTGCCTGTATGTCTTGTTGGGATCCTACAACTGTGCAGATTCGTGCGCCGTGGTGATCTCTGGGATTCCTGACAAGGGCCCTTAAACCCCTCGTGTATTTTATTGTATTGTTACTGTACTGTCCCATGTATTGTCTCCCATTGTAATGTACAGCGCTGAGCAAACTGTTGGCGCTATATAAATACTGTGTAATAATAATAATAATGTCATCAGAACAGGATGCAAGAAGGTCACCAGTGGGATCCCACTTTATTGCGGTCACTTCATTTGTGTGTCCTTGGAATGTTTTTATTGGCCTGTCTTGTCCCAATTTGCAGACATGAATGCACATATCTGTACTGCATGATGCAAACGTGTTGTTACTTTGCCAGTCCACATCTAACGCTGGTGCCGTGTGAAAAGGAAACTGTTGTTTTGCCTCCCCTGTGTGCGTCCCAGATTATGGTCGTCTTGTCTACGCCTGCACTTTAAATAATATTTCCTTTCTTGTCCCATTTCAAGGCAAATATAGGTCCTTTGTGTTGCCCCAAGGTGCTTGCAAGGGTTCCATCTTCTGTCCAGATTCTGGCAAAGCCATCATAGGATCCAGTTGCTAGAAGTGTTCCTTCACTATTCCAATCTAAGGATCCTTGTTACTAGGACCATCTTGTCCCCCCCCCCTCGTATACAGTGTCTAAGGACCAGCTGTGTTGAAGCACTAGTGCTGTTTTCACTGAGATTCCATATCCGTGCCGTCCAATCACCTGACCCTGATGCCAATAGATCACTAACTGGGTTCCAGGCACAAACCAACACTTCTGATTCCTGACCACGTAATACTACTGCTTTGCTAGATGGGATTTCTACATCTCCATCAACTTCCATCCTATCAGTGTGGTTATTTGCCAGTCCCTGTCCTCCATTCTCCTCCCCGTTTGCTGCATTTTCCCCATTCTTCGCAGATGGCTGCTGGTTGTTTGCCGTTGCAGCGGCTGCCTGTTGCTGCACAAGCTTGTCTCTGTATGCCTGCTGTCTTGTCTGTACCACATCAGGTATAACTGCATCAATCAGGGAGATTCCATCGTCCTCCCGTCACAAAGTGTGCCATCCTCATCAATGCTCACTTCTGCCTCAACATACTGCAATCCTTTGTGAATGATGGAAATGAAAGCAGCAGGTGGCACCAGGGCACCATTGATATTAGACCGGCTGATATGGCTCTCTATACCAAAAGTGAATGCTGAATGGGAGAATCGCGACTCCTGCAAGTATCGCTACACCACAAAGTATCCTCATCACGGCTTATACTCATCTTTATGCCACCTAAACCAGGACTTCCCAGCAAACTGAGAAAAGACACCTTTGCAACCTTTGACTTCAGATGTTATGGCAGTCCTTCCATGTGATGGCTGCATTAGTTTTCTCTTTTCAAGCCAATCACATCTTCTCGTCCGAAAGTCGCACTCTAAAAGCCGGTATAGTACTGGAGCAAACAACAAGGGAATCTTGGCGCCGTGATGGAGGAACCGCGTGTGCACCCGGATTCGCCTTCCTTGGTTACACGTCCATCACTCCCGGGGCAGCGGCAGCCGGTAAGCCGCTTATGTGGAGGAAGATCGGTAAGAGACGAGGGGGGGAGACAGGAAAGTGCGACCCCCCCTCAGAGTTCCACAACAATAAAAAGTGTTCAGTGTTTAACCCCTCGCCTACAGAGCACTTCTACCCCCTTCTTTACCAGGCCAATTTTCAGCTTTCAGCGCTGCCGCACTTTGATTGACAATTGCGCAGTCATGCAACATTGTACCCATATGAAATTTTTATCATTTTTTTCTCACAAATGGAGCTTTCTTTTGGTGGTATTTAATCGCCGCTGGGTGCTTTACTTTTTGTGCTATAAACAAAAAAATTGCAAAAAATTAAAAAAAAAAAAAGTTTCTTTGTTTCTATTATAAAATTTTTCTCCTTCACTGAAGTGCATTGATGAGGTAGCACTGATGGGCACTAATAGGCGGCACTGATAGGCAGCACTAAAGGGCACTGATAGGCAGTACTAATGAGGTGGCACGGATAGGTGGCACTGATAGGCAGCACTAATGAGGTGTCACGGATAGACGGCACTGATAGGTGACACTGATGATGGGTACTGATAGATGGCACTGATAGGTGGCACTGACTGGCATCACTGCTGGGCACTGACTGGCACAACCGCTGGGCACTGACTGGCACAACCGCTGGGCTGCACTGGTGGGCACAGGTGGGTGGCACAGGTGGGGGGGCACAGGTGGGTGGCACAGGTGGGCACAGGTAGGTGGCACTTATGGGCACAGGTGGGTGCACTGCTGGGCACAGGTGGGCAGAACTTGTGGGTGGCACTGCTGGGCACCGATCATCAGGGCACTGATCGTCAGTGCCCTGATGATCAGCGCCGATCCCTGCTCTGACAACTGCCAGTTCTCGGCAGTACTTTCCTCACGATCTGACAGCGTGAGGAAAGTGCAGCCGAGACCCGGCAATTGAATTTCCCGGTGATCAGCGTGTCATTGGACACGGCTGATCACATGGTAAAAGGCCGCTGTGATTGGCCTTTTACCACATCACGTGATCAGCTGTGTCCGTAGGACAAAGCGATCACGGAGATAGCTGGGTGCGCGCCCCTGGAGAGCGTGTTCTTGGGAGGACATCATATGACGTCCACCCAGAACTGGCCGGCCGCAGTGTAGCCGTCATCTGGCTATCTGCGGTCGGCAAGAAGTTAAAGAATTAAAAAAAAGTTAAGTTTTAAAAAATAAAAAAGGTTTTACTGATAAAAATGTTTTAGTTTTACACAAAACAGTTTTAGTGTTAAAAAATAAATAAAACAAAAAATAGTTTATGTGCTAAAAAATAAAAAAAAATGCTTAAGTGTTAAAAAAAAAAACATTTATTATTGTTAAAAGATAAAAATAAAAAATATTTCATTCCCGCCCCCTTCTCTGTCCCCGCCCCCCTTCTCTGTCCCCGCCCCCTCTTCCTCGCTCCTCCTCTGTCTATCCCTAACTCCCCACGTAGCCCTGGAGAGTCATTACCCCCACCGATCAAATTCTTTCTGATATGTTACTACCTCTTACTAATATTTGTATTCACTGGACACCATCAGATATGCTGCATTGTTTTCTTGGCTCTTCCCCTCCCCCTCTATATACAGACATTGATACTCTGCATACTTACCCCTGAATCTTGTTGTCAATATAATGTCTAATGCCTCCTGCTAATGTCTCCATCCCGATGTTATAATGACAATAACATTGTTTGAACAAAAAAAATATTTTTGTGTTAATAAAAAAAAGTGTTAAAAAATAAAAAAAAGTGTAGTGTTAAAATTATTTTTTTTTAAGTGTTGGGGTTAAAAATAAACAATTTTATTGTTAAAAACTAAATAATAACAAAAATGTTTAAATGTTATTTTTTTTTAAACTTGTAGCGTTAAAATAAATTACAAAAAGTTTTATTGTTAAAAAAAATAAAATGGTTTTAGTGTTAAAAAAAATAAAACGTTATGTTAAAAAATTAAAAGGTTTAGTGTTTAAAAAAGAAAGTTTTAGTGTTAAAAGTAATAGAAATAAAAGAAGTTTTAGTGTAAAAAAAAAAAGTTTCGTGTGTCCTGTGTTGTGTATGGATTGGTGCAGGTCAGGACTACTATCCCCTCCCCCCTCCACACGAGGACAGGTGTGTGCTGTGGGTGGGGAGTTGTAGTTCCAGCGCACGCCTGCAGTACCCATGTTCCCACACTAGATGTCTCCCCCGCTCAGCCCCGCTCCGCCGGCTCTCCATCCCCAGCTGTCCTCATTAACCCCTGTGTGTCCGGCGGGCGGGGTGCCGGTCCCTCCTCCCCGGTGTGCTCAGTATGGAGGGATGGTGGTAGAAGGCGGGTGGAGGTGCTGCTCCGGGACGGTTGGTACACAGTTGCGGGGAAGTTGTCGGAGGTCTCCCCGGTGCTGAGCGCGGACCGGTCCGGGGACAACGGGGTGACCAATGGATCATTCTGGGGCCCCTCCGAGCCCCCCCAGCCCGAGGCCATCGCCAACCAGAAGCGGACGGTGCGGGTGGTGGAGCCGGGCGGGCTGGGGATCCATGAAGGGGGGCCGGGAGAACAAGATGCCCGTCCTCATCTCCAACATCTTCCGCGGGCTGGCCGCCGACCTCACCCACTCCCTCTGTCGGGGGCGCCATCCTCTCCGTCACTGGCACCGACCTCCGGGATGACACACGTGACGAGGGCGGGCAGGGAGGTCACCCTGGAGGGTAAGTACCACCTGTGACATGGGATGGGGGGCATGTATTTGTAGGGGACATGGGGGGGTAAGTTCCACCTGTGACATGGGATGGGGGGCATGTATGTGTAGGAGACATGGGGGGGGGGGGGTAAATACCACCTGTGACATGGGATGGGGGGGCATGTATGTGTAGGAGACATGGGGGGGTAAGTACCACCTGTGACATGGGATGAGGGGGCATGTATGTGTAGGGGACATGGGGGGGTAAGTACCACCTGTGACATGGGATGGGGGGCATGTATGTGTAGGGGACATGGGGGGGGTAAGTACCACCTGTGGCATGGGATGGGGGGGCATGTATGTGTAGGGGACATGGAGGGTAAGTACCACCCGTGGCATGGGATGGGGGGGCATGTATGTGTAGGGGACATGGGGGGGGGTAAGTACCACCCGTGACATGGGATGGGGGGGCATGTATGTGTAGTGGACATGGGAGGGTAAGTACCACCTGTGACATGGGATGGGGGGGCATGTATGTGTAGGGGACATGGGAGGGTAAGTACCACCTGTGACATGGGATGGGGGGACATTTATGTGTAGGGGGGGTAAGTACCACCTGTGACATGGGATGGGGAGGGTGCCATGTATGTGTAGGGACATGTGGGGGTATGTTCCACCTTTGGCATGGGATGGGGGGGGCATGTATATGTAGGGGACATGGGGGGTAAGTACCACCTGTGACATGGGATGGGGGGACATGTATGTGTAGGGGGCGGTAAGAACCACCTGTGACATGGGATGGGGAGGGTGCCATGTATGTGTAGGGGACATGTGGGGGTAAGTACCACCTGTGGCATGGGATGGGGGGGCATGTATGTGTAGGGGACATGGTGGGGTAAGTACCACCTGTGGCATGGGATAGGGGGGCATGTATGTGTAGGGGACATGGGGGGTAAGTAACACCTATGGGATGGGGGTGCATGTATATGTAGGGGACATGGGGGGGTAAGTACCACCTGTGATATGGGATGGGGGGTGCCATGTATGTGTCGGGGACATGGGGGGGTTAAGTACCGCCTGTGACACGGGATAAGGGGCATGTATGTGTATGGGACATGGGGGGGGTAAGTACCACCTGTGGCATGGGATGGGGGGGCATGTATGTGTAGTGGACATGGGGGGTAAGTGCCACCTGTGGCATGGGATGGGGGGGCATGTATGTGTAGGGGACATGGGGGGTAAGTACCACCTGTGGCATGGGATGGGGGGGCATGTATGTGTAGGGGACACGGGAGGGTAAGTACCACCTGACATGGGATGGGGGTGCCATGTATGTGTAGGGGACTTGGGGGATACGTACCACCTGTGACATGGGATGGGGGTGCCATGTATGTGTAGGGGACATGGGGGGTAAGTTCCACCTGTGACAAGAGATGGGGGGGGCATGTATGTGTAGGGGACATGGGGGGTAAATACCACCTGTGACATGGGATGGGGGGGCATGTATGCGTAGGGGTCATGGGGGGGGTAAGTACCACCGATAGGATGGGGGTGTCATGTATGCGTGGAGGTCATGGGGGGGGGTAAGTACCACCTGTGGCTTGGAATGGGGGGTGCCATGTATGTGTAAAGGACATGGGGGGTAAGTACCACCTGTGACATGGGATGGGGGGGCATGTATGTGTAGGGGACATGGGAGAGGTTAAGTACCACCTGTGACATGGGATGGAGGGGCGCCATGTTTGTGTACGGGACATGGGGGGTAAGTACCACCTGTGACATGGGCTGGGGGGCATATATGTGTAGGGGGCATAGAGGTGGAGGGCATGTGGGTAAGTACCATGTATGGTATGGGGGGGGGGTGGTGCCATGGTATTGGGGGCTCTGCCATAGCAGAGTCCTATTCTTCTGCCATTGGAGGGGGGAGGGTTGCCATAGCAATGGAAATGTTTTATGAGGGGGAGTGGCCCCTCAGTCTACTATGGATACTGTATACCATGGGGAGAGTCATACTGGGAGGTCCTGCCCTGGGAAAGTCTTGTTCTGGTTCCATTGGGGGGGGGGGGGGGTGCCATGGCACGTCTTGTTCTGTATGTCATTGGAGGATGGAAGGACCTACCATGGTAATAGGGGAGTCTTACTGGGAGGGGTCCTGCCCTGGGAAAGTCTACTTTGAGTACAATATTCCATTGGGGGACTCTGGACCTGCCATTGTAATGGGAGAGAACCCCCCCTTGATGACGTCGGTGTGATGAAAGCGGTTGGGCGTGGCCTACTCGATGTGGCCGTTAGAGAGCCTTGCTGTTCTGTGCTGTATGGGAGAGATCCGCGGGGAGCGGTAATTGTATCTCACCTTGTATGTGATTGAAGCTGCTGTCTGCTGGACTCCTTGTTTGTGATTGAAGCTGCTGTCTGCTGGACATCTTGTTTGTGAGTTTCCTTGTACCTTTATTATTAAAGAGATCGATGATAAAACCGTATTGCACATTATGTCCTCTGTTCTGTCCCTGAGTGTACTGCATGCTGTCATGGAGGTGTGAGAGAGCGGAGAAGTTCATCATAAGAGTTGGGCTGCAGAGTTGTCTGTGATTATTATTATCCGGAAGTGTCTGAGACATCACCATATCTATGTGGACATCGGGGTCATCATCGGGGTCATCATCGGGGTCATCGCTCCCAGAGCACAAGTGCTGCTGCTGCTTTATAATCTGACCAGCCATTAGCTCTGGTGACTTCATTTCATCTCCTTTGGTGGTGGATTCTTCACAATTGGTTCAAGTCACTGAAGATATATATATATTTTATGGACACTAATTTATGTTTGGACACTATAATTATTTATATAAAACACGAAATGTTTTTGGATGATGATATACACCTTTGTATACGTTTGTTATTAGCGCATACCTTTTAATTAGGATTTTTGTTGCCAAAATTTATTTTGGGTGGGATATGCTGCTGACACTTTGGTGTTTTTTGTAAGTGGCGCTTTTTTCAATTTGGTACTATTTTGAATACTGCACACCATGGGGGGGGACACCTGTCATGGTAAAACGGTCAACACATGTACAAAGGATTTGCAGATGAACGTTTGACAATCTACTAGTGTATGGCCAGCTTTACTGCTCTCCAGCCAACCAGGTTGGATGGGTTGACTGCCTTCTTCCTCATCTCAAACAATGGTTCTTCCCACCACGCTGGCTATGATGTGGCTGCAGGATGCCTGGACCACCATTTCCAAATATATATATAAAACAATGCCTTCAGTTATGACTGCGATCTCTTCTACAGGAGGAGGGATGCCCGCCCCCCTCCCCGCCACCAATTCCTTTCCTGGGCTCTCTCATTCCATTGGGGATCCTGGGACCGCTCCAACCGGCAGCACCGACTTCAATACACACAGAGAAAGGAGCTGATGTAGTTCCTCCCTCTCTGTGGGATCACAAAATGGAAGCAACAAGGATTTTGTCACTTTTGGTTCTGGTTCTGTGTTTACTGGGCAGTTGGCGACCAGCTACTGTGCTGACACATATGTGTCTGATCAGCTGCATTGGAGGCCAGAGGAGAGATCTGGGGTCTGATAGAGCCAGATGTCTCCATAAAGAGGACCTGTCATAGTCCATACTGTCACAAGGGATGTTGTACATCCCTTGTCATAGCAATAAAGTTGATTTATAAAAAGAAAAGGGACAGTTAAAAAAAAAAGTTTAAAATAAATTATTAAAAACACATTTTAAAGTGTCCCCCCCCCCCCCCGTGCTCATGTGCAAATGCATACACATTTGTAAATCCAGCACACATATGTAAATGGTGATCACACCATACATGTGAGGTATCGCCACGAACGTCAGAACAAGAACAATAATTCCAGCACCAGACCTCCTGCATCACTCTAAACTAGTAACCTGTAGAGGCTTTTAAAGTGTCACCTGTGGAGATTTGTAGGTCCCGTAGTTTGTAGATGTTCCACGAGTGTACTGCACAGTCTATTCCAAATCAAAACATAAAGAAAAATGTTTCAAACTTGTTATTACTTTACAAAAAGTGAAGAAAAAGGAATATTTGGCTGTTCAAAATAAAAACATGACTTGTTGAAGTATTTGGATGTGTTCAATCTGATCCATGATCCCTGGTATGCGATAAATAGGCCCAGCGCCGTAGTATGAGAAACATCCCCATATCATGATGCTTGCACCACCATGCTTCACGGTCTTCACAGTGTACTGTGGCTTGAATTCAGTGTTTGGGGGTCGTCTGACAAACTGTCTCCGCCCACTAGACCCAAAAAGAACAATCTTACTTTCATCAGTCCACAAAATGTTGCGCCATTTCTCTTTTGCCAGTCAATGTGCTCTTTGGTAAATTGTAACCTCTTCAGCACATGTCGTTTTCCCAACAGTGGGACTTTGCGGGGGCTTCTTGCAGATAGCTTGGCTTCACATAGGCGTCTTCTAATTGTAACAGTCCTCACAGGGAACGTCACACCTTCTTTCATCACCCCGGAGCTGATCATTGGCTGTGTCTTTGCCATTTTGGCTATTATTCGATCCATTCAAATGGCAGTTTTCTGTTTACTTTCACGTTTTGGTTTCCATTTTACAGCATTTGAGATCATTTTATCTGAGCAGCCTATCAGTTTCTGCACTTCTTTATATATTTTCTCCTCTTCTCCAATGAACTTTTTAATCAAAGTACGCTGTTTTTCTACACTTTGTCTGGAATGAGCCGTTACTCAGATTTGTAGAGATATATTATATATAGAGGTATATTCCTTTCAGCAACACTGGCTATATCCATATGAACGTCCGACCTCCAGGAGCCACAATATACCGGGCAGAAAACAAACCTTCCTCACAAATTCACTATTCAGTGTCTCTCCAAAGAAAAGCCAAAGGGATCTGCAATAATGTTCTGCCATAAAAAATGTTCTTTATTAAAACCCGACCGGTACTTACATAATAGGAAGAAACAAGAGCGACAATCATACAAAACGCACTCATATCTACATCTCATTGGTTTGTTTGTATTCCCACAGATGGGGGGCCCAGTTTTTATTTCTGGGGCCTGTTTGTTGCCACCTTAGGCAGACTGTAATGGTTATTATATGTGATTTATTTTGTCATTATATACAGTACATGTTGTTCCTTAAAGCAGTTAGGGTGGATCCTGTCATCTCTAGGTGCATGGAGTACACTCACAGTCCTAGAAAGCTGGACTCTAAATACAGATATGAGAAATGTTTTTCCTGTCAGAATATTTTTATATCTGTTCATCCATTGCTGGGATTTACACAGCTCTGCCAGACAGCACAGCCAAGCAGACAAGACTACTTACAGTTAGGAAATACAGTGGTGTCCTCTGTTCACCCCCAACCGTCTGATTGGATGGTGAAACAGCAGCAGACTGATTAGGTCATCTCTTTGCTCTCTTCTCCTATCAGTATGTTCTATGTTGGTACATGTGCATGCAGCACACCTGATTGGCTCTCGGTTCTGCCCCTCCTTCTTCCAGTGCTGCTGCATATTAAGAGGCTGATACCAAATCAATTTCAGGCACTTCCACAAGTGGCATTAAAAAACACACATTTCCAGATGTATTAACCCCTTCCTGTCGGATGTATATATATATGTGTGTTGTGGTGATTTATGTAAGGATATATATTATTTATAAAGGGCGTGTCCCTTTCCCTTAGATGAAATATTACAGTGCCTCCAGCCGTTAAAATACGGCAAATATTTAGTAAACCAATAATTTGGACACCTTGATAATTTGATCACCACTTATTATTATACCTTGAATTCTTTTAGCCAATATGATTTCGTACCATACACACAAAATTTGCCTTATAATAGATAAATATAAAAATTTATTTATGTACAAAAATTATATATATATTAACACAAAACACAAAAGACTGGTGATAAATGAATATTGGTACACACAATCAAAAATATATCCTACCAATGTAAGATACAATAATAATGTCTCTAACTAATTACATCAATCACAAATTTAAATGATATGATATTTATTAAATTTATTAATAATTAATAATTTCGAATATCTCAAAGGTTATATTCTCGCATGCCGTGGCCATAGGCTTGCAAGAAGTAAGCCCTTGATATGTGATACTCTGGTTATTAATATTCAATAAATTATGAAATATGGAAAAATTTATAATATGGCAATAAACAATTTTTAACAGTAACACAGTATCTGACTACATATATCTAACTATCCAATATTGTGGTAATACACTACGGTAATTTTTATGATTCTACACAACAGAGGAAATAATTAATACAACATCAAATAAACATCTCACCACACCCGGACGTCAGACTAGGCAACTCTCCCGTGGATTTAGCTGGCAGTGGAACGCCTTTAGACTGATATATAGGCAAGTGATAGATTTAATAGGGGAGAATGTAGGAAGTTATAAGTTTAGAGGTTTAAAGTTTTAGGAAGTTTGAAAAGATGGAAGAGTAGTTATTTCAGCAGAGATCTTCTTCAGATGTCAGGTCTTTCCATGAGGTCTTATGAGGGTTCTTCTTTTTCATGAGGTTTTTTTTCTGTTACAGCACATGGGCTTTTTATATCCACTAGTCCATTGTTCTAAGATACCTTCCCACCAGGCTTCCTGATTGGCTAGTTGAGAAATGTGTGTACATAAGCTATTTCTCACCTGCCCGCCAGGTGGCGGTCATGTATCACAGAACAATGTGAGCACTTGAGATGACTCATACCTTGGGTGAAATCTTCAGGTAATTTCAGGAATAAAATATACGGCTCTTTCCAGATATAGCAGTGATACCTATATTATTCTAAATAGGGACCATGGAATATAGGTGTATATTAGGTTATTCCTCCTTGAAGTATCATCCTGTTTGTTTCTTGATAAGACATGTAACTAATGCTAGTTTATAATACATCTTACTTCCCATCATCTCAATACTCAAGTTAGTGATATATAGTTCCCATTGCTGAGTATTTAGTGGTGTTTAAAGTCTATGACATCTTATTCATAATCTGTTTTTGTAGTACATTTTTGTAATGATATACAGTGAACTTTTAAACTTAAATGTCCTGAATTTCACCCCTTGGTTTCAGCATCAACATTTCCTCTGTTGTAGGGAAAAAATCTCTGTTTGCCTAGCCCTTGTATCGGACTCATAGTAAACAATTGTTAATGCTTTCACCCTTGGTGAACAATAGTAGATAGTAATAGTTTCAGAGGTCTGTTGGTTCATCACACTCTACAAGGTTTGGGTAAGCTCTCAGACAATCAGTTTGGTTCCTCTATTGTCATGTCCAGACCTTGTATATGTTTACCTGCTTATTGAAGTCTGAATAATGGTGTTTGATCACCTGAGAACTTTAAAATAGTATTGTCTCTAGGAGGAAAGAAAAACAATCCCTTTACCCATTACATTTCTCTAGCTAGATGGTTCAACCAAGACAAAATTAACTCTTAGCATCCGGCTATTGCTGAGCTGTTTGCCATATAATATTATGTCTTGATAAAAGTCATATTCTTGAGACATGATTCAAAAGCCCACAACAAAATCCCCCTTTGTTTGGGGTACAGGCACGTGTATAGGGGTGTCTGTGTCGCAAAACATGAGTGGGGCTTTTGGCTAGAGTGATTGTTCGTCTTCTCCGGTGAAGTGAATGAAATAAAAAAAAATAAAAATTTTTTTTTTTTTTTTTTTATATAATAAAATGGCAGCGGTGATGCTGGTTGGTCCTCAACTTGACTCGGCGTCTTTAGATGGACACTTCCGATGACGATCCTGGTCTTGTGATGAGGCCGGCCTGGCCTGACACATCCACCTTGGGGTCCATGGGTCCTCCGCACGACAGGTCTCTTAGACGGTCTCCTAGGCGGGTCTTTTCCTCTGGACTAGCCCTTGGTGGCCTGGGACATCAGGTTATCGTCTCCGGATCGATCTCTGGCATCTGGTCTTTCCCACAGGACATTATAGCTTCCTTCTAGGGTCCGGTCATTGACACCTCCGATCGCCGGTCTGGTCATAGTCTGGGCCTTCCTTTCTAAATTATTAAAATGAACAGTTTGAGTAATGGATATACATAAAATTATATTACTGGATCCTGTAAGGCAAAAGATGAATTATATGTTTAAAGGAAATTTAATAATGATCTCAATATCTCCAGATAGGAATTGGTGGGTTCAGTCTTCCAACAACTGCAATTGAGACTTCGGATGGCAAGCACGTAATTGGTTGATGTGCACCCATCTATCACTGATTTCACCATACCGGGTAACCTGCAATTTATATGCGACCGGAGAGATTTTATCAATGATAGAGAACGGACCTTTCCAAGATGGAAGGAATTTCCGTTCCTTGATCTGGTCTCTTGCAAAGTTGTATAGATAGACTTTGTCACCAATCTCATATTCCTTCTTGGAGGTTTTGAGATCATAGTATGTCTTAGCACTAGTTGCAGCTCTTTCCAAATTTCGCTGGGCAAAGGCAAAAGCATATTGCAGATGTTTACGTAAATCCTCTATGTACTGGTGTGTGGTGGTAGCATTGATCAAATTTTGATCTGTAGTGCGATACAATAAGTGCTGGGGCAGTACCATCCGTCTACCTGTCATCAGTTCAAAAGATGACATTTTTGTAACTGTATTCGGAGTAGCCCTCAACGCCATCAGGACCAGCGGAAGTTTAACATCCCAGTCCTTGCCTGTTTCCTTAACAAATTTCTTAAGGACGTTAACGATGGTCTGATTGTATCGTTCTACACCACCACTAGAGGCTGGCCGATAAGCGATATGCAATTTCCTTTTAACCCCCAAAATTTTCCACAATTTGGCCATCACTTCGCTAGTGAAGTGCGATCCTCTATCAGACTCTATCCTCTGAGGTAAACCAAAACGAGAAAATACATGATTTATTAGCAATGCAGCACATGTCTCGGAGCTGTTATTTGGTGCTGGTATACATTCGACATACTTGGTGAATAAACATGTAACTGTTAACATATACCGATTTCCTCGTGAAGATTTTGTTACTGGCCCAATAAAATCCATCTGAAGGTCTGACCAAGGCATACATATCCCCCTCTTCTGGAGAGGTGCTCTGTGAGTTGGCTTGGTAGGTTGAAATTGGGGACATATTAGGCAACCTTGGCAGTATTCCTTCACATCACGTAACATATGAGGCCAGTAGGCATAATCCCGCAGGATCTCATACGTGATCTTCTCTCCACGATGACCGGAAGTGGGAGCATCATGGGCATGCTGTAGCATCAAACCTCTAAATTTAAGTGGGACGACCCATTGTTGTACGCCACCCTTTGAGGTTCGTATCAACAATCCCTGGTATAAAGAGAATTGGGATTTGGATTTCATTAAGATACGTAAATCCTCCTTCCCACTACATACTTCCTTATTTATGGGATTTTGGTTGGGATCTTCTATATGACTATAAAACAAGCCAATTATTGGGTCTTCTTTTTGGGCAGTAATTAAATCCTCACTAGGAGAATCGTGACTCCACTGGATTGCATTTGGATCACCAGCTGTTCTGGCCTGTTGCCTGGTGACAGCTTCAACCTGTACGGTACCTAAAAATTGGTCAATGTCTATCAGTTCACCGGTGATTGCCCCTTCCTTGGCTAGAGAATCGGCCAGATCGTTCCCTTCTTTCTCGGCACCTAGAACCTTGGAGTGGCCTTTGGTCTTCTTGAAGTGCAGGGTGAGATCATTGGACCTTACCAGTTCATCGATGTGACAAAAGAGCTTACCATGTTTCACGGGTTTGTGATTACTCTTGTTCATGCTGTTTCGCTTCCACCTAGGGAAATACTCCACAAAACTATTCCTGACATAATTGGAATCGGTTATGATGGCACACTCTCTGATGTTGAACTCTATAGCCATCTCAACTGCTCTAAGAATTGCAGTAAGTTCAGCAACCTGACTGCTTTTTGGTCCAAGTTTGTATCCCACAGAAATTGGGGTGACACCTTGGGTCCAAACGATTCCAATACCTGCCACTAGTTGGAGCTGTTCCCCATCCTTGTGATGAAAAGCACAACCATCCACATATACACACGGCAGCTGTTTACAGTATTCTTCATCGTAAACCTTGTAGGGAGAGAACAGTTGTTCTTCCAGAAAGTCAGTGTCCGGGGCCTCCATAACAGGCGTAGTTGCGGAACAATCATGGAGCTCGGCTAGGCCCTGGGCTACTGGACTTTCCTTGTTCTGTTTGTACCGAATTTCAAGAGGCCACCCTTGCAAAGACAAAGTCCAAGCAGTGATGCGGCTATTAGACACATTTCCTCCCTTGATACGTTCACTCTTTAAATACTGTAAAGGCTGGTGTGCCGTTTCAACAATGATTCTCTCTCCCTGAATGTAACTGCGAAAATTCTGTAATGCCCACACGGTGGACAATAGAGCTTTTTCACAGTCACTGAACTTTACTTCAACCGGGGACAAAGTTTTACTGGCATAGGCAATCACCTTACTGACATCATCACGTTTCTGGTAAAGAACAGAACTCATACTTACCTGCGTAAACCCTGTCTCTAGATAGAAATTTTTACCCCCTTCGGGATATCCGAGACACGGAGCTTGTGTGAGACGTTCCTTTAACTCCTTCATGGCGTCCTCCTGTTTCTTACCCCACGACCATTCGACATCCTTCTTCAGTAGGTGAAGCAGTGGCTTGCTTATCTCGGCGTAATTATCAATAAACTTACGCGAGTAGTTTACCATACCTAGGAAGGATCTCAATTCTTTAAGGTTAGTAGGGACTTTACAATTCAGAACCGCCTCAACTTTCTTCTTTTGTGGGTTCAAACCTTCAGCAGTAACTTCATGGCCTAGGAAGTTTACCTTCGTGCGACACCACTGGGCTTTTTGTAAGGACAGTTTTACTCCTGCTGCTTTTAATTGGCCCAGGACATGCCGAAGTTCTGTAATGTGTTTGGCCATATCTGTACTTTTGATCAGGATATCGTCCACATATGCCAACGTCCCCCTTTCGAAGGCGTCTGGCATGGCCTTGTGCATGAACACAGCAAATTCATGTCCGGAATTTATGAATCCGAAAGGCATTCTCACCCAACAATATTGTCGATTCCCAAAACTGAAGGCCAGTTTGTATTGGTCTTCCTCGCTCACCTTTATGGTCCAATACCCCTGTGCACAATCCAAGGCTGTGAAAACTTGGGATCCTTGGAGCTGGGCGAGACACTGGTCTATGTATGGGACCGGCCATCCTGACATGTACACACGTTTGTTTAGCTGACGGAGATCAGCGCACAAACGCCATTGTCCATTGGGTTTTAAGATACCCAGGATCGGGTGGTTGTAGGAGCTGTGGATGGGCCTAATTATACCCCTTTCATGTAACTTCCTGATAATCTCAGCTAGAGATTCATAGGAAGCTAATGGTAACCTATACTGTCTTACGAATACTGGTGGGGCATCTGGATCTGTTTGGATCCTAGCGATGTGTAGGTCAGTAGTCCCACAATCGTAAGAATCCTTGGCAAAGATCTCTTGGAATTCAAGGAGAAGCTCTCGGAGCAATTGTCGGTCGAGATCACTGGCACACGCGTCGGCGAGGGCCACCATCTCTTCCACTAACTCCTTGAATCCAGGAAAGCTTTCCGGCTGACCTATCTCATATGCCTCTTCAAGTTTCGTGGTGAGGTCATTGGGTATGTGATGTGTGTGTGTGTTCTCCTGCCATCCAGGTTCTTTGGGGTACTCTTGTTCTTTGATTGGGTGATCAAAGACAATTGATGTCTCTTCGATTCGACAGGTGCCATCTTTAGAATCGAATGGATAAATGGACTCTATGGTGAAAATACCCTCTGGTAATGAATGGAATGTTTGTTCAATTAATTGTTCCTCCGACAAATATTCATCGGGGATGAGTCCAATCACCTGGTTAGTGACCCCAAAGGTGTAATATTCAGTCTCTACCGCTAGACCAATAAGGGTCTCTTTGGGTAAGACGATGTCCTGATTGGACAGATTATGTACGTAAATGTACATCGGGGATTGATGTGTGTTGACTAGGGGCGTGTGTGTAATGTTCAGTCCCTCCCCCTGCATTTTATGGGAGAAGCATACTAATGCATCTGACCCCTTCAGTCTATGTCCCTTTTTAACTTGGATGGGGAGTATGAAGTTATTAATGCCCTTAGGAATTGTAATCTTTTGGGCTACCTGGACTTCAACAGCATAAGGCATCTGTTGCTGGGATTTTAAAGCTAAGTCCAGATTTTGGTATTTTTCGGGGTCCCCCTTTAGTCGACTCCATAAACAGTCATTAATTAGGTCGACTTGCGTTGCAAAGCGATGTAATATATCGTTGCCAAAATAAATTTTCGTTTGGGGATTATCCAAGACTAGGAACACATGGGTGGCTGTTTTGTTTCCTACAGTGACGTTTAAGAGACACCTAGCCATTGAATTGTGATCATCAGAGTCATCAAGGGAGTCTGAAATCCAATGACGCTGAGGTGTGGAGAAACGGATCATTTCCATTTCGGTTAGGTGTTTTATCAGCCCATGGCTTACAAAGCTGTGTTCCTGTCTCAAATCTAGTTTGGCATATTTTGACCTATTAAGACCATTTATCCGGATGGGGATAAACAAGTCGCTGTTAACCCTTTCAATACCTGTCAAGAATTGGGTATGATCTCCCCCTTTTCTTGGTTTATCCTCCTGATGAAAAGATATCGTAAGGATGTCATCTTGGAGGGAAATATCTTTTATTTTATCTTGGGGAATTCTAAAAATGTGTTCCTCATCTCTTCTGATAGGGTTATGGTCATCAGGTTTGATAACCGTTACATCAGGAAGTTGGCTGTTCCTGAAATGGATTTCTAATGATCCAGGCCTTTCTTCCACCAGGTGGCAGTGTTGTCGGGAATGGGGAGTTTTAAGTTTCCCATATTTAATTGGGGTATTTACCTGTGACCACAGGACTTGGTTCACACAGTCAACTATGGTGTTCAGCCTTTTTAGGAAGTCCATCCCAATTATCATGTGGTGCTGGGAGATACTGGCAATGATGATGGGGTGTCTCAGTTCCTTATTACCCAGTTTCAGTTTAAGCCAGGCGGTACCCATGACTTGTAACGGGTCTCCACCTACACCAATCAATGAGCTGTCAAAACTTTTAAGTCTCGGCTTGGTGGGCATGACATTCGCCACTTTGTCAAAATGTTCCTGTGACATGATGGTTGCTTGGGATCCAGTGTCTATTAAGCCGACAATCGAAAGATCACTGGCATCCTGCACCTGCACCGTGGCATAATATCTCCCATCAGATTCAGTCAGCTCACACATGAAATTAGTGTGGTTGAAGATCTGTGGGCCCTTCAATAACCTATGACTAGCTCTTATCTCACCGCATGTGGTGGACACATCACCCTTATCCTCCCTGGTGGGATTCTTGGACTGTCTCAAGACAGAAGCACAACTAGAAGTTGGTGCTCCGTCTGGCTTGTCAATCCCGACGACTTCCGATGCCGCGACTATATTAGGGGCAATAGATGGACACTGAAAAACAGGAGAATCATTAATAACCAACAACTGGTCCCCCTTTGCCTGAGAACTAGATTCTCTATTAGTAGGCGTGTCAGGGACGGGGCACACATCTCCTGTCATTTGACTCAGTGTCCTCCCCTGTTGGTTTAAGGCTTGGTTGCCTGTTAATTCTGTGACCCTTGGTTGGTCACAGGAGCTGCTCCTAAAAAAGGATTGGATGGAAATTGAGTGACAAGCCTGTCCATTTGTTCAGCCATTTTGCTGACCTGTGCCTCTATTTGTCCAATACGCTCAGAGGAGTCATTCTGTTGATTCTCCCTTTTCCTATATTTGCGCTTGTATTTTGGACGAGACTGGTAATGAGACTCAGAGTCAGAACTACTGCTCTGGTCCCGACGCCATTGTTCTCTCTGAGGTTTTGGGGTCTCCCTGTTATTAAAGGGAGCCTGGGGTACTGTATCCCCCCTTTGAGCCTGAGGGTGTTCTTGGCGTGGAGGAAATCTTTGGAAATCGGAGTTTTTATTAAAATTGGGATTCTTATTGTAATTATGGTTCCTGTTGAAATTGGGGTTCCCATAAAAATTCCCATGTTGGTTTTGGCGAGGATAATAGAACCTCTGAGGATACCATTGCCTCCTTTGATTTTCATCACTGTACTGGCCCTTACCATACTTTTTATTCTTCTCACTTCCACTACCGTAGTTCCCTGGCTTTTGCCTATCCTTTCTCACCCACTGGTTTTGGGGTGCAAAGTTATGGACCTCCTTCACTTGCTGGGTTTGAGGTGCAAATCTAGGGGAACCATTGGTTTTACCCCCACGGACTACTTCCGCATATGATTTCTTCTCTGCCTGCACATTTGGATTTGGAGGGGAAACGGTAGTGGCTGCTACTATCTTGGGGCTATTTTTAGGTTCTCTTTTTATCCCGCCCTCACTGGACTGTTGGATCGAGAATAAATAGTCACTCTCTCTCACCAACCAATCAAGAGAGCATCCCTTTCTGTAATCCTTTGCAAGTCCCAATTTTATGTAAGCAGGTAATGCTTCATAGAATAGTGTCTTGAATTCTGGCTGGTTAGGATTGGGATCCTTTTCAGCCAGGAAATAGGCATTTCTGAGGACAGCCAGAAATTCTGCAGGGCTTTGGTGAGGACCACACTTTAAATTGTAGGCCGCAGCCTTGGCAGAGGTTACAGTTTTATAAGGCCCAAATTCCATGTGGCACTTATGTTTAACCTCTCTCCAGGACTGATTGGAATAGGCCCTCAAGGTCTCAAAGAATTGCCGGTATTTCTCCTCAAACACCCATGGCAGCAATTCTATTTTGGTGTGGTCATCTCTAATGCCCAGAATCTCTAACGTCTGTTCATATGTTTTCATGTGTTCGGTGATTTCAAGGGACCCTTTCTTAGAAAACATAGGAACAGTGTCCTTCAGGAACTTAATGACCTTTGGGGTGTCATATCTCCTGAATGACCCCTGGGATTTCCCTTCCTGCCTATATGAAACCTCATATCTTTCTTCAGAGCGCTCTGGAGTGTATCTTGAAAGCTTAGGAGGTGACCTATATTCTGACCCTGACTCACTATCAGATACTTCGCTGTGATGCGGGTATCTCCGCTCATCAGCCTCTGGCTTGACTGGGTTGGTCCGTCTTTGGACCCCAGAATTTATTTGGGCCGTCAACCTTATAATCTGCTCCTCCAGAGTTTTCTGCTCAGATTTTATCAAGGTAAGTTCTGACTGGTCATGCTTATCCCCTGGGTGAACTTTAATTTTGACAGGAGATAACCTCTCTGATCTGAAGTACTCCACCTCATCTTTTAAGTCCTGATACTTCTTTTGAAGTTGTTTTAATTCCTGAAAGTTTCTTTCATATAGGTCCTGAGCACTTCGAAAGTCTCCGACCAATCTATCATAATGTTTCTCGGATTCGTCTAAACGAACACCGGCATGACCAAGCTTCCCTTTCAAAGACTCAATGTCCTGATTTTTGCTTTCTAACAAGAGGCGGGCCTCTGACAACTCTTCCCTTAGAGTCCTGGTCTGCTGGGCAGCTCCAGCGGTCATGAACCATAACATGGGCCAAGCTTCTAGGAGAAGTCTGTCACGGCTTCTATCACTTTCTGCTCCAGCAAATGCTATTAAAAACCCAACAACCTGGCCCTTTTGGTTGAACAGGTCCTCAAAGGTATTCATGGCCTGCTCCTTCTCTTCATCCACAAATTCATTATTGCTATCCCCCAAATTCAATCTCTTGCGGAGATAATCTATTACTCCACATTCAACATAATTCTGCCAAGCACCGGCAGCTTTCCGGGCTGGCTTCATAACTTCCTGCTCAATGCCTTGAGCCGCCATATTTTCCTCGTTATGCTTGGAAGAGGTGGATCCGTGATTACTGGATGCCATTTTGATACAAAATATATGTTTGATAACGTGTACAAATATACAATCACCAGTGCGTTTTGTGTTATGGTACGATTTCTATGGCTCTCAGCAGCGCCTCCAAATTTATGTTGTGGTGATTTATGTAAGGATATATATTATTTATAAAGGGCGTGTCCCTTTCCCTTAGATGAAATATTACAGTGCCTCCAGCCGTTAAAATACGGCAAATATTTAGTAAACCAATAATTTGGACACCTTGATAATTTGATCACCACTTATTATTATACCTTGAATTCTTTTAGCCAATATGATTTCGTACCATACACACAAAATTTGCCTTATAATAGATAAATATAAAAATTTATTTATGTACAAAAATTATATATATATTAACACAAAACACAAAAGACTGGTGATAAATGAATATTGGTACACACAATCAAAAATATATCCTACCAATGTAAGATACAATAATAATGTCTCTAACTAATTACATCAATCACAAATTTAAATGATATGATATTTATTAAATTTATTAATAATTAATAATTTCGAATATCTCAAAGGTTATATTCTCGCATGCCGTGGCCATAGGCTTGCAAGAAGTAAGCCCTTGATATGTGATACTCTGGTTATTAATATTCAATAAATTATGAAATATGGAAAAATTTATAATATGGCAATAAACAATTTTTAACAGTAACACAGTATCTGACTACATATATCTAACTATCCAATATTGTGGTAATACACTACGGTAATTTTTATGATTCTACACAACAGAGGAAATAATTAATACAACATCAAATAAACATCTCACCACACCCGGACGTCAGACTAGGCAACTCTCCCGTGGATTTAGCTGGCAGTGGAACGCCTTTAGACTGATATATAGGCAAGTGATAGATTTAATAGGGGAGAATGTAGGAAGTTATAAGTTTAGAGGTTTAAAGTTTTAGGAAGTTTGAAAAGATGGAAGAGTAGTTATTTCAGCAGAGATCTTCTTCAGATGTCAGGTCTTTCCATGAGGTCTTATGAGGGTTCTTCTTTTTCATGAGGTTTTTTTTCTGTTACAGCACATGGGCTTTTTATATCCACTAGTCCATTGTTCTAAGATACCTTCCCACCAGGCTTCCTGATTGGCTAGTTGAGAAATGTGTGTACATAAGCTATTTCTCACCTGCCCGCCAGGTGGCGGTCATGTATCACAGAACAATGTGAGCACTTGAGATGACTCATACCTTGGGTGAAATCTTCAGGTAATTTCAGGAATAAAATATACGGCTCTTTCCAGATATAGCAGTGATACCTATATTATTCTAAATAGGGACCATGGAATATAGGTGTATATTAGGTTATTCCTCCTTGAAGTATCATCCTGTTTGTTTCTTGATAAGACATGTAACTAATGCTAGTTTATAATACATCTTACTTCCCATCATCTCAATACTCAAGTTAGTGATATATAGTTCCCATTGCTGAGTATTTAGTGGTGTTTAAAGTCTATGACATCTTATTCATAATCTGTTTTTGTAGTACATTTTTGTAATGATATACAGTGAACTTTTAAACTTAAATGTCCTGAATTTCACCCCTTGGTTTCAGCATCAACATTTCCTCTGTTGTAGGGAAAAAATCTCTGTTTGCCTAGCCCTTGTATCGGACTCATAGTAAACAATTGTTAATGCTTTCACCCTTGGTGAACAATAGTAGATAGTAATAGTTTCAGAGGTCTGTTGGTTCATCACACTCTACAAGGTTTGGGTAAGCTCTCAGACAATCAGTTTGGTTCCTCTATTGTCATGTCCAGACCTTGTATATGTTTACCTGCTTATTGAAGTCTGAATAATGGTGTTTGATCACCTGAGAACTTTAAAATAGTATTGTCTCTAGGAGGAAAGAAAAACAATCCCTTTACCCATTACATTTCTCTAGCTAGATGGTTCAACCAAGACAAAATTAACTCTTAGCATCCGGCTATTGCTGAGCTGTTTGCCATATAATATTATGTCTTGATAAAAGTCATATTCTTGAGACATGATTCAAAAGCCCACAACATGTGGCAGCATAGAGATTGGCCGTATTCTGTGCCTCCACGTATACACATACCTGTTTTGTGTTGGCAGCATGCCCCCAGCACTCTGACAGTACCGTCACTGACAGTTGGAAGCTGGTAGGATGGGCTTCCAATTATCTAATCATCCAATCACAGGGATCACATGGTGCGGAAGCTGAGCAAGCAGGTAACGATGCTCCGGTGTTGCGATCTCTTAAAAGGCTGGGAAGAAGGGGTTAATGAATACAGAGTTGCATTCATTTGTGTCTGTTATATCTGTCTGGAGATTAGTCCAAAGATGTACAGTTTTTATTCAACTGTGTGTGGCAACATATCCTAAAAATCCAGAGCTATGAACAGGGGATTCTAAGAAGATCCTGGGATTTCCCGCTGTAAACGCATGTGTTCTGTATTGCAGACATCTAGAACTGCATTCACCTGATGCCAAGCATACTGCGGTGCTGCGAGCAAAAGATCCTGCGGCGGCCCAGACCTGGTTCAACGCAATTCACGGGGCGGTGACGGAACTTCTTCCCAAGGTGATGGCCGAAGTCCAAACTCAGCTGGGAAAAAACGGAATCTCTGGAAGTCATGAAATTCGGCACATGGGCTGGCTAGCAGAAAAGGTCAGTTTGTTGTGTCTTTAACCTTTAACCCTTTTCCGCCTACTCCGGTGTCCTTGTACAAAGTTCTGAGTGCCTGGGGGGCGGGAAAATTTTCGATCATGTGACTACTGTGTTTGGCTGTCATAGTGGTCACATGATCAGGAGTCGTTCCACCGGCTATGGATTATTAGTGAGGGCCGAGAGCTGTCTGTGACAGCCCAGTGTCTGTGCTGGAAGCTTGCAGTGAGCTTGTTCTCAGCACAGAAACATTGGCTGCCCAACAACGCACATGTGTGGGTGTTAAAGCCTGCCCTTGTGGCTGCAAATATGTGTTATTTGGGTGACAACAGGTTAAAGTGGAACTTAACCCCCCCAGGTTTAATTTTACTCTAAACCCCCTCCTACCTTGTGTGCTGGGGTGAACTTAAATAACATACCCAGCCATCAACTGCAGCATTGCCCTGCAGTAATCTGCTGAAAGCGGAACCCACAGGGCCTTGTGCCGCCATCATTGGAGCCAGCTTTCTCTTCCAGGTCCTAGCAAGCAGCTCCCGATGACACTCCACTGCGCATGCACAGCGTATTGTACATAGCGCCAAAGCCACCTGAGACACATGATGTTGGTATCCTAGGGGGCTTCAGGTGGGGTTGGGAGGATGTCATTCTTACCTAAGCGAGGAAGGCAGAAGCATGGGGTGTGTTCTCCTAAAGAAAGAAAGAAAGAAGTACAGGAGTTGGACAAAAATATGGAAACACTAAATGATTTGCAGGTGTGAAAGTGATGACATGGTTTGCGTTGAAAGCGGAAGTGACGTAACATTCTTTTGCTTCCGCTGTGTGATGAGACACCTAGCTAACAAGTGGAAAGCCTCACGTCCGTCATTTACTGCGTGCGCAGCTAGTAATATGGAGTCATGTCAGAGCTTACTGGGCTTCAAAGAGGGCAAATTGTTGGTGCCACTCAGCTGGAGCCTCTGTGACTGAAGTTGCCAATTTATTTGCCGTGTCACGAGGTACAATATCAAAGGTTATGGCGGCATATACAGTTTCTGGGAAACCGATGTCTGGGCAGCCATATCTTGGTGTTCTGCAGCTCCCATTGTCACCTTGAAAGATAGTCACTGCCAGTGACTATGTACAAATTTTGGCCGACTATGTGCACCCCATGGTGCAGACATTGTTTCCTGAAGACCGCGCCATTTACCAAGCTGACAATGCTCCGAATTCACACAGCTGGCGTTGTCAAATCACGGTTTGGCGAGGATGCAGACAAAGTCTCACACCTTCCCTGGGCGCCACAGTCGCCGGACCTCCATATCATAGAGCCATTATGGTCAACGAGATTTGGGCATGTTTTCCGCCTCTGGCATCTCTGCGAGAACTGGAACGATTTTTGTATGAAGAGTAGTATCAGATTGCATTATCCACCACCCAAGACTTATATTTGTCAATTCCCAGGAGAATTCAGACCATCTTGGATGCTAAAGGCAGTCCAACACTATAGGAGCTAATGATTTCGTTCTTTTACCTAGTGTTTCCATAATTTTGTCCAACCCCTGTAACTGGGACTGAAGGTTCATGTTAAAATCTTAGTAGTTTGACGTCATCGTGTTCTTGCTCTATCTGTTTAATGTGCTGATTGTCTGCTTGTTATTTGGGTCCACTTTAAACTATGATCAGTTACTTAGGCGGAGACCTTTCTCTGCCACCTACTGGAATTTGTCATTTCTGTGCAATGTATGCGATTAAAGAGGGGACTCCGTATGCAGCTTTCATTGAATGTTGCCACTTAACAGCAAGCACTGAACACATCAAATATGCCACAGTCTCCTGGGAAGTGTAATTAGTCGGTTTGTTTGAATTTGGGGTTTTACTGTTACACTTAGGAATCGGGGGAGGCTGAGGATAGGGCCACTGTAGCTGACAAGCCCCCTTTGCCAGTCACACTTCGTGAACAGGGGATTGTGGGAGCTATGCTGTGTCTGAGATCAATGTTAGTGACACCCACTAATTGGGCATTCGTCGGGGAGGAGCAGAGAAGCTGGAAATTAAGGAACCAAAAAGAGATTTACTTCACATTTCAATACTGTTTCATTGGAGAAGTGAATACAGGCATTTAGACATGCAAGGATGGATCTGTATTTATGTTTTTAATTCCTTCAGGAGTTAATTTTTTAAGGCCCAACACTGGAAACACTTTTTAGTCGGTTATTGTGTACCGAGAATACTATCTCTACAGTCAATGACCTTACATTTTCCAAAATACAATATTTTTCCCTAAAGCGGGCCTTTAACGTCTTAAGGGGCCATGCACGGTGCTTACAAGAAGGTGTCCGTTCCGATATTGGGAGCACGTGTAAAGGTAAAGGTACTCTGGGCTCTGATTTGGGTCACGCCGTGTACATCGTTCTCTGGGGAGGTACAGTAGTAAGTGTAGATGGTGAGACGACTTGTTCAGCTGAGCCAATGCAGATTTAATGAGCATCACACTTGTTAGCGTTGGCGGTTGGATTGGCTGGATGTCCGTAAAGACAGATGGATCCAGTGAATGCTTCCTGTTAATATGGAAGATGGACAGTCTAGGTGTTGATAGACATCGTTTATCTATTTACTTTGTACAGGTATTGTCATTTGCTTTTTACGAACACGTAATTTCCAAAGGTTTTGCCCATTTATAACAGTCCCTGAGCGATTTCTCTGCTCCTTTTTTGTTATGTTTCCACAGAAGTTGAAGCGTATCTAAACCCGAGAACAAAATCTTTTCCAGTTTACCAATCTTTAGATTTGGTGGCTGCCATTGTTTTATTTTTATTAGGATTACCTAGTTTTTATGTTAAGCTGGTAATCATGTTCACTTCCTGTCCTAGGGTGACAACACTCAATGTACTATATCTATTGTAATGTTTGGGGGTTGTTTAGCTCAGGGTAGCGCTCACCAGCAAGTAGAATCCACACCAGAAATTGTTGTTTTAGAGTTTCTTGGCCCACTTTTATTTAAAAAAAAAAAAGTCCACACAATGTATGTTTGCCACATCAGCAGAAAACAACCAATCCAGCCTCCTGGCTTGCACTTGTAACAAAATAGTTCTTCAGCCTCCTGGCTTATGTACTGCAGTTCTGCTCAGGCCTTCCACTATAGACCCTCGTCAGTCCCCCATAGACCACTTCCTCGCCAACACTGTCCACACAGCTGGCAGCCCCTCGCTGCCCTGATCCTCAGGCTCTGGACTCTGTCCTTTCCAATGCACATATGCACTCCTCTGGATTCTCCCTTGCACATACCTGGATTCCTCGGGAGGATAGAGCCCAGAACCCTGGTCCTGTCTCTACAAAAAGCCCAGAACCCACCTGCATAATCAGTGTTCTGGCTATTCCTAAAATCTAGTCCCAGGATTGCAGATTTCTTCCCGCCAAGATCACTTTGAAATTTCCAGGCTCCAGGTCCCAAAATGGACCTTTATGAAACAATGAAGAAACTGAAAAGCCAGTTTCCTCTGCATTACACAAACTCCCTGGAGCCCCTTAACCTGCCTTGTTGAGGATCCTGGGTAGCATAATATCCTTTTACCAACATGACAGATCACCGCACTGTCACACTATGGAGAGCAGCATTGTCACCCTAGGACAAGAAGTGTGTCAGGGCTACAGAACAAACACGTGTCGGCTTGTGAGCTGCTATGTGAGTAATAAATCTTACCAAGTGCTGATTGTGAATCGCCTGCACCTAACACATGCTCATACTAGTGTGTAAAAAAAACAAAAATCCACAATGTGCTGCGCTTCACTTCAAAAATAATATGTGTATCCAATCACTAATATTTCTAATGCATATCCAGATATATAAATGAATATAAATATATGTAATTGTGCATCCAGTTACTATTAGTTATATATCAAAATAAATGTAAAAGTGAATGAACCAATGATGATTGTCAACAACAGTGTCCATATGATTGTTATAAGCAGTCAAAAGAAAAATCCATATATGAGTTCCTTCAAACGTGTAAACTTTGCTTTATGTATAATATCCCGTGCTTCTTAAAAAGTATTTGGTGCAAATAACTTGCATAAACGTGCTCCCCCCCCCTGGTTGTGCTCTCACCTCAAATATATGAACAAACCGTTAAGTAAGGTCATATAGCGCTTGTGTCCCTTTAAATGGACCAAAGTGTGGATGGGACGGTATCCTGCTGTTTGGGGTCCTTCTCCACTCAAACGATAAACTCCCCTTCCACGGTGGTTATTGTAGAGGAATACATCAAATCATAGTGTATTACCCTTTAAAAATCATTTTTATTAATAAAAGTAATGCACTCACATGTACTCTATGTTAAAACCGCATTGTGCACAAAATGTGTCCTCCAGAACATTTTCCCAGGTGAAAATCCTAAAATTGCCAGCTGGTGTCAGTATGGTACCATCGAGCATCGTGAGGGGCTTTGACGTCATGACGCTGGATGGAGCACGTTTATGCAAGTTATTCGCACCAAATACTTTTTAAGAAGCACGGGATATTATACGATAAAGCAAAGTTTGCACGTTTGAAGGAACTCATATTTGGATTTTTCTTTTGACTGCTTATAACAATCATAGGACAGAGAGATGTTTCATAAGCATGTTTTCATCACCTCGATGGAAGCTATATAGGTGGTGCTCTGATCGAAGGAGTTTTACACACAGGTTGGACTGATTTTAAGAAAGTTGTAGATCTTTGCATTTGTACACCAGAACATGCAAACCTATTACTTGATGTAAACACAGCCGGTAATCATCTGTGCATATCAGATGGCATGAAAACTGTATCCTGGACCCATAAAAAGCAGATTTGCCCAGGATTGCCAAACAGATTCCAGCAGCTTCCTTAGGTGTTAAGCACTGGGACATTTTCCTCAGGGCGACATTACTGGGAGGTAGAGATTCTAAAAGAATGAGTGGGGGGATAGGGATGTGCTATTCCAGCATGGACAGATTAGGACCTTTTTTGTGGATTGCATTTAATAAGAAGTACTTGTGTTTGATGAGGTTTTACAGCAATTATGACTTCTCTCATGACCTTTGTCTGCAACAGCTATCAGGAATTTCCATGAGGAGGTTCAGGGTGTATCTGGATTATGAGGCTGGTGAGATCTCTTTTTATGAGCTATGTGACCCCATCAGACACCGCTTCATTTTCACTGAGCACCTCCACACTGTACTGTATGTAGAGAAACGTTGTGTACAGATGCAAGACCAACCACCACAAAGAGGACCTGTCAGCTCTTGTACTGTCCTAGCTGAGTGTATTCATCCTGCCGGATTCCTGTTTTATAGGAAATGATTGCTATATTTGTATATTTTTATGTTCTTCAGTCAGTGTCACACCTTGCTTAAATGTTAAAGTCATCATTGTCATTCCTCAGCTTGGCAGTGTTAGACTACTCTGGGTTTTTGTTTGTAAGGCCTCCTACACATGACCATTTGGGTGCATAAAACAGATTCCAGCAGCAAGAGTCATCGGATTCTTGCGATTGGAGTGACAGGTGCATGCGAAGAGAGGAGGCCGCTCAGCCTATGTAAACTATTGACAGGCTGACAGTGGCCACCACAGTTCACATGTAGCCGCACACCAAGCAGGTACCTGTGGTTAGGGGCTGTGTCCAGGCTAAGACATCTGTTCCTGACCTCAGGTAACCCCGTGGTGTGCGGCTACTCAGCCTGTTTTTTGGCTTATATAGGCTAAGTCACTATTTGTGTGTACCTGTCATTCCGATGGCGGGAGTCTACTGATTCTTGCTGCGGAAATCCAATGTATGCAGCTAAATGGCTGTGTGAAGGAGCCCTTAGTGTTGTTTCCAATAGTTAAATCATGTGTATACGTGTGTGTACGTATAAAGTCATTTATAACTCTGCCCCAAATTACATCAACGATCTTGTCTCTAAATATCACCCAAACCGTCCCCTCCGCCCCTCGCAAGACCTCCTGCTCTCTAGCTCCCTTGTCTCCTCCTCCCATGCTCGTCTCCAGGACTTTTCCAGAGCTTCCCCTATCCTCTGGAACTCTCTACCCCAATCTATCAGACTATCGCCTACTCTGCTCACTTTTAGGCGATCTCTGAAAACCGATCTCTTCAAGGAAGCCTATCCTGCCCTCAGCTAATAATGGAGTCTTCTACTTTTCCAACCAGTCCATCCCCCACAGTTACTACCTTTTGTACCACTAGCCCCTCCCTCCTAGATTGTAAGCTCCAAGGAGCAGGGCCATCCTAACCCTCTTGTATTGTTGCTGTATTGTCTCCCGTTATATTGTAAAGTGCTGAGCAAACTGTTGGCGCCATAAATCCTGTATAATAATAATAATCATATGGACACTGTTGTTGACAATCATCATTGGTTTATTCACTTTTTCATTTATTTTGATATATAACTAATAGTAACTGGATGCACAATTACATATATTTATATTCATTTATATATCTGGACATGCATTAGAAATATTAGTGATTGGATACACATATTATTTTTGAAGTGAAGGACGGCACATTGTGGGGTTTTAGGACTACAGAACACCTCCCCCTTTCTCCATCTATACAAGGCTAGGTTCACACCCTCTTTATGCTCTTTCTCTAAAAAGTTATTCACTATATCGTATGGATGTATGTATATTAGAAGCCATAGGAATGACCGTTTCAGGCATTCCCGCCCCTTTCTCAAGCTTAATGCACATTTGAACTTGTGAAAGGGCAGGGATTCCCAAAACTCAAGAAGCGGCTGATTAGGCGGTGGCCTAATGCCTCACCCTCACAGGGGCTTTGCGGCACCTAATTTTCCTACGGCTAGGTTCACACATGTCTGGTGTGAATTTCCTGGTCATTTTCACTGCCAATTTCCAATGCTGCTATTCAGCGGTTCAGCTGCAGTTTTCAAATATGGTTCAGATGCAGATTTATGGAGCTGGTGGCCACTGACGTCTTTAATAATACCTGGTCCACTTCAGGTCCAGACACTTGCACCCCCTTCCAGTCTCGGACAATTTTCAGCTTTCAGCACTATCACTCTTTGAGTGACAATTACTCAGTCATGCAACACTATACCCATATTACATTTTTATCTTTTTATTGTGACAGATAGAACTTTCTTTTGGTGGTATTTGATCACCACGGGGTTTTTTATTTTTTGCTATATAAACGAAAAAATACTGAAAAGTTTGAAAAAAAACAAAACATTTTTTGCTTAGTTTTTGTTATATAGTTTTGCAAATAGATCATTTTTCTTCATAAATTTAGGCCAAAATGTATTCTGCTACATTTTTAGTATAAAAATAACCCAAAACAGTTTTATATTATTTAGTCTGTGTGAAAGCTATAGAGTCTATAAACTATGGGATATATATTTGAAATATATGGCATATGGCTGTGATCAGGATGGTGGTATGACAGTAGCCAAGACACTGTTATGTGGTATGGGGGTGATCAGGATGCTGGTATGGGGTGTGGCTGTGATCGGGATGCTGGTATGGGGTGTGGCTGTGATCAGGATGCCGGTATGGGGTGTGGCTGTGATCAGGATGCCGGTATGGGGTGTGGCTGTGATCAGGATGCAGGTATGGGGTGTGGCTGTGATCAGGGTGCTGGTATGGGGTTTGGCTGTGATCAGGGTGCTGGTATGGGGTGTGGCTGTGATCAGGACGCCGGTATGGGGTGTGGCTGTGATCAGGACGCCGGTATGGGGTGTGGCTGTGATCAGGATGCCGGTATGGGGTGTGGCTGTGATCAGGATGCCGGTGTGGGGTTTGGCTGTGATCAGGATGCTGGTATGGGGTGTGGCTGTGATCAGGATGCTGGTATGGGGTACGGCTGTGATCAGGATGCTGGTATGGGGTTTGGCTGTGATCAGGATGCTGGTATCAGGACGGCTGTGATCAGGACGCCGGTATGGGGTGTGGCTGTGATCAGGACGCCGGTATGGGGTGTGGCTGTGATCAGGATGCCGGTATGGGGTGTGGCTGTGATCAGGATGCCGGTGTGGGGTTTGGCTGTGATCAGGATGCTGGTATGGGGTGTGGCTGTGATCAGGATGCTGGTATGGGGTACGGCTGTGATCAGGATGCTGGTATGGGGTTTGGCTGTGATCAGGATGCTGGTATGGGGTGTGGCTGTGATCAGGATGCTGGTATGGGGTACGGCTGTGATCAGGATGCTGGTATGGGGTGTGGCTGTGATCAGGATGCTGGTATGGGGTTTGGCTGTGATCAGGATGCTGGTATGGGGTGTGGCTGTGATCAGGGTGCTGGTATGGGGTGTGGCTGTGATCAGGACGCCGGTATGGGGTGTGGCTGTGATCAGGATGCCGGTATGGGGTACGGCTGTGATCAGGATGCTGGTATGGGGTGTGGCTGTGATCAGGATGCTGGTATGGGGTGTGGCTGTGATCAGGATGCTGGTATGGGGTATGGCTGTGATCAGGACATTGGTATGGGGTGTGGCTGTGATCAGGACAGTGGTATGGTGTATGGGGGGTGTTTTGTTTGCACTGGGACAGGTGACAAGGCCTCCTGAATGATGTATTATTGATATTGTGGGGCAGTGATCAGGGACACAGGGGAACTAAACTGGGGCAGTGGGGAGGCTGGCAGTGCAGTGTGTGAGGGTACAAGCAGCCTGACATTCAGTGTAAACTCACACACTGCAGGATCGTTCACACTGAGAGCAGAGAGAAGCGATTGGTCACAGCAGTCACATGTGATACACCACGTGATCGCCCTAACACAGCGGTAATGTGATCCACTGTGTCCGGGCGACACACCGATCACCGGGTTTCGTGGTGAGCGCTCTGTGAGCCGCACACGAGCCATCAATGCAGGCTATCGTAAGGAGGGGGCCAGGTAGCTGGCTGCTTGTCCTGGTTTGGTTTGGATTTTGACGGTAACCCCAATGCCAAAAAAAGAACCCTTATCCGAGCATGTGGCCAGGCTAGCCAGTAAAGGGGTGAGACCCCCAGATCCTGCCAACCCAACCCCCCCCATCCATGTCACGGTCATGCAACGCTGTACACGAATGACATTTTTCATTTTGTTTCCCACAAAGATAGAGCTTTCTTCTGGTGATATATGAACACCACTAGGTATTTATTATATAAATGAACATTTTGAAACAAAAAAAACTATATTGTTTACTTTTTGTTATAAAACATATCCAATAAAAATTTAAAAAAAATTTCTTCATAAATTTAGGCCAACATATATTCTGTTACATGTTTTAGGTAAAAAAAAACCGCAAATCAGTAAATGTGTATTAATTGGTTTGTGTGAAAGTTGCAGCGTCTACAAACAATGGGATAAATAATAAATACTGGATTTTTCTTTATCTTTTACATTTATTTATGTTTATACTATTAATGGCGATGATGAGTGGGGCTGTGATAGTGCGCCGAGCAATCTGACACTTTGTCACAACTGACACTGACATCTCCAGTGACACTGATACAGTGATCAGTGTTAATACTATACACTGTCACTGTATAAATGACACTGACTGGGAAGGGGTAACATCTAGGGGCAATCAAAGGGTTAGCGGTGTGTACTGTGTGTACTATGGGCTGCTTTTACTAATCCATTTGGCTGTTTTTACTCTCTGCTTTGCAGGGAGAAAAAAATAGACACATCGCTGCTGTTTGTACAGAGGTCTGTGTTGCTTGTCAACACAGAGCTCTGCTAAGTCATTCGCTCAGCTGTTCAGCAGGTCCCAGCCATAAATCATTTGGCTGAACCTGCTGATTGGCTTGGGCTGTAGCGAATGGCAGCACAGATGGGGGTAACGGGCACACAAGCCCCCTACCTAGAAATGAAAGATCACATACATGTACGTGATCTGGTGCAGAGGAGACCCCAGGCTGCTGTATATTTGCATGGGCCTGTCGGCAGCTGGTTAATTCATGGAACAGAGTTCTACTACCTAATAGTCTCTTATATGTTGTGGTGAGATGTCTGGAATCGGGATCCCAGATCTTCACATCCAGTGCAGCCATGACTAGAGGGTTCAACTCTTCTAGATGTGGGATTCATTTTATTGGATGGTCCATGCAGCAGAATTAGTGGGAACAGATGATACTATGAGAGACAGAAGAGGCCAGAGGGTGACTAAGCCCCGTAGACTCCACTGGGAACTAAAATCTCACTTTTGGGTGGACTGACCCTTTAACTGTACAGGATATGGTGGTGGTACACAAATGAAAGGAGTGCGGGACACACGGAATGATAGAAATGCCAGTCACCACAGACTTGGAATTACACTGTATCTGAGCACCACAAAGAGACAATGATCATTTATTCATTTGTAATAATCAAAGAAAACTCCCCCATCCATCCATGTTTCCATGCTTTATTTTACTGAGAAATCACTTTGAAAAACTCTTGTCTAGCATTTCTGGCTGTGGCCACCTTGAGTAAGGGCAGATGACTGATGTAGCATTTACTCCCTGGAATCCATCTGCCCTTATCTCAGGCACGAGGGTGTGCTTTGCTGAGAAAGCCCCTGTTCCACTCCTGAATACTCCTGGGATGTATGAGTTTATTTGCCTAGGCTAGAAACCAGGAAGTAACTGAGGAATTGTTAATAAAAAAGAATACGTTTAAAACAAGTAAATGTGATCTACGTTCCTAAATACACTGCTCAAAAAAATTAAAGGAACGCTTTTTAATCAGAGTATAGTGTCAAGTCAATTAAACGTCTGGGATATTTATCTGGTCAGTTAAGTATCAGAGGGGGTTGTAAATCAGTTTCAGCTGCTTTGGTATTAATGAAATGAACAGTTGCATTAGATGGGCAACAATGAGACAACCCCAAACACAGGAATGGTTTTACAGGTGGAGGCCACTGACATTTTTTTCCCCGCTCATCTTTTCTGACTGTTTTTCACTAGTTTTGTATCATATGACGCCCTCCCAGAACTGGACAACCGCGCTCTATCCGTTATTGAGCTATAGCGCGCTTGACAAGTGGTTAAAAAGATATCCCAGCATCCTCTGAGATCTCATGTTTCAGTCCATCTGATGCTGCCACGTTGCACCTCAAACTGTCCAGGAGCTCAGTGGTGACCTGGTCCAGATCTGGGAGGAAATCCTCCAGGACACCATCCGTCGTCTAATTAGAAGCATGCCCTGACGTTGTCAGACATACATACAAGCACGTGGGGGCCATACAAACTACTGAGGACCATTCTGAGTTGCTGCAATACAATTTTAGCAAAATGGACTCGTCTGCTGCATTTTTTTTTTCACTTTGATTTTCGGGGTGTCTTTGAATTCAGTCCTCTGTTGGTTGATAATTTTCATGAAACGATGGGGCGTCCTTATGTTCCTAACACATCACCCCGTCCATGTCAGTATAGAGACCCAACATGAGATTTTCCCCATTGAGATCTGATGTGTTCTCAAAGTGTTCCTTTATTTTTTGAGCCGTGTATTTGCTAAGGATAGCAGCAGAAGGATTGAAAATAGCTCATGTTTATTGAGATTGAAGTTTATTTTATTTATTATTTATTTCAGGTACTTCTATATCGCCGTCAATTTACACAGCACTTTACATATATATTGTACATTCACATCAGTCCCTAACCCTCAAGGGGCGTCCAATCTAAGGTCCCTAACTCACATTCTTACATACACCATCTATCTATCTATCCATCCATCTATCCATCCATCCCTTGGCGATTGCATGGACCGTCACTCGTAAGTGACTTTTTCCATGAATTCTCTTAGCAGTTATTTTACAGGGTAGGTTGCCAGGTCTTTCTCCAACCCCCACCATGCAGGAGATCCCACATGGCCAGGGATGAAACTAGGACAATTTAGACAGGAGCCAATTCACCTACCAGCATGTCTTTGGAGTGTGGGAGGAAACCGGAGTACCCAGAGGAAACCCACACAGGCACAGGGAGAACATGCAAACTCCAGGCAGGTGGTGCCGTGGTTGGGATTCAAACCAACGACCCAAGTACTGCCAGGCGGAAGTTTAGCCACTGTGCTGCCCAAGTTGTGCATTCAAGTTTTTCTGTTGCCTGAAGTTGCCCCTCCTTTGATCAATTTATAGTGTTCCATTGAACGGGCTGCCGCCACACGCCAGAATAGACCAAATATCGGACAAGCATCGTTTCTTCTGACTAGATGTGCAGTGTGGTGCGCTGCAATGCATGTTTGTCAGATGTGCGTTCGGTTCCTATTGACAATGGATGGCACTGCAACACGCTAATGCATGGAACACGTGTTGACCTATGTTGCAGGAATGCATCTTACCGCAACACAAAAGTGTGATTGGATGCTTCATGTAAGGTGCGCATAGGCAGGGCAATTCACAGAACGTTCCAATACACAGAGTCCTCCAGCATACTTACCAGCCAGCCAGCAAAATTGGAAAAAGCCTAAAATGTTTCAGCAATTTGTGTTCAGTTTGTTGGATACATTTGCAAATATATGTGAAGCCGCACTGCCACGTCAAGGCTCCTCTGTACAGTGCGGTCCCTAACTCCACTCTAATGTCATTTCCAAATTGTGACATACAGAGCAAGAAATACATTCAGAATGTAAACTAGTTCAACAGAAATTACATCAAAAACAGAGGTTTTGGTTGCATATATTTGCAATCATATACAAAACTACCATCTATAGACGTCTAAAACATGAGTGAAAAAAATACTGTCCTCCAACCTCCCCTTATAGCCAGTCCAACACACGCCTTTAAAAAAGAATACCGGCCTCCAACCTCCCTTTATAGCCGGTCCCACACACACCTGGAAAAAAAATATTGTAGCTCTCTTGTGGGTGAAGAGAGCTGGTGTAATTGCTTTCTTGGAGGCAGGTGCTGATGACAATCCTTCAATAGAGCGATGACGGAGCCTCCACGTGAATGTCACATGCTGACGGAGCCTCCACGTGAATGTCACATGCTGACGGAGCCTCCACGTGAATATCACATGCTGACGGAGCCTCCACGTGAATATCACATGCTGACGAAGCCTCCACGTGAATATCACATGCTGACGGAGTCTCCACGTGAATATCACATGCTGACGAAGCCTCCACGTGAATATCACATGCTGACGGAGCCTCCACGTAAATATCACATGCTGACGGAACCTCCACGTGCTCGGCACATTCTGACGGAGCCTCCACGTGCTCGGCCCATGCCGTCGGAGCCTCCACGTGCTCGGCCCAAGCCGTCGGAGCCTCCACGTGCTCGGCCCAAGCCGTCGGAGCCTCCACGTGCTCGGCCCAAGCCGTCGGAGCCTCCACGTGCTCGGCCCAAGCCGTCGGAGCCTCCACGTGCTCGGCCCAAGCCGTCGGAGCCTCCACGTGCTCGGCCCAAGCCGTCGGAGCCTCCACGTGCTCGGCCCAAGCCGTCGGAGCCTCCACGTGCTCGGCACAAGCCGTCGGAACCCCAACGTGCTCGGCACAAGCCGTCGGAGCCTCCACGTGCTCGGCACAAGCCGTCGGAGCCTCCACGTGCTCGGCACAAGCCGTCGGAGCCTCCACGTGCTCGGCCCAAGCCGTCGGAGCCTCCACGTGCTCGGCCCAAGCCGTCGGAGCCTCCACGTGCTCGGCCCAAGCCGTCGGAGCCTCCACGTGCTCGGCCCAAGCCGTCGGAGCCTCCACGTGCTCGGCCCAAGCCGTCGGAGCCTCCACGTGCTCGGCACAAGCCGTCGGAGCCCCAACGTGCTCGGCACAAGCCGTCGGAGCCCCAACGTGCTCGGCACAAGCCGTCGGAGCCTCCACGTGCTCGGCACAAGCCGTCGGAGCCTCCACGTGCTCGGCACAAGCCGTCGGAGCCCCAACGTGCTCGGCACAAGCCGTCGGAGCCTCCACGTGCTCGGCACAAGCCGTCGGAGCCTCCACGTGCTCGGCACAAGCCGTCGGAGCCTCCACGTGCTCGGCACAAGCCGTCGGAGCCTCCACGTGCTCGGCACAAGCCGTCGGAGCCCCAACGTGCTCGGCACAAGCCGTCGGAGCCTCCACGTGCTCGGCACAAAAAAAATACTGGCCTCCAACCTCCCCTTATAGCCAGTCCAACACACGCCTTTAAAAAAGAATACCGGCCTCCAACCTCCCCTTATAGCCGGTCCAACACACACATGGAAAAAAAATATTGTAGCTCTCTTGCGGGTGAAGAGAGCTGGTGTAATTGCTTTCTTGGAGGCAGGTGCTGATGACAATCCTTCAATAGAGCGATGAGGGAGCCTCCACGTGAATGTCACATGCTGAGGGAGCCTCCACGTGAATGTCACATGCTGACGGAGCCTCCACGTGAATGTCACATGCTGACGGAGCCTCCACGTGAATATCACATGCTGACGGAGCCTCCACGTGAATATCACATGCTGACGGAGCCTCCACGTGAATATCACATGCTGACGGAGCCTCCACGTAAATAACACATGCTGACGGAGCCTCCACGTAAATAACACATGCTGACGGAGCCTCCACGTGCTCGGCACATTCTGACGGAGCCTCCACGTGCTCGGCACATTCTGACGGAGCCTCCACGTGCTCTGCACATTCTGACGGAGCCTCCACGTGCTCGGCACATTCTGACGGAGCCTCCACGTGCTCGGCACAAGCCGTCGGAGCCTCCACGTGCTCGGCACAAGCCGTCGGAGCCTCCACGTGCTCGGCACAAGCCGTCGGAGCCTCCACGTGCTCGGCACAAGCCGTCGGAGCCTCCACGTGCTCGGCACAAGCCGTCGGAGCCTCCACGTGCTCGGCACAAGCCGTCGGAGCCTCCACGTGCTCGGCACAAGCCGTCGGAGCCTCCACGTGCTCGGCACAAGCCGTCGGAGCCTCCACGTGCTCGGCACAAGCCGTCGGAGCCTCCACGTGCTCGGCACAAGCCGTCGGAGCCTCCACGTGCTCGGCACAAGCCGTCGGAGCCTCCACGTGCTCGGCACAAGCCGTCGGAGCCTCCACGTGCTCGGCACAAGCCGTCGGAGCCCCAACGTGCTCGGCACAAGCCGTCGGAGCCCCAACGTGCTCGGCACAAGCCGTCGGAGCCCCCACGTGCTCGGCACAAGCCGTCGGAGCCCCCACGTGCTCGGCACAAGCCGTCGGAGCCCCCACGTGCTCGGCACAAGCCGTCGGAGCCTCCACGTGCTCGGCACAAGCCGTCGGAGCCTCCACGTGCTCGGCACAAGCCGTCGGAGCCTCCACGTGCTCGGCCCATGCTGTTGGAGCCTTCCAGACGGAAGTGCTAACCATTTAGCCAATGTGCTGCCTCCAACCATTTAGCTACCGGCCTCCAACCTCCCCTTATAGCCGGTCCAACACACACCTTGAAAAAAATATTGTTGCTCTCTTGTGGGTGAAGAGAGCTGGTGTAATTGCTTTCTTGGAGGCAGGTGCTGATGACAATCCTTCAATAGAGCGATGACATAGGGGACTTTCTGATGATGAAGATCCTCCTCTTCTTCACCTCCTAGTGTAAAATTTCTTCCAACTTCTTGGCCATCTTAACTCCCAGAACAGTGGCACCCTGGCCATTTAAGTGCAGTCCGTCCCTGCTGTAGAGCTGGTAACTGAACGAAAAGTCTGCCCAGTTCTCCATGAAGTCAAACCCCTCCTCTCTGCACCAGTTCTTCAGCCACTTGTTAAGCTCTCTAATCTCATTCTGCCTCACTGGTGTGGCTCGAGGTACAGGCAGTATTTCTGAAAATACTGCCTTGGAGGTTCTTTTCTTCAATATAGCTCCCAAGTCTCTGAAATCTTTTTGTAGGGCGTTCCATCTTCCTCTGACTTTGTCGTTGGTGCCGACATGTACGATGACAGCTGGGTCCTCCCCAGCCCCTTTCAGCAATCTGTCCATGCGATCTGCAATGTCCCGAACCCGAGCGCCTGGTAAACTACAGACTGTTCGGCAATGACGGTCTTTGTGACAGATTGCTCTCTCTGTACCTCTAAGAATGGAGTCCCCTACCACCAGTATATGTCTATCCTTTCTTGTATCCTTGCCCCCATCTTCACTGGAGGAGATGTTCCCCTGGCATTTTGGTAGGGTCTTGTCATTAACGTCGCGTTCTGTCGGAGTCTCCACGTGAATGTCACATGCTGATGGAGCCTCCACGTGAATGTCAACTACTGACGGAGCCTCCACGTGCTGGGCACATGCTGTCGGAGCCTCCACGTGCTGGGCACATGCTGTCGGAGCCTCCACGTGCTGGGCACATGCTGTCGGAGCCTCCACGTGCTGGGCACATGCTGTCGGAGCCTCCACGTGCTGGGCACATGCTGTCGGAGCCTCCACGTGCTGGGCACATGCTGTCGGAGCCTCCACGTGCTGGGCACATGCTGTCGGAGCCTCCACGTGCTGGGCACATTCTGTCGGAGCCTCCACGTGCTGGGCACATTCTGTCGGAGCCTCCACGTGCTGGGCACATTCTGTCGGAGCCTCCACGTGCTGGGCACATTCTGTCGGAGCCTCCACGTGCTGGGCACATTCTGTCGGAGCCTCCACGTGCTGGGCACATTCTGTCGGAGCCTCCACGTGCTGGGCACATGCTGTCGGAGCCTCCTCGTGCTCGGCACATGCTGTCGGAGCCTCCTCGTGCTGGGCACATTCTGTCGGAGCCTCCACGTGCTGGGCACATTCTGTCGGAGCCTCCACGTGCTGGGCACATGCTGTCGGAGCCTCCACGTGCTGGGCACATGCTGTCGGAGCCTCCACGTGCTGGGCACATGCTGTCGGAGCCTCCACGTGCTGGGCACATGCTGTCGGAGCCTCCACGTGCTGGGCACATGCTGTCGGAGCCTCCACGTGCTGGGCACATGCTGTCGGAGCCTCCACGTGCTGGGCACATGCTGTCGGAGCCTCCACGTGAATGTCACATGCTATCTGAGCCTTTACGTGCTCGGCACATGCTGACGGAGTCTCCATGTCGATATCATATCTCTTCTCGCTCACTGTGGCAAGCCTGCCGGGTGAGCTGTGTTTGCAGTAAATAATATTTACATCTACAATAAAAAAGAATTGAATTTAGCACCTTAATCTACATTTTATATATTTTTCTTTATACAAAATCAAAATACAGAGAAAGTTAGAAACACCTGTGCCAGTGACAGTAAGGAGACCTGACATGATAGGGACACAGGGATGACTATAGTGGCCTTCATATAAAAATGCTAGTTGGGTGGCAGTTATGCCAAGCCTCTACAATTAAATGACTGAAGAAACCGGCAAGTTAAATGAGTGGGCGGGTCACAAGGGAAGTGGCAGTAGGAAGTAGTGGTGTCACCTGCCTGGCTCTGCATTGTGGCTGGGGTTTGTGAATCATTGGGCCAGCTAAGCACAGCCTTTTTTTACTGGCAGTTTTGCCCAGAAAGTGTCATTTATCAGCCCTGAGGTCAAACAGGATACGGGTCACCCACTATGGGGGGGTCATACACCAGCCTGACAACAGCTGATTGTTTGCATTGGCAGGGAGAGTACACACGTGACTAATGTAGTAGGAATATTTATGTCTAGTCATATGTTTTTATCAATGTTATATGGATATTCATACTTTTGCTGGTGGAGTTGCAATGTGAGCGTCACATGTATTCATGACCATCCCTATACATGTGTGCATATGGGAATGTCAGCCGTCATCAGTGTCTATGACCATCCCTGTACATGTGTGCATATGGGAATGTCAGCCGTCATCAGTGTCTATGACCATCCCTGTACATGTGTGCATATGGGAATGTCAGCCGTCATCAGTGTCTATGTCAGCCATCATCAGTGTCTATGGCGAGCCCTGTACATGGATACATATGGGAATATCAGCCGTCATCAGTGTCTATGGCCATCCGTATATATGTGTGCATATGGGAATATCAGCCGTCATCAGTGTCTATGGCCATCCGTATATATGTGTGCATATGGGAATATCAGCCGTCATCAGTGTCTATGGCCATCCGTATATATGTGTGCATATGGGAATGTCAGCCGTCATCAGTGTCTATGGCGATCCCTATACATGTGTGCATATGGGAATGTCAGCCCTCATCAGTGTCTATGGCGATCCCTGTACATGGATACATATGGGAATGTCAGCCGTCATCAGTGTCTATGGCGATCCCTGTACATGGATACATATGGGAATGTCAGCCGTCATCAGTGTCTATGGCCCAGGGATGATGAATTCCTATCTCCCTACACCTGGGACATGTTCAGTCCTGCTGCGGGCAAAATAAAAAAAAAAATTTTCTAATATTTTTAGTTGTAAACCATGAAAGGTACACCCAAGTACATATCATCCAATCCCCTCCCCCCAGACATATACACACGTACAAACGTAAAAGCACACGCTGGGGCTCCTACACATGAAAACGTTGATTGCAATACACGTTACATATCGCCGCACACGCCAGAATGAGCGCAATAATTCTAGCAGCAGACCCCCTCCATACACTATACTGATCACCTAGAAGGGGCTGTAAAAGCGTCAACTACAGAAAATGTCGGACTGTTACAGCCCCTTCTAGGTGATCAGTATAGTGTATGGAGGGGGTCTGCTGCTAGAATTATTGCGCTCATTCTGGCGTGTGCGGCGATATGTAACGTGTATTGCAATCAACGTTTTCATGTGTAGGCGCCCCAGTGTGTGCTTTTACATGTGTACGTGTGTATATGTCTGGAGGGAGGGGTGTTATGTGATTGGGAGGAACTTTAATTTTTTCAATTAAAAAAATATATTTTATTTTTTCTGAATTTGTTTCCATGACATAGGGAACAATGTGCCGTCTGTGATGTATTTTGGTGACAGGTTCTCTTTATGGAGACATCTGAGGTGTAATAGACCCTGGATGTCTCCCCTGTACTACACTGGATGGACTGCAATGCACATGGGATTCCATATGTCCCGCCCTCGGTGGGCGGGGATCTCTGACCGGTAACCAGGAAATGACATCACACCGTCACTTCCTGGTCAGGACCAGACGGGCACAGGCGCTCTTCTCCTTCCTCTCCTGCTGAGGGCGGTGAGTCGGCCCCGGGGCCCGCAGATGAGGGGGCGGAGCCTGGGAGATAGTGGGCGGGGGAGGGTCACACGGGGCTGGGGGCGGATCACAAGGGGCTGGGGGGCCGGCACTGTGTGGAAGCGGCTGCGCTGCCCCTCCAATGCTTCCACCTGACAGGTGAGCCCCGCAGCAGGGCTGAAGGGGAGAGGAAACTACCTGCCCCACCCCCGGGACGTGTCCGGACATGCCCAGCCATATGAATTCCCCATCCCTGCTGGAATGTCAGCTCTCCTCAGTGTCTATGGGGATCCCTGTACATGTGTCCATATGGGAATGTCAGCCGGGAAAAAGGGGAAAAAAGGGTCCAGTGAGAGGAGGTGAGTTCCCTCGTCTCTCTCTAGATCCACAATACATACCATTTTGGTGTTCTGCCTTGTGGTGGCGCCCATTGACTTTACAGTCGGCGCCTAAACATCCAGCAACGGCTCTGAAGCAGCCGCGCAGAAAAGCCCGAGTCCTCTTCATGGTGGTGGGCCTCTTGGTGGTGGGATCTGCAGACTGCTCAGTGATCCCTCCTTCCATAGGGGGCTTTCCTTCCCCCGATTCCTCTTTGGTGGTTTTCTGAGAAATAAACGTTTTAATCTTCAATTGTCTCATTACGGAAAATAATGAAACCCGCTTCAACCTGTGTGAGAGAGGAAGTGCAGCCAATCGGATCAAATCCGAACCGATGAGACTGCAAGCCAAACTCAGGAGAAGGAACAATCACGTCTGCTCTGTACCGGGTACAAGGAGCGACTGAAGGGACTCTGGCAGAGCTGGCTTAGGGGGGAGAAGGGGGGGGGGAGGGGGGGGAGGGGGAGGAGTCAGGCGATGACATCACGGTGCTGGAGAGCCTTTTTTTTTTTCTTTTTCAAAGTTTTCTTAAAGGGGCCACGTCCTTTTTAAATTCAGCCACCTGCAGGTTCAATTCAAAAACAAGGACGTGGCCCCTTTAAGAACTCTAGGTGACTGTTTTTTTTTTTTTTTTTTTTCAAATCTCCTGGTACTCAGACAAACACAACTGACGATTTTTCCTAAAGGGGCGGCAGTTATGTGAATGCAGCCTCAGTATATAGATCTCATATACCAGGAGAAGAGGTTTTTTCTTTTTTTTTTAATTTAAGTGAGTTATTTTGATTGATATTTCATCCTTACAGTCCCACGGCTTAAAATAAAGGTCTTTATTCCTATGAGAACTCTGTGATTGGAGCTTATCGCTGAATAGAAAGATTTCCTGCAGAACAAATATTTTCATTTCTGTCTTGCTTTTTTTATTTATATTGTCTTTTATCGTTATTTCCCTAAATGGTGGAATTTTTTTTTTCTTTCAATGCGAAAACGTCTCCCATAGACTTTAATGCAAAATCCCCTCCCATAGACTTCAATGTGAAGTCCCCTCCCATAGACTTTAATGCGAAAACACCTTTCAGTAACAATCCTATGTGAACACTTCTCTTCTCTTGAGGCTCTGCGCTATCACTTGTGATTCTGGAACGCACCTCAACAAACTCGCACAGAACCCTTTCCATAATGGCACTCAAAGCACAATGCGTGTGGGTGGCATCTGTGTGAACCTCCTCAATAGGAGCACATAATATCTAGCCTGTCATGTCAATCTGTGAGTTTGAAAATGCATCCAGAATGGCATATGTGTGAAGCAGGGCTGCTCTTTTCACATTTGGGCATTTTGGGATTGCGGCAGAATCGCTGTGATCGCAAAACGCAGGTTCAGGCGCCATTATTTATTATTAGGGCTCATGTACACGGGGCGTTTGGAAAACTCTTCTGATCTCTGGAAACTGACTGCTAGAAAACATAGGTAAAAAATGTCAGTTTAGCCGCGTTTGCATACCGCGTTTATGCGCGTTTACGTTTAGACGCGTTTTTAATAATAGCATCAGGAGACCTTCCAAATGCCCAGAATGCACTGAAAATAGTAAATCATGAAATATTTCAGACATTTTGAGAGGAATAGAGAGCAGAAGCAGAGAGAGCAGTATGTGTGGAGATGACCTGTCTTTTCTGGTTGTAGTCGCTATGGATCCCATCATAATGCGGCGCGTTTTACCATTTTTTCCTTCACGTGAAACCTGGACCTGACTGCGCTGGTGTACCGGGTCCATTGGAATACATGGAAAATGCTTTGCATGCACTTTTGATGAAGAAAATCGGCTCTGGACAGCATCTGGATATGGACCTGTCAAAAAACGCGTCTAAACGCAAACGATTGTAAAGACGGTTAACAGCATTCATAAGTATTTGGCGTTTGAAATGGCGGTAAAATCTACTCCTGAACGCCTGTGTGTACATGGACACAGGGAGACATAAAGGAGAGTTCAGGGGCTGCTGAAAAATCTGCTCCACAGTTCCTGACCGTCAGTGTAGCAGCTGCAGTGTACATGAGCCCTGAAAACGTTTCAGTTTTGCCGTGATTGTCGCGCGGTAAGTCACATGGTGTGAAGCTTGTCCCCCAAAAGTCGCCTTGCCCCAGGAGCTGACAATCCATGCTACTCTTTACAAAAATAAGTCCGCTGGGTTGAATGAAAACAAAGCTTGTAGTGTGTACCCGGCTACAGCGCCCTCTGCTGGAGGTAGTGAGTAAACAGATGAAGGACTCCATCTCTTCCACTCTCTGCCCCTGATAACAGTCAGGTCTGCGATGGTTGAACAGTGACTGATGAAAGGTTATAGCCTGTGATAGCCGGGTGTGAAGAAGGGCAATAAACTCACAAATGATAATGTGTTCATTTCCAGGTCTTATCCCAGAGAGGTGCCTCTATGTCTGTACCACAGGGTGTTGCAGTTCATCTGCTCAGCCGGGATCAACTCTGTTGTCTCTCTTGTTACAAACTGTTCATGACCACTGTGGTTCTGGGTATGGTGCTGTGTGGTTCTGGGTATGGTGCCGTGTGGTTCTGGGTATGGTGCCGTGCGGTTCTGGGTATGGTGCCGTGTGGTTCTGGGTATCAGACTGTGAGGTCCTGCGTATCGGGCTGTGTGTGGCTCCTGGGTATCGGGCTGTGTGTGTGGCTCCTGGGTATCGGGCTGTGTGGCTCCTGGGTATCAGGCTGTGTGGCTCCTGGGTATCGGGCTGTGTGGCTCCTGGGTATCGGGCTGTGTGTGGCTCCTGGGTATCGGGCTGTGTGTGGCTCCTGGGTATCGGGCTGTGTGTGGCTCCTGGGTATCGGGCTGTGTGTGGCTCCTGGGTATCGGGCTGTGTGTGTGGCTCCTTGGTATCGGGCTGTGTGTGTGGCTCCTGAGTATCGGGCTGTGTGTGGCTCCTGGGTATCGGGCTGTGTGTGTGGCTCCTGGGTATCGGGCTGTGTGTGGCTCCTGGGTATCGGGCTGTGTGTGGCTCCTGGGTATCGGGCAGTGTGTGGCTCCTGGGTATCGGGCTGTGTGTGGCTCCTGTGTGTCCTGACCCGGAAGTGACGTGATGATATGACTTCTGGGGCCCCATTGACAGACTCCTGACCATGGAGGCCAGGATAGAATGTAATGCAGTGCACTGTATTCCTGTCAGTGTAGTACAGGGGACACACCCGGGGCTTTTAGAACTTTGATGTCTCAATAAAGAGAACCTGTCACACAGAAAAAAAGTAAAAAAAAATAAAAGTAATAAATGAAAGTTACACCCAAGCACATCTCCTCCCCCCTCCTCCAAAATATAAAAATTGAGACCCCCCACATATATGCATGTTGAAGCGTCAAAGCACACAGTGGGGCCCCTACACATGAAGATTGCGATACATGTTACATATCAGCGCACACGCCAGGATGAGGCAATAATTCCAGCACCAGACCTCCTCCATACACTACACTGATGACCTTTAACCCCTCCCACCTGACCAATGTACATAAACGGCCAGCTGGGAGCTTCCCCGTTCTGATTGGACGTTCCTGTACGTCCCTCAGAACATGTGCTTGTGTGCGGCCCCGGGGCCACGCAACAGCACGGATCTGTGATGGCCGCGCCCGTTGGACTCAGCCCATTACGTATTGGGATATGGGCTCTCTGATTGGACCTTCCAATGGTGATGGCAGTGTCCAATCACAGCCATCTCTGAATGTCAGCTGACACGTGTCTCTGTAGCTGTTCCCTCAGCTGAGGTCTGTGAGAGCTCAGTGAGGGGGGGAGGGGGGGATGCTGCAAATTGTGACAGTTGATGTGTGTAGCTGATGATTTTATTCCTCCATTACACAGCTCTGCAGCCCCCCCACACCAGGACACCAAGCAGCATGTGTCCCTGTCCACATGTCAGCGTCTGTCAGTGTCCCACATACATGTCATCACCTGTCAGTGTCCCACAAACATGTCATCACCTGTCAGTGTCCCACAAACATGTCATCACCTGTCAGTGTCCCACAAACATGTCATCACCTGTCAGTGTCCCACATACATGTCATCACCTGTCAGTGTCCCACATACATGTCATCACCTGTCAGTGTCCCACATACATGTCATCACCTGACAGTGTCCCACAAACATGTCATCACCTGTCAGTGTCCCACATACATGTCATCACCTGTCAGTGTCCCACAAACATGTCATCACCTGTCAGTGTCCCACAAACATGTCATCACCTGTCAGTGTCCCACAAACATGTCATCACCTGTCAGTGTCCCACAAACATGTCATCACCTGTCAGTGTCCCACATACATGTCATCACCTGTCACAGTGTACAGGGCACAAAACAAAGAAATAATAAAAAACAATGTAAAGTGCCCCCATCCCCCCCTCGCTGAAGTGCAAAGGTGAACGCAGGCATTGGTGTCATACACATACATGACCAGTGATCACACCACACATGTGAGGTATCGCGGTGAATGTCGGAGGAGAGCAATAATTCTATCACCTGACCTCCTCTGTAACTCTAAACTGGTAACCTGGAACGGCTTATAAAGTGTCTCCTATAAAGATTTGTAAATCACGTAGTTTGGCACCATTCCATAATCGTGACAATTATAAAGCGTGACGGGTTTTTATCTATTACTTGGTGCAACACCAGATTTTCTATTTTACCAAAAATGTGGGTATTATATAGTGTTTGTGCATCAAAATTCTTTAACCGCTTCCCCCCCGACCACTGCACATAATCGGCCAGGTGGGATCATCGCTGTTCTGATTGGACGTTCCTGAACAGTAGTAAAGTACAGGCACAGTGTTGTGGGGTCTGTGCTTTGTGCAGGCATGGAGTCACAGAGGGGAGGAGGGTGAGTTATGAGAGGAGGGGACTGGCATGGAGGGTAAAGCAGGGGGTGTAGGAATGGTGCTGAAAGGTGAAGAGGAGCCTGCAGGTGCAATGCTGACAGTGAAGGGCTGGGGGTCAGTTGGAGAGAAGGGGGGAGCAGGCATAATGGTGTTAGGGGGGCAGGTGCGCTATCTGCAGGGGGGGGGGTGCAGGCACAATGGTGTTAGGTGGGCAGGTGTGCTGTCTGCGGGGGGGGGGGTGTGCAGGCATAATGGTGTTAGGGGGGCAGGTGTGCTGTCTGCGGGGGAAGGGGTGCAGGCATAATGGTGTTAGGGGGGCAGGTGTGCTGTCTGCGGGGGGGGGGGGGTGCAGGCACAATGGTGGGGGCTATAAGCATTGGGTTTGGGTGAAAGGGGACTGGACGGGTGCAGTAGTGATAGAGGGTTGAGATGTAGGAGTGTGGGGGGCGGTGGGGAGAAGAAGATGCAGTGCTTAGAGGCAGCGTAAGAGGAAGGAGTGCCCCCTACCTGTTTTGCAAAACTACATTTTAAAACGTGGTTTTGCGCAGCCGTGCCGCCCTGCAAACGTACATATGCAGTGGCTGGGGCTGAAGAGGTTAACCACTTCCCTCCTGGCCAACAGCCGAATGGCGGCAGGGAAAACGCACTGGATCGCAGCGGCGCGATCTGTCACCGGCAGTGTACCTCAGACACGGCCTATGACAGATCTGAGTACCGGCCCTCGTTGCCGGTACCATGTGACTTGCTGTGACCAATCACAGCAGGTCACATAACAGTTGTATACATTGGATGGCTTCATTCATGCCATCCATTGTATACTAGTGCCTAGCTGTGAATGGTCCCAGAGATCACATGCACATGTCATGTGATTAGCTGTGGCCAAATCACAGCTAAGCACAAAAAAAAAAAAAAACCTGAAAGAATCGATGTCATTCAGGTAAATGCTTGCTTATAGCAAAGTAATTCTTTGCTATAAGCAAATTGAGTAAAAAAAAAATAAATACTGATCACTTCCCCAAAGTAGTACAATGTTACAATGGTAACATTGTACTATTTTGGACATAGTGAAATATGAAAAAAAAAATCATAGAAAAACAAAAAACAATTTAATAAAAAATTAAAAATAATAAAAAAATTTAAAAAAAAATTTAAGAAAAATGTATATATATATTTTTTCATACTGTCACCAGTCAGTGTCCCTGATCACCGCCATGCCAGTAATATGATGACGCTGTACTGCACTGGTGACAGTATGTAAAAAAAAAAAATTGTGAAAATAATTTTTTGCATTTTTTCATTTTCCGAAAAATGATGACAAAAAAAATACAACTTCAAAAAACTTGCCATGCCTCTTATAAAGTATGTCGGACTGTCTACTCTGCAAAAAGGGGTCATTTGGGGATATCTGTACTGTTCTGACATTCTGGGACCTCAAGATATTAGATTGGCCGTCAGTACTTCAGGATTGATCAATTTTCAGATCTATCCCATAGTTTGCGAACTCTATAACTTTCCTACAAACTAAAAAATACATTCTAATTTGGGTTATTTTCACCAAAGACATGTAGCAGAATACATCTCGGCCTAAATTTATGAAGAACAATTATTTATTTGCAAACTTTTATAACAGAAACAAAGAAAAACGTGGGTTTTTTTTTTCAAAATTTTCGGTCTTTTTTTTGTTAATTTAGCAAAAAATAAAAACCCCAGTGGTGATTAACCGCTTGCCGCCCTGCCACTGTATATATACGTGTGCAGGGCGGAACTCAGGCGCAAAACCACGTTTTAAAACGGGTTCCGCGCTCCCGACATTTTTGCCGGCAGGGGGTGCGCGCGCTCCTGCCGATCCGCGGGTGACACCATTCGATCCCGGAGGGATCAATCATTAGATTTCAGCCAGTGATGTCTGGCTGAAATCAGATGATCGGTCCCTGTCCTATCCTGTCCTGTGTTGAAGTTTACACAGGACAGGATATGATGTCATTCTTCTCTGCCTGGACACAATCCGTTCCAGACAGAGAAGAAACAGTAAAAGTGAGTAAAACACTACACATTTACAGTTAGAACACACCTAGGTCACATTTAACCCCCTGATCGCCCCCCCCCAGTTAACCCCTTCACTGCCCTGTCACCAGTGTCACTGATCAGTGAACCGATTTTTACTGATCACTGTATCAGTGTCGCTGGCGACTTCCGATAGGGTTAGCGCCCCTCCCAGATAGCGGTAGTTTGCCCGCTAGTACACCAGTAATCCCATTTAACCCCTTAATCTCCCCCCCCCAGTTAACCCCTTCACTGCCCTGTCACCAGTGTCATTGATTACAGTGAACAGATTTTTACTGATCACTGTATTAGTGTCACTGGTGACTTCCGATAGTGTTAGCGCCCCTCCCAGATAGCGCCAGATTTCCCGCTAATACACCAGTAATCCCGTCTAACCCCTTGATCGCCTCCCCCCCCCCCCCCGAGTTAACCCCTTCACTGCCCTGTCACCAGTGTCATTGATCAGTGAACAGATTTTTACTGATCACTGTATCAGTGTCGCTGGCGACTTCCAATAGTGTTAGCGTCCCTCCCAGATAGCGCCAGATTTCCCGCTAATACACCAGTAATCCCGTCTAACCCCTTGATCGCCCCCCCCCTGAGTTAACCTCTTCACTGCCCTATCACTAGTGTCATTGATTACAGTGAACAGATTTTTACTGATCACTGTATTAGTGTCACTGGTGACTTCCGATAGTGTTAGTGCCCCTCCCATATAGCGCCAGCTTGCCCGCTAATGCACGGGATTTTTTTTTTTACCAAAAACATGTAGCAGAATACATTTTGGCTTAAATTTATGACTAACTTTGAGTTTACGATATATTTTTTATAGCTGAAAGTAGAAAATATTGTTTTTTTTCAAACTTTTCGTGTTTTTTTTGTTTATAGCGCAAAAAATAAAAAGCGCACAGGTGATCAAATACCACCAAAAGAAAGCTCTATTTGTGTGAAAAAAAGGATGTAAATTTCGTTTGGGTACAGCATTGCATGACCGCGCAATTATCATTTGAATTAGTGCAGCGCTGTATAGCAAAAAAAGGCATAAATTACAGTATCTATACCATAGTTTGTAGACGCTATAATGTTCACACAAAGCAATCAATATACACTTATTGGGATTTTTTTTACCAAAAACATGGAGCAGAATACATTTTGGCTTAAGTTTATGACTAACTTTCAGTTTACGATATATTTTTTATAGCTGAAAGTAGAAAATAATGTTTATTTTTTAAATTTTTGTGTTTTTTTTGTTTATAGCGCAAAAAATAAAAAGCGCACAAATGATAAAATACCATCAAAAGAAAGCTCTATTTGTGTGAAAAAAAGGACGTAAATTTTGTTTGGGTACAGCATTGCATGACCGCGCAATTATCATTTGAATTAGTGCAGCGCCAAACAGCAAAAAAAGGCCTGGTGATTAAGGGGGGTAAATCCTCAGGAGCTCAAGTGGTTAAATACCACCAAAAGAAAGCTCTAGTTGTGTGAAAAAAATGGTCAAATTTTAGTTTGGGTACAATGTTGTATGAGCGCGCAATTGTCATTCAAAGTGTGAGAGCGCTGAAAGCTGAAAATTGGCCTGGGCAGGAAGGGGGTAAAAGTGCCCGGTATGGAAGCGGTTAAGCACTGCACTATAGCTACTTGACATTGGGCAGGTGACAGTTGGCCGTTTTTGAAAACAAGGGTCAGTTTGACAGAGTCTATACCTGGTAACCTCCATAGCACAGTGGTTAGAGTGCCCGTCTAAAGAGTGCATGGTCGTAGGTTCGAGGCTTACCTCTGCCAAGTGCGTCTTTCAGCATGACTATGCAGTACTGGACATGAGATAAATGGATGTTACCAAATTTTTTTTTTTTGGGCTTTGTTTTTTTTTTTAACATTCATTTTCTCTCATTTTATCTATTTGGAAAGCCTTTCATGGTCCCAGTGCGGGTAAAAGAGTCCGGACTGGAAGTGGTTAACCAATTGAGCTCCTGAGGATTTACCCCCCTTAATGACCAGGCCTTTTTTTGCTGTTTGGCGCTGCACTAATTCAAATGATAATTGCGCGGTCATGCAATGCTGTACCCAAACAAAATTTACGTCCTTTTTTTCACACAAATAGAGCTTTCTTTTGGTGGTATTTTATCACCTGTGCGCTTTTTATTTTTTGCGCTCTAAACAAAAAAAACACAAATTTAAAAAAAAACCATTATTTTCTACTTTCAGCTATAAAAAATATATCGTAAACTCAAAGTTAGTCATAAATTTAAGCCAAAATGTATTCTGCTCCATGTTTTTGGTAAAAAAAATCCCAATAAGTGTTAATTGATTGCTTTGTGTGAACGTTATTGCGTCTACAAATTATGGTATAAATACTGTAATGTATGCCTTTTTTTGCTATACAGCGCTGCACTAATTCAAATGATAATTGCGCGGTCATGCAATGCTGTACCCAAACGAAATCTACGTCCTTTTTTTCACACAAATAGAGCTTTCTTTTGGTGGTATTTGATCACCTGTGCGCTTTTTATTATTTGCGCTATAAACAAAAAAAACACGAACATTTTGAAAAAAAAACAATATTTTCTACTTTCAGCTATAAAAAATATATTGTAAACTGAAAGTCATAAATTTAAGCCAAAATGTATTCTGCTACATGTTTTTGGTAAAAAAAATCCCAATAAGTGTATATTGATTGCTTTGTGTGAAAGTTATAGCGTCTACAAACTATGGTATAGATAATTTGAAATTTACACAGCTTTTACTTTCTGACCGCCCATCACATCTCTTGAGGTGCTAAAATACCAGGATAGAACAGACACCCCCAAATGACCCCTTTTTGGAAAGCAGACACCCTAAGCTATCTGCTGAGAGACATATTGTGTCCATGGAAGATTTATTTTTTTTCCACAAGTTTCTGGAAAATGACAAAAACTTTTTTTTTTTTTTTACACAAAATTGTCATTTAAATGATTTATTTCTTGCACAAGCCATGGGTATATGTGGAATTACACCCCAAAATACATTCTGCTACTTCTACCCAGTATGAGGATACCACACGTGTGGCACTTTTTGGGAGCCTAGCCACATACAGGAGCCTGAAATCCAATGACCACTTTGAAAGCCTGAAGGTGCATAACTTCTTCATTTCACTTCCCCACTACCTATCACAGTTTCGGAGGACCTGAAATGCTAGGATAGCACCAAACACCCCCCCCCAAATGACCCCTTTTTGGAAAGTAGACACTCCAAGGAATTTAAAAAGTGGCATGGTAAGTATTTTGCAGATCTCATTTTTTCTCACAAGGTTTTGAAATATAAAAAAGAAAAGAAAAATATGTTTTTATTTTCTTTCTTCATTTTCCAAAAACTTGTGGCAACAAATGAGATCTTCAAAATACTTACCATGCTTCTTATCAAATTCCTTTGGGTGTCTACTTTCCAAAAAGGGTTCATTTGGGGGGGGGTTTGGTGCTATTCTGGCATTCCAGGGCCTCCGAAACTGTGATAGGTAGTCAGGAAGTGTAATGAGGAAATAAAGCCCTTTAAAAGCCTGAAGGTGCTTATTGGATTTTGGGGTCCTGTACTTGGCTAGACTGCCAAAAAGTCTCTCATGTGGTTCCCCCATACTCGGGAGAAGTAGCAGAATGTATTTTGGGGAGTAATTCCACATATACATATGGCTTGTGTGAGCAATAAATTATTTCAATGACAATTTTGTGTAATTTTTTTTTTTTTTGTCATTTTCCAAAAACTTGTGGTAAAAAAATAAATTCTTCTATTGATTCAACATTCCTCTCAGCAAATAGTTTGGGGTGTCTACTTTCCAAAAAGGGGTCATTTTGAGGGGTGGGGGCATTTTATGCCCAGCATTAGAAGTTTATGCCACACATCACTCACTCTTCTAACCACCTGAAGACCAAGCCTTTTCTGACACTTTTTGTTCACATTAAAAAAATCAGTATTTTTGCTAGGAAATTAAAGTGAACCCCCAAACATTATATATTTTTTTAGAGCAGACACCCTAGTAAATAAAATGGTGGGTGGTGCAATTTTTTTATCTCACATATTACTTACACAGCGATTTTTTCAAATGCAATTTTTTTGAAAAATATACACTTTTTTTAATTTTAATGCACAAAAACACAATATATTGGCCAATTATTTGCTATGATATAAAAGATGATGCTATGCTGAGTAAATAGATACCAAACATGACATGCTTTAAAATTACGCATGCCCTGTGCAATGGCGACAAACTGCATACATTTTTAATATCTATAGGCAATGCTTTAAAAGCCTTTACAAGCTACCATTTTAGATTTACAGAGGAGGTCTAGAGCTATAATTACTGCGCTTGATCTGACGTTCATGGCGATATCTCACATGCATGGTGCAATCGCTGTTTCCATACTGGCACAGGGTTAACGCTCACGACCGCAGGTGTGCGTGGATGGGCGAGGGTCCTTTTTTTTTTTTTTTTTTCTTTTCTTTTTCTTTTTTTCTGATTTATTGAATTATTTTTACACTGTCCCTTTAATTTTTTTTTTTTAATCACTTTTAATGCTATCTCAGGGAGGGGGGGGTGCATTTTCTCCCACTGCTTGTAAAGGCAATCCTGCAGCTAATTAACCACTAGGAATGCTTTTACATGAAAGCCCATTGCCGGCTGAAAAAAATTATACCAGGATGATGCCTGCAGCTGCAGGCATCACCCTGGTATAACCATTCAAAGTCCAGTGATGTACCAGTACATCGCTGGTCCTTGTTGGATATATATGCTATGTTCTTTTTTTCTTTATGCAGCCTGTGGGCTGAATGAAAAAAAAGAGAAGAAATCTCTGCCAGAAAAAGTGTGTGGTATGCCCACCATTAGAAACCTCCCTGCATCCACCCACTTCTAATGGTGGGCACACATGAAATGTGCCAACAAATATAAAATATATATGCCGAAGCATAGGGGCCATCCACCCACTGGCCTCCCCAGGCCCCCATGCTTTGGCATATATTCTCTTTTTTTTTAATTGAGGATGAAAATTTTCATCCGTCAGCACTGCACACACCTACTTATGTCTATTCTGAAAGCAAGACCCTGTTGCTGTCAGAATAAACAGGTCAGTGCTGCAGTTTGACATTCCTGCAAAGAAATCAACAATGGTTAACAATAAAACATAAACTCAATAAAACAACTTTATAATTGAAATATCTCTGCAAGGAAAAGTGTGTGGTGGTATGCCCACCATTATAAACCTCCCTGCATCCACCCACTTCTAATGGCGGGCACACATGAAATGTGCCAACAAATAGAAAATATATATGCCAAAGCATAGGGGCCACCCCAGGCCCCCATGCTTTGGCATATAGTCTCTTTTTTTTTAACTGCGGATGAAAAATCTTATCCAACAGCGCTGCCCACGCTGACTTATGTCTATTCTGAGAGCAAGTTCCTGTTGCTGTCAGAATAAACAGGTCAGTGCTGCAGCTGAAAGCATTCCTGCAAACAGAAATGGTTAACAATAAAACAGTAACAATAAAACAGTAAAAGTAGAACAATCACAAAAATGACAACAACAAAAAAAACTATAACTATTTTTGATTTTTACATTTTTTTATTTTTTGGGGGGGGATTTGTATTTTTAATTTTTTAAAAATAGTTTTTTTTAAAACAATGTTTTTTTTTAAAACTGCTTTTTTTCATACTTTAAACATTTTTAAAACAGCTGGTAGGGTCTCTCCAAATGCGATAGCCAGTTTCCTGACTACCTAACATCTTTCGAGACCCTGTGTAAATGTGCCCTGATCTGTGCCGTGCTGTACCCTATACTAATAGTCAACTAGTGTATGGTAGAGGCGGAAGCAGGGCTTGATGCAGAGGCCAGGTTGGCCAGGACAGGAGGGACAACAATAGCGGCTGTCACGCCTATTTCCACGTTTGCTGCAGACATGACATCTTTTTTGGGGTCTTCTTTGGGTTGGTTTACCAGGAATGGTATCGGGAAAATGTCTCTCATGCAGACGGCTAACTGCATCTGGGATAGGGGTTTGGGGCGCAGCACCTTCTGGATACAAAAGGGCCCTGTTGATCTCTAACTGGAAATTTAGGTATGATCCACTATGTCCAGTTGCTTTATAGAGAACAAAAGCGTTATATACAGCCAATTGAAATAAATAAACTGACACTTTTATGTACCAGCGTTTGGCTTTTCGGGAAACTAAGTACGGCTTCATCATCTGGTCGTTGAAGTCCAGCCCTCCCATGTTAAGGTTATAATCGTGGACACAGAGGGGCTTCTCAACAACACCAGCTGCCGTGGTAATTTGGACGGTCGTATCTGTGTGAACGGAAGACAGGAGGTAAACATCCCGTTTGTCCTTCCACTTCACTGCGAGCAATTCTTCATTTCTCAAGCAGGCTTTTTCCCCCTTTTTAAGAAGGGTATTTACAAGCCGTTGGGGGAAGCCCCGGTGATTAGATCGCACAGTACCACATGTGCAAATTCCCAGATTGAACAAATGTCTAAATAGTGGCACGCTTGAATAAAAATTGTCCACGTATAAGTGGTACCCCATATGGAAAAAGGATGACGCCAAGTCCCAAACTATCTTGCCACTGCTCCCCATGTAGTCTGGGCATCCGGGGGGCTCCAAGTAACTATCTTTTCCCTCGTAAATCCGAAACTTACATGTATAGCCTGTTGCCCTCTCACAGGTCTTATACATCTTGATCCCATATCTGCACGCTTGCTGGGGAGATATTGTTTGATTAGAAGGCGACCAGAATATTGAATGAGGGACTCATCGATGCAGATGTTTTTATGGGGAGTATACACATCTGCAAATTTTTGGTTAAAGTGATTTACGAGGGGCCGAATTTTGTGGAGCCGGTCAAATTCAGGGTCACCCCGAGGACGACTGAGTGTGTTGTCGTAGAAGTGCATAAAACGCATTATCGTCTCATATCTATGCCTGGCCATGGCAGCAGAGAACACGGACATGTGAACAAGCGGGTCGGTGGACCAATACAACCGCAATTAATTTTTATTATTAATGCCCATGTTGAGGGTTAGGCCCAAAAAAACTTTAAATTCGGAAACCGTAATGGGTTTCCATGCGAATGGTCTGGCAAGGTATGAATTTGGGTTGGCGGCGATATATTGTCGTGCATATAAATTGCTTTGATCCACAATCAATGCATAAAGATCTTCTGTGAAAAACAGCTCAAAAAAATCAAGGGGAGTATTTAAATTTGCTGTTTCCACCTGAATTCCGGGTTGGGCAGTGAATGGGGGAAGTAAGTGTGCTGCAGAATTTGTGGGCTGCCAATCGGGATTTGCAAGCACATCTGGAAGGACACTAGGGGCTCTACGGGCCTGTCTGCGAATTCTTGGTGGCCGCGGAACACTACTTGCTCGCCACCGCACCAGCTTGTACTGCACTTATGGGACTCGCCACGTCACCAAGTGATACTGCAGTGCTGGTATGTATACGACCAGGATGTACTAGGCCGCTGGTGCTCGCCAGTTCAGCAAAAGGTAGTGCGGCACTAGTACTGGCACTCTGCTGCATATGAGAGTCATCATGCATTTGTACCACCTCAGCAACCTGGGAATGGGATCGGGTACACCTGATCTTAGCAGGGACCTCTTCCTCGTCGTCTGAGTTATCTGTCAGGGTGCCGCTGCTGTCTATAGGTTCGTATTCTGAGCCTGATTCTGCCAGTGAGTCTTCCCCTTCGCTCTCACTTGACATGCTCAGAATCCTATAGGCCTCTTCAATAGAGTACCTTTTGCTTGGACATTTTGGCCACTAAATTTACAGGTACCTAGTGCGACTCACGGGAAAAAGAGCGCCTGGCTGTCAGGGACTGCTTGAACCGCTACAAAAAATTTACCAACAAGAACGGAGATCAGGCCTGATTCTGTGAACACTGCGGTTTTGTGTGTAATATGTATCAAGTGACAGTTATCTACTGACACTGCACTTGCTGGGGGAGAAGGGGGGGGGGCGTAGGGGCTAAACGCAGGTGCTGGCAGGTGTCGGGGCTGATCTCGCTAACGCTGTATTTTTGGGGAAACTATAGTAATGTGAACGCTGGTATAGCGCTGATCTGATCAAAGATATTGATCCAATCAGACACTATAGTAGCAATGGAGGTTTAGCGTGCAAGTAAGCATGTTCCTGGCAATCAAGGGGTTAAATGTGATTACTTGTGTACTAGCGGCAAACTGGCGCTATCTGGGAGGGGCGCTAACACTATCGGAAGTCACCAGTGACACTAATACAGTGATCAGTAAAAATCTGTTCACTGTAATCAATGACACTGGTGACAGGGCAGTGAAGGGGTTAACTGGGGGTGGATGGGGGGCGATCAAGGGGTTAGATGTGATTACTAGTGTACTGGCGAGCAAACTGGTGCTATCTGGGAGGGGCGCTAACACTATCGGATGTCGCCAGCGACACTAATACAGTGATCAGTAAAAATCTGTTCACTGTAATCAATGACACTGGTGACAGGGCAGTGAAGGGGTTAACTGGGGGGGGGGGGGTCGATCAAGGGGTTAAATGGGATTACTGTTGTACTGGCGGGCAAAGTGGCTCTATCTGGGAGGGGCGCTAACACTATTGGAAGTCGCCAGCGACACTGATACAGTGATCAGTAAAAATCGGTTCACTGATCAGTGACACTGGTGACAGGGCAGTGAAGGGGTTAACTGGGGGGGGAGAGATTAAGGGGTTTAACGGAATTACTGGTGTACTAGTGGGCAATCTGGCGCTATCTGGGAGGGGCGCTAACCCTATCGGAAGTCGCCAGCGACACTAATACACTGATCAGTAAAAATCGGTTCACTGATCAGTGACACTGGTGACAGGGCAGTGAAGGGGTTAACTGGGGGGGGGACGATCAGGGGGTTAAATGTTACCTAGGTGTGTTCTAACTGTAAATGTGTATTGTTTTGTACTCACGTTTTCTGTGTCTTCTTCTCTGTCTGGAACGGAATGTGTCCAGGCAGAGAAGAATGTCATCATATCCTGTCCTGTGTAAATGTCAACACAGGACAGGATAGGACAGGGACCGATCATCTGATTTCAGCCAGACATCCCTGGCTGAAATCTAATGATTGATCCCTCCGGGATCGAATGGTGTCACCCGCGGGTCAAAGGGAGCGCGCGCGCGCGCCCCCTGCCCGTGAAAACGTGGCCAGTTTTCAGGTTTCAGCGCTCTCACACTTTGAATGACAATTCCGCACTCATACAACATTGTACCCAAACTAAAATTTTATCATTTTCTTCACACAACTAGAGCTTTCTTTTGGTGGTATTTATTCACTGCTGGGTTTTTATTTTTTGCTAAATTAACAATTTTCTTTGTTTCTGTTATAAAAATTGCTAATAAATAATTGTTCTTCATAAATTTAGGCCGAGATGTATTCTGCTACAAGTCTTTTGGTGAAAATAACCCAAATTAGGATGTATTTTTAGTTTGTAGGAAAGTTATAGAGTTCACAAACTATGGTATAGATCTGAATATTGATCAATCCTGAAGTACTGACGGCCAATCTACATTCTTGAGGTCCAAGAATGTCAGAACAGTACAGATATCCCCCAAATGACCCCTTTTTGAAAAGTAGACAGTCCGACGTACTTCATAAGAGGCATGGCGAGTTTTTTGAAGTTGTATTTTTTTTGTCATAATTTTTTGGAAAATGAAAAAATTTAAAAAATTAGTTTCACTATTTTTTTTTACATATTGTCACCAGTGCAGTACAGCGTCATCATATAACTGGCATGGCGGTGATCAGGGACACTGATTGGTGACAGTATGAAAAAAAAAATATATATATATTTTATTATTTTTTATTACATATTTTTTCTTTTTTTTAAGATTTTTTTTTATATTTCATTTTTCATATTTCACTATGACCAAAGTAGTACAATGTTACCATAGTAACATTGTACTACTTTGGGGAAGTGATCAGTATTTTTTATTTTTTTTTACACAATTTGCTTATAGCAAAGAATTACTTTGCTATAAGCAAGCATTTACCTGAATGACATCGATTCATTCAGGGTTTTTTTTTTTCTTGTTTTTTTTTTGTGCTTAGCTGTGATTTGGCCACAGCTAATCACATGACATGTGCATGTGATCGCTGTGACCATTCACAGCTAGACACTAGTATACAATGGATGGCATGAATGAAGCCATCCATTGTATACAACTGTCATGTGGGGCCTCAAGAAATGAGATAGGCCATCAAGTACATCAAGACTGATCGATTTTCATATATATACAGTCATGGCCGAAATTGTTGGCACCCTTGATATTTCTCCAGGAAATCATGTATTTCTCACGAAACGTATTGCATTAACACATGTTTTGCTATACACATGTTTATTCCCTTTGTGTGTATTGGGACAAAACAAAAAAAGGGAGGAAAGAAAGCAAATTCGACATAATGTCACACAAACCTCCAAAAATGGGCTGGACAAAAGTATTGGCACCCTTTCACAACTGCGGATAAATAAGAATGTTACAAGCATGTGATGCTCCTGTAAACTCACCTGGGGCAAGTAACAGGTGTGGGCAATATAGAAATCACACCTGAAAGCAGATAAAAAGGAGAGACGTTCACTTAACCTTTGCATTGTGTGTCTGTCTGTGCCACACTAAGCATGGACAACAGAAAGAGGAGACGAGAACTGTCTGAGGACCTGAGAACCAAAATTGTGGCAAAATATCAACAATCTCAAGGTTACAAGTCCATCTCCAGAGAACTAGATTTGCCTTTGTCCACAGTGCGCAACATTATCAAGAAGTTTGCAACCCATGGCACTGTAGCTAATCTCCCTGGTCGTGGACGGATGAGGAAAATTGATGAAAGATTGCAACGCAGAATAGTCCGGATGGTGGATAAGCAGCCCCAAACATGTTCCAAAGACATTCAAGCTGTCCTGCAGGCTCAGGGAGCATCAGTGTCAGCGCGAACTATCCATCGACATTTAAATGAAATGAAACGCTATGGCAGGAGACCCAGGAGGACCCCACTGCTGACACAGAGACATAAAAAAGCAAGACTACAGTTTGCCAAAATGTACTTGAGTAAGCCAAAAGCCTTCTGGGAAAACGTCTTGTGGACAGATGAGACCAAGATAGAGCTTTTCGGTAAAGCACATCATTCTACTGTTTACCGAAAACGGAATGAGGCCTACAAAGAACAAAACACAGTACCTACGGTAAAATATGGTGGAGGTTCAATGATGTTTTGGGGTTGTTTTGCTGCCTCTGGCACTGGGTGCCTTGACTGTGTGCAAGGCATCATGAAATCTGAGGATTACCAAAGGATTTTGGGTCGCACTGTAGGGCCCAGTGTCAGAAAGCTGGGTTTGCGTCCAAGATCCTGGGTCTTCCAGCAGGACAATGACCCCAAACATACGTCAAAAAGCACTCAGAAATGGATGGCAAAGAAGCGCTGGAGAGTTCTGAAGTGGCCAGCAATGAGCCCAGATCTAAATCCCATTGAACACCTGTGGAGAGATCTTAAAATTGCTGTTGGGAAAAGGTGTCCTTCCAATAAGAGAGACCTGGAGCTGTTTGCAAAGGAAGAGTGGTCCAAAATTCCGGGTGAGAGGTGTCAGAAGCTTATTGATGGTTATAGGAAGCGACTGATTTCAGTTATGTTTTCCAAAGGGTGTGCAACCAAATATTAAGTTAAGGGTGCCAATACTTTTGTCCAGCCCATTTTTGGGGTTTTGTGTGACATTATGTCATATTTGCTTTTCTGCCTCTGTTTTATATTTGTTCCAATACATACAAAGGGAATAAACATGTGTATAGCAAAACATGTGTTAATGCAATACCTTTTTTGTGTGAAATTCTTGATTTTCAGGAAAAATATCAAGGGTGCCAACAATTTCGGCCATGACTGTATATACAGTATGTGAATCAGCACTCAACCCTAACGGTGAATTTTTCTCATTTGCTCTTTTTTGGTCTGATAAACATAAATCATTGCAAAAGTTTTGTTTTTACTGTTTAACCGCCTCCCGCCCGCCATATAGTCCATGAGGTGGTTCTCTCGTTCTGAGAGGACGTCATATGATGTCCTCCCCTTCTCACCGGCGATCGCCGGTACACTGTGTCCCTCGGACACAGCGGATCACCGATTCACGGAAAGAGCCGAAGATGTCAGCTCGGTCATGTGATCAGCTGTGTCCAATCACAGGTAATCTCATGTAAACAGGGAAATGCCGGTTACCGGCATTTCTCTCCTCACGAGCCGTCACGCTGACAGCTCGTGAGGAGTGGAGAGCCGGTAATCGGCTTTCCATGGAGGGGACATGTACACTGATCATCAGAGCACTGATGATCAGTGTGCCTTGATGATCAGTGTAGCCCCAGCAGTACCACCTGTCAGTGTCCATCAGTGCCAGCTCTCAGTGCTCATCCATGTCACCTGCCATTGCCCAGCAGTGCCACATCAATGCCACATATCAGTGCCTACCAGTGCACATCAATGCCACATATCAGTGCCCATCTGAGCTGTCTTTCAGTGTCACCCATCAGTGCCAGCCACCTGTCAGTGCTGCCTATAAGTGCCGCCTAACAGTGCCAGTCAGTGCCGCCTATCAGTGCTGCCTTTCCGTGCCCATCAGTGATGCCTGTCAATGCCCATTAGTGCCATCTACCAGTGCCTCCTCATCAGTGCCCATTAGTGCCACCTATCAGTGCCCACCACTGCAGTCTCATTAGCGCACATCAGTGAAGGAGAAAAATCACTTATTTACAAAATTTTATAACAAAAACTAAGAAAAAACTTTTTTTCCAAAATTTTCAGTGGTTTTTGGTTTGTTTAAGAAAAAATAAAAACCCAGAGGTGATTAAATACCACCAAAACAAAGCTCTGTCTGTCACAAAAAAAATGATGGGGGTCAGTCGGAGCTTGTGCCAGCACGGGTGAGGTTTCTCCCGCCGTCCCTCCCTGGACCTGTTTTGTTGTTTTGTTTTTGTTATTCCTCGTGTCCTTTGTGTTTGTCATGTTGTTTGGTTTTGTTTGGGTTGCTTGATTTTATTTTCTTTCTTTGATCGGCATTTTGTGTTCTGAGGTGTTTGGCGTTTTTTGTTTTGTCATGGCAGCCGGCAGGGGTCGCTGGGTCTTTGAAGGCGGTGCTGGAGTGACCATTTGGTGGATTATGGGTTGGGCCCATCGTAGGTATGGGTGTTCCTTCCCAATTATAAGGTCATGTTGGTAAGGTGGGAGTTCATTGGCTGTATCTGGGACTACGTAGTTGTAGTATTGCCCCCAAAGCGGTGTAGTAGCGGCTGGGGGCCTTTTCATTTGGTGTCAGATACATCCGAGTTATTGATGTGAGTAACAGTGCCTTGGAAGACCTTGGACCCGGTTGGGATCATTACTGTCAGTTATTATTTGATTGTACTGTATGAAGTGTTATGTAAGAGTTATGTTAATCCGTTGCTCGTCCCTCCCATAAGGCGTCCTTTCCAGAGTGCGCATTGCACATGCCTACAGGGCCGCGCTGCGGCGCGATCTGTCACTGGCCGTGTACCTCAGACACGGCCGATGACAGATCTGTGTACCGACCCCGTTGCCAGTACCATGTGACCTGTTGTGACCAATCACAGCAGGTCACATGACAGTTGTATACAATGGATGGCTTCCTTTCATGCCATCCATTGTATACAAGTGTGTCTAGCTGTGAATGGTCACAGAGATCACATGCACAATCTGGGCCAATCACAGCCCAGCTGTGTCATGTGATTAGCCGTGGCCAAATCACAAAAAAAAAAAACCCAGAATGAATCGATTTCATTCAGGTAAATGCTTGCTAATAGCAAAGTAATTCTTTGCTATAAGCAAATTGTGTAAAAAAAAAAAAAAAATACTGATCACTTCCCCAAAGTAGTACAATGTTACTATGGTATCAATTTTTTTTTTTCGTACTGTCACCAGTCAGTGTCCGTGATCACCGCCATGCCAGTTACACGATGACGCTGTACTGCACTGGTGACAGTATGTAAAAAAAAAAAATAGTGAAAATCATTTTTTTTGATTTCTTAATTTCCGAAAAATGACAAAAAAATTACAACTTCATAAAACTCGCCATGCCTCTTATGAAATACATCGGACGGTCTACTTTTGCAAAAAGGGGTCATTTGGGGGATATCTGTACTGTCCTGACATTCTTGGACCTTAAAAAATGAGATTGGCTGTCAGTACTTCAGGATTGATCAATATTCAGATCTATACCATAGTTTGTGAACTCTATAAGTTTCCTACAGACTAAATAATAAATAGTAATTTGGGTTATTTTCACCAAAGAAATGTAGCAGAATACATCTCGGCCTAAATTTATGAAGAACAAATATTTATTTGCAAACTTTTATAAACAGAAACAAAGAAAAACATGTTTTTTTTCAAAATTTTTAGTCTTTTTTTGTTAATTTAGCAAAAAATAAAAACCCCAGCGGTGATTAAATACCACCAAATGAAAGCTCTAGTTGTGTGAAGAAAATGATAAAATTTTAGTTTGGGTACAATGTTGCATGACCGCACAATTGTCATTCAAAGTGTGAGAGCGCTGAAACCTGAAAATTGGCCTGGGCAGGAAGGGGGTAAAAGTGCCCGGTATGGAAGCGGTTAAGCAACTATTTTACTGAATGAAATTGAGTTTGGTTGTGATTAGCTCTGATTGATCCTGTGTGTACCATGTGATCACTGTGACCAATCACAGTTCACAACACAAATGTACACAGTGAATGGGCCGCTATGGCCGTTTTTACACCAAAAGGAGAGTCGCGTGGTTATTTCAGGTGGGAGAAGGTTGAGGGGGTGGTTGTTTTATTGGTTAGGTGGTAAGTATTAGCCTCGATATTCTGCATGTCCCTCAGTCATGTACTTTCTGCCTCTGAGTCTCTCTCTGTGGACTACAGAACATCCCGCTCATGCCCATCCTAAGCTGACAACGCTGCTCCTCCATGGATACAGTCCAAACGATTTTAGTACTTAATTACTTCCCACCCAGGACAATTCTGGCATTTCTCTCCTACATGTAAAAATCATCATTTGTTTGCTAGAAAATTACACAGAACCCCCAAACATTCAGGGAGCGCGCACAAGCAGGGAGCGGGGAGAACAATTATAAACAACCACCCGCTCCCGCACTGCTCCCGTCCGGACGTTTATATACATGGGCCGGATGGGAAGTGGTTGAGCTATAAGCAATCATAATGTGCAAAAAAAAAAATCCTGACTTCTCTAGAGTAGTATAATGTTACTATGGTAACATATTGCTCTGGTCACAGTGTGGTAAACAAAATGATAAAAAAAGAAAAAAAAAAACCAAAAATTGTGAATATTTGTTTTTTAATTTCTTAATAAAAAAAAAAAGAAGTCACTATGCCTCTTACTAAATACCTTGGACTGTCTACTTTCCAAAAAGCGGTCATTTGGGGGATATTTATACTTTCTTGGCATTTTTGGGCCTCAAGAAATGAGACGGGCTGTCAGTATATCAAGGCTGATCGATTTTCATATATGTGTGCTTTGCCGATTACCCTCCCTACCCACATCCTATTCACCCAGCTGCCTGGGCCCCCCTACTGGCCTGGGCCCATACAGGAGGACTGGTGGTACCCCCTTATCCACAGCCCTGGGTACAGTGTAGCATGACCGCGAAATTGCCAGTTAAAGTAAGGCATGGGCAAACAGCACAAAATGGCCTGGTCTTGAAGGGGGTAAAATCTTCCAGAGGGCAAGTGGTTAATATGGATGGCGACTTAGGCTTGGTTCACACTAGTGCGGCCCGCGTCTCCGCTGACACGGTGGCCCATGTATTTGAATGGGTTGCTGTGTCAGCGTTTCATGCAAGAAAAAGGTTCATGCAAAAACGCATCTGCAGGGAAACAGCACGGTCTTTTTGATCTTGTGGTTTCCCTGCGGTTCCCGCACCTGCGATCGTGTTGTGGGCTGAGATGCGCGGGGGTGCCATTCGGAATGAATGGCAGCCCCGTGCGTCTTGTAAGAGCAGAGCGATTCGGCTGTGGGTGGTTGTGGGTGCAGGAGCTGATGCGATTCCCAAACCCACAACCAGAACGCACAGGGCGGGCTAGTGTGAACCCAGCCTTACAGGGGAGGGGGACATAGCAAGGAGGGTGGAGGGGGGGAGGTAACAATAGTGTACACTTAGAGGAAATATTATGGGGGGGCAGGGGTAAGAGGATATGCGTTGGGGGGGTGCTTTGAGAGGGGAGAGGACTTATGCTAGAATGAGGGGGGTTGGAATTTGAAATCCCCCCACCCCACCTTCTAGCACAAGTCCTCTCCCCTCTCAAAGCACCCCCCCCAGCGCATATCTGACCCCTCTTCCCCCCACCTTCTAGCATAAGCCCTCTGGTCCCCCAACACATAATTAAAGCCTGGCCTTTGTTTCACCATGCCCCATAAGGCCCACCCACTGTAAAGGTTTTCACTTCTACCGAGTATGAGGATACCACACGTGTGAGACTTTTTGGGAGACTAGCCACATACAGGAGCCTGAAATCCAATGACCACTTTAAAAGCCTGAAGGTGTGTAACTTCCTCATTACACTTCCTCACTACCTATCACAGTTTTGAAGGCCCTGACATGCCAGGATAGCACCAAACCCCAGATCTCATTTTTACTCACAAGGTTTTGAGATAAAAAAAAATAGAAAAATATGTTTTTGTTTTTTTTCTTCATTTTCCAAAAACTTGTGGCAACAAATGAGATCTGCAAAATACTCACCATGCTTCTTATCAAAATTCCTTGTGGTGTATACTTTCCAAAAAGGGGTCATGTGGGGGGGGGTTAGGTGCTATCCTGGCATTTCAGGGCCTCCTGAACTGTGATAGGTAGTCTGGAAGTGTAATGAGGAAATAAAGCCCTTTAAAAGCCTGAAGGTGCTTATTGGATTTTGGGGTCCTGTACTTGGCTAGACTGCCAAAACGTCTCTCACATGTGGTACCCCCATACTCGGGAGAAGTAGCAGAATGTATTTTGGGGAGTAATTCCACATATACCCATGGCATGTGTGAGCAGTAATCATTTAATTGACAATTTTGTGTAAAAACAAAAACTTTTTTTGTAATTTTCCAAAATCTTGTGGTAAAAAAATAAATTCTTCTATTGATTCAACATGCCTCTCAGCAAATAGTTTGGGGTGTCTGCTTTCCAAAAAAGGGTTGTTTTGGGGGGTGGGGGCGTTTTATGCCCAGCATTAGAAGTTTATGCCATACATCACTTACTCTTCTAACCACCTGAAGACCAAGCCTTTTCTGACACTTTTGTTCACATAAAAAAAATGTGTACATTATATATTTTTTTAAAGCAGACACCCTAGTGAATAAAATGGTGGGTACTACAATTTTTTATGGCACATAGTACTCGCGCAGCAATTTTTCAAAAGCAATTTTGTTTTAAAAAATACACTTTTTTTACTTTTAATGCATAAAAACACAATATATTGGCCAATTATTTGGTAAATTATAAAAAATGATGGTATGGTATGCCAAGTAAATAGATACCAAACATGATATGCTTTAAAACTGTGCATGCCCCGTGCAATGGCAACAAACTGCAAACATTTTTAATATCCATAGGCAGAGCTTTAAAAGCCTTTAAAAGCTACCATTTTAGATTTACAGAGGAGGTCTAGTGTTAGAATTACTGCCCTTGATCTGACGTTCACAGCAATACCTCACATGCATGGTGCAACCGCTGTTTACGTAACGGCACAGGGTCAAGGCTTGTGCACACAGGTGTGCGCGCATGGGAGGGACTATTTTTTTTTTTTTTTTAGTTATTTTGATTTTTTTTTTAATTATTTTTACATTGTACCTTTAATTATTTTTTTTTAATCACTTTTAATGCTTTAACAGGGAATGCAAATAACCCCTATAACTTCAATGGGCATTGTCATATATTCTTTTTTGAGAAATATGGGGTCTATCAGACTCTAGATATCTCCTCTGCCCTTACATTATCTAATCAAACCAAAATCGGTGTGATCAGATGCTTTCCCAATTTACAAATGGTGCTGTTTATATCCTGCAAAACTGAAGTGATGAAATGCTCAGAGCTTCTGAATTCTTAGACTATAGAGATGATTGGCACCATTCTGGTCTCCAATCAGCTCTATGGTCAGCTGGCAGAAACACCGGCTGCATTCTCAGGTTCCCCCGATGGCACGGGACTGCCCGAGAAGGCCGTGGAAGGCAGCGGGGGAGGGGGCATCATCTCCCGCTGCTTGTAAAAGCAATCTTGCAGCTAATTAGCCACTAGGATTGCTTTTACATGAAAGCCGATCCCCGGCTGAAAAACACAACACCAGGATGATGCCTGCAGCTGTAGGCATCATCCTGGTATAACCATTCAAATCCAGTGATTTACTAGTACATCGCTGGTCCTTGTTGGTTATATATGCTATGTTTTTTTTTGTATGCAGCCTGTGGAATGAATGAAAAAATGAGAAGAACTCTCTGCCAGAAAAAAAGTGAGTGGTATGCCCACCATTAGAATATACCGCCCTGCTTCCACCCACTTCTAATGGTGGGCACACATTAGGTCACACTTTGCCACAAGTGCCAGTTCCAAGATTGAATAAATGTCTAAATAGTGGCACCCTTGAATAAAAATTGTCCACGTATAAGTGGTACCCCATATGGAGAAATGATGACACCAAGTCCCAAACTATCTTTTCACTGCTCCCCATGTAGTCTGGGCATCCGCAGGGCTCCACGTGACTATCTTTCCCTCGTAAATCCGAAACTTATAAGTATAGCCTGTTGTCCTCTTACAGGTCTTCTACATCTTGACCCCATATCTGGCACGCTTGCTGGGGAGAAATTGTTTGAATGCAAGGCAGCCAGAAAAATTAATGAGGGACTCATCAACGCAGATGTTTTGCTGGGGAGTATAGACATCTGAAAATTTTAGGTTAAGGTGATTTGCGAGGGGCTGAATTTTGTGGAGCCGGTCAAATTCAGGGTTACCCCGAGGATGACAGAGTGTATTGTCGCTGAAATGCATAAAACACATTATACTCTCATATCTATGCCTGGCCATGGCAGCAGAGAACACGGCATATGATGAATCGGGTCTGCGGACCAATACAACCGCAATTCATTTCTTTTAGTAATGCCCATGTTGAGGGTTAGGCCCAAAAAAAATGTAAATTTGAAAACCGTAATGAGTTTCCATGCGAATGGTCTGGCAAGGTTTGAATTTGGGTTGGCGGCAATAAGTTGTTGTGCATATAAACTGCTTTGATCCACAATCAACGCATACAGATATTCCGTGAAAAACAGCTCCAAAAATCAAGGAGGTATGTGAAAGACCAGGATGTACTAGACCGCTGGTACTCGACAGTTCACCAAAAGGTAGCGCGGCACTAGTACTGGCACTCTGCTGCATGTGAGAGTCATCAAAATTTACCGACAAGTGCTAACAGAGATCAGGCCTGATTCTGCAAACACTGCGGTTTTGTGTGCAATGTATCAAGTAACAGTGACCTACTGACACTGCACTTGCTGGGGGAGAAGGGGGGGTAAGCGTAGGGGCTAAACGCAGGTGTTGGCAGGTGCCGGGGCTGATCCCGCTAACGCTGCGTTTTTGGGGACGCTTTACTAATGTGAACGCTGGTATAGTGCTGACCTGATCAAAGATATTGACCTGTTCAGACACTATACTAGCAATGGAAGTTTATTGTACATGAGCGTGCTCCAACAAGGGTTTAAATGTGATGACTGGTGTACTGACGGGCAATCTGACGCTATCTGGGAGGGGTGTGAAAACCACGGGAGCGCAAATCACGTATATATATATATATATATATATATGTGTGATTTTGCGTACCCATGCCGCCCTGTGGCAGTATTTCTGCTGTAGGGTGGTCAGGAAGCGGTTACAGAAGAGGTTTGTGTTACTCCGCTGCGTTACTTTAACTTACAATTGCGCGGTCATGCAACACTGCACCCAAATTAAATTTACATCCTTTTTTCCCACAAATTGAGCTTTCTTTCGGTGGTATTTGATCACCTGTGCGTTTTTAATTTTTTGCGCTTTAAAAAAAAGGCTGACAATTTTGAGAAAAAAAAAACAATATTTTGGACTTTTTGCTATAAAACATGTGCTGTAAAAAAAATTAAAAAATCAAATTTAGTCACAAATTTCATCCAAAATGCATTCTGCGACATGTCTCTGCTAAAAAAAATCCCAATATGTGTAAATTAATTGGTTTACATGAAAGTTATAGCGTTTACAAATGGCGGGAAGATACTGGGATTTTTAATTTGTTTTATACTCGTAATGGCGGTGATCAGCGACATCCCCAGTGACACCAATACAGTGATCAGTGTAAAAAAAAACCCACTGACACTGTACTCATGGCACTGGGGAGGAAGGGGTTAACATTTTTAGGGTTTACTGTGTGAAGGGAGTGTTTTACTAGGGGGCAGGGGTGTGTGCTGGACAGGGACAGGCTGATCGAGAGAGAGAAACTCTTCTCTCCTTCAGCTTGTTACGAGCTGTCAGGGAACTGACAGATAGCAGGGCTGTGTATAAACAATGCAGCCCTGCTCTCTATCAGCGATCACCGCGAATCGCGGGGAAACGGCCGGTAATGATCGGCCGTGACCCGGCGGCGGAGACCCGCTGCTGACACCCGCGGGACAGGTAGGGCGGACGCGCGCCCCCTACCTGTTTTGCAAAACTACATTTTAAAACGTGGTTTTGCGCAGCCGTGCCGCCCTGCAAACGTACATATGCAGTGGCTGGGGCTGAAGAGGTTAACCACTTCCCTCCTGGCCAACAGCCGAATGGCGGCAGGGAAAACGCACTAGATCGCAGCGGCGCGATCTGTCACCGGCAGTGTACCTCGGACACGGCCTATGACAGATCTGAGTACCGGCCCCCGTTGCCGGTACCATGTGACTTGCTGTGACCAATCACAGCAGGTCACATAACAGTGGTATACATTGGATGGCTTCATTCATGCCATCCATTGTATACTAGTGTCTAGCTGTGAATGGTCTAGTGTATAGCTGTGAAATTAATTTAAACCCCCCAAACATTATATATTTTTTTAAAGCAGACACCCTAGTGAATAAAATGGTGGGTACTACAATTTTTTATGGCACATAGTACTCGCGCAGCAATTTTTCAAAAGCAATTTTGTTTTAAAAAATACACTTTTTTTACTTTTAATGCATAAAAACACAATATATTGGCCAATTATTTGGTAAATTATAAAAGATGATGGTATGCCAAGTAAATAGATACCAAACATGATATACATTAAAACTGCGCATGCCCCGTGCAATGGCAACAAACTGCAAACATTTTTAATATCCATAGGCTTGTCTGACTACTCTACTCGTGATCCCATCTAGCTCCCACCAGCTGTACGCCATTGGCAGCAGTCGTTATCGCAGCTGGGGTCACTCGGGGGCCGCGACCTGGTCTCAGGCTGCGTCAAGTCCATCCCCACCATCAGGGGCCCTGGTGAAGGGTAGCCTGGGGCTTAGACTCCGCGCCCTGAGGGACTCTGGTCTGTGGGTAGTGGCTGTCGTCAGTCGCAGCGTGACCGTACCATAGGCCTGCCTGCCCATTCCAGCGTTCCTGCCCTGACAATATGTGATATTGCGTACCCATGCCGCCCTGTGGCAGTATTTCTGCTGTAGGGTGGTCAGGAAGCGGTTACAGAAGAAGTTTCTGTTACGGCGCTGCGTTACTTTAACTGACAATTGCGCGGTTATGCAACACTGCACCCAAATTAAATTTACATCCTTTTTTTCCCACAAATTGAGCTTTCTTTCGGTGGTATTTGATCGCCTGTGCATTTTTAATTTTTTGCGCTATAAAAAAAGGCTGACAATTTTGAGAAAAAAAAAAATATTTTGGACTTTTTGCTATAAAACATGTCCAGTAAAAAAAATTGGCGGCGATCAGCGACATCCCCAGTGACACCAATACAGTGATCAGTGTAAAAAAAAACCCACTGACACTGTACTCATGGCACTGGGGAGGAAGGGGTTAACATTTTTAGGGTTTACTGTGTGAAGGGAGTGTTTTACTAGGGGGCAGGGGTGTGTGCTGGACAGGGACAGGCTGATCGAGAGAGAGAAACTCTTCTCTCCTTCTTCAGCTTGTCACGAGCTGTCAGGGAACTGACAGATAGCAGGGCTGTGTATAAACAATGCAGCCCTGCTCTCTATCAGCGATCACCGTGAATCGCGGGGAAACGGCCGGTAATGATCGGCCGGGACCCGGTGGCGGAGACCCGCTGCTGACACCCGCGGGACAGGTAGGGCGGACGCGCGCCCCCTACCTGTTTTGCAAAACTACATTTTAAAACGTGGTTTTGCGCAGCCGTGCCGCCCTGCAAACGTGCATATGCAGTGGCTGGGGCTGAAGAGGTTAACCACTTCCCTCCTGGCCAACAGCCGAATGGCGGCAGGGAAAACGCACTAGATCGCAGCGGCGCGATCTGTCACCGGCAGTGTACCTCGGACACGGCCTATGACAGATCTGAGTACCGGCCCCCGTTGCCGGTACCATGTGACTTGCTGTGACCAATCACAGCAGGTCACATAACAGTTGTATACATTGGATGGCTTCATTCATGCCATCCATTGTATACTAGTGTCTAGCTGTGAATGGTCCCAGAGATCACATGCACATGTCATGTGATTAGCTGTGGCCAAATCACAGCTAAGCACAAAAAAAAAAAAAACTTGAATGAATCGATGTCATTCAGGTAAATGCTTGCTTATAGCAAAGTAATTCTTTGCTATAAGCAAATTGAGTAAAAAAAAAAAAAAAATACTGATCACTTCCCCAAAGTAGTACAATGTTACTATGGTAACATTGTACTATTTTGGACATAGTGAAATAAGAAAAAAAAATCATAGAAAAACAAAAAACAATTTAATAAAAAATTAAAAATAATAAAAAAATTTAAAAAAAATTTAAGAAAAATGTATATATATATTTTTTCATACTGTCACCAGTCAGTGTCCCTGATCACCGCCATGCCAGTAATATGATGACGCTGTACTGCACTGGTGACAGTATGTAAAAAAAAAAAATTGTGAAAATTATTTTTTGCATTTTTTCATTTTCCGAAAAATGATGACAAAAAAAATACAACTTCAAAAAACTTGCCATTTCTCTTATGAAGTACGTCAGACTGTCTACTCTGCAAAAAGGGGTCATTTGGGGATATCTGTACTGTTCTGACATTCTGGGACCTCAAGATATTAGATTGGTCGTCAGTACTTCAGGATTGATCAATTTTCAGATCTATCCCATAGTTTGCGAACTCTATAACTGTCCTACAAACTAAAAAATACATTCTAATTTGGGTTATTTTCACCAAAGACATGTAGCAGAATACATCTTGGCCTAAATTTATGAAGAACAATTATTTATTTGAAAACTTTTATAACAGAAACAAAGAAAAACGTGGGTTTTTTTTTCAAAATTTTCGGTCTTTTTTTTGTTAATTTAGCAAAAAATAAAAACCCCAGTGGTGATTAACTGCTTGCCGCCCTGCCACTGTATATATATGTGTGCAGGGCGGAACTCAGGCGCAAAACCACGTTTTAAAACTGGTTCCGCGCTCCCGACATTTTCGCCGGCAGGGGGTGCGCGCGCTCCCGCCGACCCGCGGGTGACACCATTTGATCCCGGAGGGATCAATCATTAGATTTCAGCCAGTGATGTCTGGCTGAAATCAGATGATCGGTCCCTGTCCTATCCTGTCCTGTGTTGAAGTTTACACAGGACAGGATATGATGTCATTCTTCTCTGCCTGGACACATTCCGTTCCAGACAGAGAAGAAACAGTAAAAGTGAGTAAAACACTACACATTTACAGTTAGAACACACCTAGGTCACATTTACCCCCTGATCGCCCCCCCCCCCAGTTAACCCCTCCCAGATAGCACCAGTTTGCCCGCCAGTACACCAGTAATCCCGTTTAACCCCTTAATCCCCCCCCCAGTTAACCCCTTCACTGCCCTGTCACCAGTGTCACTGATCAGTGAACCGATTTTTACTGATCACTGTATCAGTGTCGCTGGCGACTTCCAATAGTGTTAGCGCCCCTCCCAGATAGCGCCAGTTTGCCCGCCAGTACAACAGTAATCCCATTTAACCCCTTGATCAACCCCCACCCCCCCAGTTAACCCCTTCACTGCCCTGTCACCAGTGTCATTGATTACAGTGAACAGATTTTTACTGATCACTGTATTAGTGTCACTGGTGACTTCCGATAGTGTTAGCGCCCCTCCCATATAGCGCCAGATTTCCCGCTAATACACCAGTAATTCCGTCTAACCCCCTGATCGCCCCCCCCCTCCCGAGTTAACCCCTTCACTGCCCTGTCACCAGTGTCATTGATCAGTGAACAGATTTTTACTGATCACTGTATCAGTGTCGCTGGCGACTTCCAATAGTGTTAGCGTCCCTCCCAGATAGCGCCATATTTCCCGCTAATACACCAGTAATCCCGTCTAACCCCTTGATCGCCCCCTCCCCCCCCGAGTTAACCCCTTCACTGCCCTATCACTAGTGTCATTGATTACAGTGAACAGATTTTTACTGATCACTGTATTAGTGTCACTGGTGACTTCCGATAGTGTTAGCGCCCCTCCCATATAGCGCCAGTTTGCCCGCTAATGCACGGGATTTTTTTTTTACCAAAAACATGTAGCAGAATACATTTTGGCTTAAATTTATGACTAACTTTGAGTTTACCCTCCTGCGCTCCAAATGTGTGTTTAAACAAACTAAAATAATATATGAACCCCAAACAGCTGCTAACATTAAATCATATACCAGTGATCAAGTAAATATAAACCATATAAATGCTGCGCTACATTCAAACTAATTTAGGTGAATGTGGAATTCAATAACTCAAATCAAAATAATGACAATGATAATGAATATAAATGTGCTTAATAATAACAAAGTGATGACAAAACACAAACTTAAATCTATACGCATGTGCATAAAAAATGCACATACATATATTACATCACATGAGTGGGAATATTATATCCTGAGAAGTGGGCTTGGAGTGCTTTGATGCCTGGAGGATCTGTGAGAGGGATCCATTACTGCTCTTTGACCCGCAAGGGTCGAAGTGATGAGGTGAGAGGCTAATCCAGAAGGTGGTTGGATTCACAAGCTCTATCTACACTCAGATATCTGCACGATTTGTTGCACCTGTGGTCACTTTACAGTATTATTGGAAACACTGTTTACAGTTTTTTTTTTTTTCACCTTCAATATTCCATTATTGGACTTTGAGTTTGCGTTTATCATTTAGTTATCATTTCACTTCACATTTTTGCATGTGTGATGTAATATATGTATGTGCATTTTTTATGCACATGCGTATAGATTTAAGTTTGTGTTTTGTCATCACTTTGTTATTATTAAGCACATTTATATTCATTATCATTGTCATTATTTTGATTTGAGTTATTGAATTCCACATTCACCTAAATTAGTTTGAATGTAGCGCAGCATTTATATGGTTTATATTTACTTGATCACTGGTATATGATTTAATGTTAGCAGCTGTTTGGGGTTCATATATTATTTTAGTTTGTTTAAACACACATTTGGAGCGCAGGAGGGTCACACCATTATTGCTACTATTATTTCCTTCTTTCTCCCGCTAGCTCATAATGGAAGTGTTTAATTTCCTAGAAAATAGGTCTATCAATATAGAGGATATTTTCAGTAAAACTCCTCATGAACCCATAGGTGATTTAAATACATTATACAGAAGACTGGGTCATGTAATGGAGAAAAAGGTCAAACTATGGTGGGACATGGTTACCCATGAAAAATACCTTAAAGAGAGACTAGTCCCAAGAAGATTAAGATGGGATGTGCCCATTAGTGATGGTTTGATAGACCAGGAATCTAAAAATGAATGGTTTGATTTCTTCCAAGAGAAGGGTTTGGAATTAATGAGATTTATATTAAAACGCAAACAGAGAAAATTGAGAATTTTAGAAACACAAATTTTAGAAATTAAAGAAAAGATGGAACCATATAAGGAATCTCCAGAAATGGTTAATCTCGCTAAAAGATTAAATAAAGATTTGGAGAAGGTCGATCTAGAAGTGAAAAATAAAAAGATGAAAAAATATCAAAGGGATATGAATGATTTTAGTAAAGATCAAGTTTTTAAATGGCAATCTTCAGGTGTAGAATCAGAATGTAGTTCAGCTAACACTACTCCCGTTAAAGAAGTACGTTTAGAACTTATTAAGGGACATACGAATGAATACCCAAAAGAAGATAAAAGTCAGGATAAAGGGAATTCTCAAAAGAACCATCCCAAAGGAGATAAGGGATACCATACACCACATAATGGATGGAAACCAAAGAATGGTGGTTCTTTTCATAATAAACCACCAGGGAAAAATAATGGACATGGTAAACCCTATCGTCCACCGTATAGACCTTATTATCCCAAACCCAACCAGTATTATCAACAGCCTTATGGACCTCCTTATTTCCCTAGGCAGGAATTCAGACCTTTTTATCCTAGAAGTCCGAGACAGGATAATAGGCCTTACTACTCCAGGAGTCCAAGACAAGAACAACTGGGATGGCAGGGACCACGGTATGAAGGGAGGAGTCCCATCCCGGTTTATAATAGGTATGAACCATTGGATTATGAATACCAACAGAGGAATTTTTTAGGGAGGGAGGGTGGGGAGAGAAGTCCCCGGAAAGAAGTATGTGCCAATCTAAGTCCCGGAAGACAAGAGGGTGTAGAGCAGGACGGAAGGTCCAAGCGCAAAAGAGAGTAGTAGGAGAGGGTATTTTTAATATTTGTGGTACTACACTTACCAAGGAAGAAATTCTCGTATTGGATAAGGGATTGAAGTTCGCCCCCCCAAAACCAGCTAACAAATTTGATATTTTTATAGATTTACAGAAATTTATTAGAAAGATTAACATAAAAAAGTATTTTATGGGTTTATCTAGTACTAAGAAAATGATTAATAATGCACCAGTTAGTAATATTCAACACACCCGTTTAAGGAATAAATCCTTATTTAACCCTCAGATTAGCAATAACTGTCAAATAGAATCTTTTAAAAAAATGGTAAGCCAAGATTTGGAATCCCTTAAACTCCCTAGGTTTCGGCCTAATATAGACATGCAAAAAGGAATTAAGATGTTAACACAAAGAAATGACATAGTGGTCAGGCCGGCCGATAAGGGAGGGGGTATTGTGGTCATGTCAAAGAGTTACTATTTGGAAGAACTGGGTACCCAATTAAGTGATGATAATACCTACGAAGTGATTAAAAGGGATCCTACAATTAAATATAAGAAAGATCTGGAAAAGTTGATTAAAAGAGGATGTGAGAAAGAGTATCTGAATAAAAAAGAAGCCAGATATCTTGTTCCTGAAATGTGCAGAATTCCCATTATCTATACCATCCCGAAAATTCATAAAAATAGCATTTGTCCTCCGGGGCGTCCTATAGTTAATGGGATTGGATCTTTAATGGCACGATTAGGGCAATACGTGGATACGTTTCTCCAACCATTGGTGAGAGAAACTAGGTCGTATCTGAGAGATACTAAGCACCTAATACAATTGCTAATTCAAATGATAATTGCGCGGTCATGCAATGCTGTACCCAAGAGAAATTTACGTCCTTTTTTTCACACAAATAGAGCTTTCTTTTGATGGTATTTTATCATCTGTGCGCTTTTTATTTTTTGCGCTATAAACAAAAAAACCACGAAAATGTTGAAAAAAAACAATATTTTCTACTTTCAGCTATAAAAAATATATCGTAAACTCAAAGTTAGTCATAAATTTAAGCCAAAATGTATTCTGCTCCATGTTTTTGGTAAAAAAATCCCAATAAGTGTATATTGATTGCTTTGTGTGAACGTTATAGCGTCTACAAATTATGGTATAGATACTGTAATTTATGCCTTTTTTTGCTATACAGCGCTGCACTAATTCAAATGATAATTGCGCGGTCATGCAATGCTGTACCCAAACGAAATTTACGTCCTTTTTTTCACACAAATAGAGCTTTCTTTTGGTGGTATTTGATCACCTGTGCGCTTTTTATTTTTTGCGCTATAAACAAAAAAACACGAAAATTTTGAAAAAAAAACAATATTTTCTACTTTCAGCTATAAAAAATATATCGTAAACTCAAAGTTAGTCATAAATTTAAGCCAAAATGTATTCTGCTACATGTTTTTGGTAAAAAAAAAATCCCGTGCATTAGCGGGCAAACTGGCGCTATATGGGAGGGGCGCTAACACTATCGGAAGTCACCAGTGACACTAATACAGTGATCAGTAAAAATCTGTTCACTGTAATCAATGACACTAGTGATAGGGCAGTGAAGGGGTTAACTCGGGGGGGGAGGGGGCGATCAAGGGGTTAGACGGGATTACTGGTGTATTAGCGGGAAATATGGCGCTATCTGGGAGGGACGCTAACACTATTGGAAGTCGCCAGCGACACTGATACAGTGATCAGTAAAAATCTGTTCACTGATCAATGACACTGGTGACAGGGCAGTGAAGGGGTTAACTCGGGAGGGGGGGGGCGATCAGGGGGTTAGACGGAATTACTGGTGTATTAGCGGGAAATCTGGCGCTATATGGGAGGGGCGCTAACACTATCGGAAGTCACCAGTGACACTAATACAGTGATCAGTAAAAATCTGTTCACTGTAATCAATGACACTGGTGACAGGGCAGTGAAGGGGTTAACTGGGGGGGTGGGGGTTGATCAAGGGGTTAAATGGGATTACTGTTGTACTGGCGGGCAAACTGGCGCTATCTGGGAGGGGCGCTAACACTATTGGAAGTCGCCAGCGACACTGATACAGTGATCAGTAAAAATCGGTTCACTGATCAGTGACACTGGTGACAGGGCAGTGAAGGGGTTAACTGGGGGGGGGATTAAGGCCGCCGACCTCACCCACTCCCTCTGTCGGGGGCGCCATCCTCTCCGTCACTGGCACCGACCTCCGGGATGACACACGTGACGAGGGCGGGCAGGGAGGTCACCCTGGAGGGTAAGTACCACCTGTGACATGGGATGGGGGGGCATGTATGTGTAGGGGACATGGGGGGGTAAGTTCCACCTGTGACATGGGATGGGGGGGCATGTATGTGTAGGGGACATGGGGGGTAAGTACCACCTGTGACATGGGATGGGGGGCATGTATGTGTAGGAGACATGGGGGGGGGTAAATACCACCTGTGACATGGGATGGGGGGCATGTATGTGTAGGGGACATGGGGGGTAAGTACCACCTGTGACATGGGATGGGGGGCATGTATGTGTAGGGGACATGGGGGGTAAGTACCACCTGTGACATGGGATGGGGGGGCATGTATGTGTAGGAGACATGGGGGGGTAAGTACCACCTGTGACATGGGATGGGGGGCATGTATGTGTAGGGGACATGGGGGGGTAAGTACCACCTGTGACATGGGATGGGGGGCATGTATGTGTAGGGGACATGGGGGGGGTAAGTACCACCTGTGACATGGGATGGGGGGGCATGTATGTGTAGGGGACATGGAAGGGTAAGTACCACCTGTGGCATGGGATGGGGGGGCATGTATGTGTAGGGGACATGGGGGGTAAGTAACACCTATGGGATGGGGGGCATGTATGTGTAGGGGACATGGGGGGTAAGTACCACCCGTGACATGGGATGGGGGGGCATGTATGTGTAGTGGACATGGGAGGGTAAGTACCACCTGTGACATGGGATGGGGGGGCATGTATGTGTAGGGGACATGGGAGGGTAAGTACCACCTGTGGCATGGGATGGGGGGCATGTATGTGTAGGGGACATGGGGGGTAAGTACCACCTGTGACATGGGATGGGGGGACATGTATGTGTAGGGGGGGTAAGTACCACCTGTGACATGGGATGGGGAGGGTGCCATGTATGTGTAGGGGACATGTGGGGGTATGTTCCACCTGTGACATGGGATGGGGGGCATGTATGTGTACGGGACATGGGGGGGTAAGTACCACCTGTGGCATGGGATGGGGGGGGCATGTATGTGTAGGGGACATGGTGGGGTAAGTACCACCTGTGGCATGGGATGGGGGGGCATGTATGTGTAGGGGACATGGGGGGTAAGTAACACCTATGGGATGGGGGTGCATGAATATGTAGGGGACATGGGGGGTAAGTACCACCTGTGACATGGGATGGGGGGACATGTATGTGTAGGGGGGGTAAGTACCACCTGTGACATGGGATGGGGGGGCATGTATGTGTAGGGGACATGGGGGGTAAATACCACCCGTGACATGGGATGGGGGGACATGTATGTGTAAGGGGGGGAAAGTACCACCGGTGACATGGGATGGGGAGGGTGCCATGTATGTGTAGGGGACATGTGGGGGTAAGTAACACCTGTGGCATGGGATGGGGGGGCATGTATGTGTAGGGGACATGGGGGGTAAGTACCACCTGTGGCATGGGATGGGGGGGCATGTATGTGTAGGGGACATGGGGGGTAAGTACCACCTGTGGCATGGGATGGGGGGGCATGTATGTGTAGGGGACATGGTGGGGTAAGTACCACCTGTGGCATGGGATGGGGGGGCATGTATGTGTAGGGGACATGGGGGGTAAGTAACACCTATGGGATGGGGGTGCATGTATATGTAGGGGACATGGGGGGGTAAGTACCACCTGTGATATGGGATGGGGGGTGCCATGTATGTGTCGGGGACATGGGGGGGTAAGTACCACCTGTGACATGGGATGGGGGGGCATGTATGTGTAGGGGACATGGGATGGGGGGTGCCATGTATGTGTAGGGGACATGGGAGGGTAAGTACCACCTGTGACATGGGATGGGGGGGTATGTATGTGTAGGGGACATGGGGGGGTAAGTACCACCTGTGGCATGGGATGGGGGTGCCATGTATGTGTAGGGGACATGGGGGGGTAAATACCACCTGTGGCATTGGATGGGGGGGCATGTATGTGTAGGGGACATGGGGGGGGGGGGGTAAGTACCACCTGTGGCATGGGATGGGGGGCATGTATGTGTAGGGGACATGTGGGGGTAAGTACCACCTTTGACATGGGATAGGGGGCATGTATTTGTAGGGGACATGTGGGGTAAGTACCACCCGTGACATGGGATGGGGGGGCATGTATGTGTAGGGGACATGGAGGGTAAGTACCACCCGTGGCATGGGATGGGGGGGCATGTATGTGTAGGGGACATGGGGGGGGGGTAAGTACCACCCGTGACATGGGATGGGGGGGCATGTATGTGTAGTGGACATGGGAGGGTAAGTACCACCTGTGACATGGGATGGGGGGGCATGTATGTGTAAGGGACATGGGAGGGTAAGTACCACCTGTGACATGGGATGGGGGGACATTTATGTGTAGGGGGGGTAAGTACCACCTGTGACATGGGATGGGGAGGGTGCCATGTATGTGTAGGGGACATGTGGGGGTATGTTCCACCTTTGGCATGGGATGGGGGGGGCATGTAGTATGTGTAGGGGACATGGGGGGTAAGTACCACCTGTGACATGGGATGGGGGGCATGTATGTGTACGGGACATGGGGGGGTAAGTACCACCTGTGGCATGGGATGGGGGGGCATGTATGTGTAGGGGACATGTGGGGTAAGTAACACCTTTGACATGGGATGGGGGCGGCATGTATGTTTAGGGGACATGGTGGGGTAAGTACCACCTGTGGCATGGGATGGGGGGGCATGTATGTGTAGGGGACATGGGGGGTAAGTAACACCTATGGGATGGGGGTGCATGTATATGTAGGGGACATGGGGGGTAAGTACCACCTGTGACATGGGATGGGGGGACATGTATGTGTAGGGGGGGGTAAGAACCACCTGTGACATGGGATGGGGAGGGTGCCATGTATGTGTAGGGGACATGTGGGGGTAAGTACCACCTGTGGCATGGGATGGGGGGGCATGTATGTGTAGGGGACATGGTGGGGTAAGTACCACCTGTGGCATGGGATAGGGGGGCATGTATGTGTAGGGGACATGGGGGGTAAGTAACACCTATGGGATGGGGGTGCATGTATATGTAGGGGACATGGGGGGGTAAGTACCATCTGTGATATGGGATGGGGGGTGCCATGTATGTGTCGGGGACATTGGGGGGTTAAGTACCGCCTGTGACACGGGATAAGGGGCATGTATGTGTATGGGACATGGGGGGGGGGTAAGTACCACCTGTGGCATGGGATGGGGGGGCATGTATGTGTAGTGGACATGGGGGGTAAGTGCCACCTGTGGCATGGGATGGGGGGGCATGTATGTGTAGGGGACATGGGGGGTAAGTACCACCTGTGGCATGGGATGGGGGGGCATGTATGTGTAGGAGACACGGGAGGGTAAGTACCACCTGACATGGGATGGGGGTGCCATGTATGTGTAGGGGACTTGGGGGATACGTACCACCTGTGACATGGGATGGGGGTGCCATGTATGTGTAGGGGACATGGGGGGTAAGTTCCACCTGTGACAAGAGATGGGGGGGCATGTATGTGTAGGGGACATGGGGGGTAAATACCACCTGTGACATGGGATGGGGGGGCATGTATGCGTAGGGGTCATGGGTAGGGTAAGTACCACCGATAGGATGGGGGTGTCATGTATGCGTGGAGGTCATGGGGGGGGGGTAAGTACCACCTGTGGCTTGGAATGGGGGGTGCCATGTATGTGTAAAGGACATGGGGGGTAAGTACCACCTGTGACATGGGATGGGGGGGCATGTATGTGTAGGGGACATGGGAGAGGTTAAGTACCACCTGTGACATGGGATGGAGGGGCGCCATGTATGTGTACGGGACATGGGGGGTAAGTACCACCTGTGACATGGGCTGGGGGGCATATATGTGTAGGGGGCATGGAGGTGGAGGGCATGTGGGTAAGTACCATGTATGGTATGGGGGGGGGGGTGCCATGGTATTGGGGGCTCTGCCATAGCAGAGTCCTATTCTTCTGCCATTGGAGGGGGGAGGGTTGCCATAGCAATGGAAATGTTTTATGAGGGGGAGTGGCCCCTCAGTCTACTATGGATACTGTATACCATGGGGAGAGTCATACTGGGAGGTCCTGCCCTGGGAAAGTCTTGTTCTGGTTCCATTGGGGGGGGGGGGGTGCCATGGCACGTCTTGTTCTGTATGTCATTGGAGGATGGAAGGACCTACCATGGTAATAGGGGAGTCTTACTGGGAGGGGTCCTGCCCTGGGAAAGTCTACTTTGAGTACAATATTCCATTGGGGGACTCTGGACCTGCCATTGTAATGGGAGAGAACCCCCCCTTGATGACGTCGGTGTGATGAAAGCGGTTGGGCGTGGCCTACTCGATGTGGCCGTTAGAGAGCCTTGCTGTTCTGTGCTGTATGGGAGAGATCCGCGGGGAGCGGTAATTGTATCTCACCTTGTATGTGATTGAAGCTGCTGTCTGCTGGACTCCTTGTTTGTGATTGAAGCTGCTGTCTGCTGGACATCTTGTTTGTGATTGAAGCTGCTGTCTGCTGGACATCTTGTTTGTGAGTTTCCTTGTACCTTTATTATTAAAGAGATCGATGATAAAACCGTATTGCACATTATGTCCTCTGTTCTGTCCCTGAGTGTACTGCATGCTGTCATGGAGGTGTGAGAGAGCGGAGAAGTTCATCATAAGAGTTGGGCTGCAGAGTTGTCTGTGATTATTATTATCCGGAAGTGTCTGAGACATCACCATATCTATGTGGACATCGGGGTCATCATCGGGGTCATCATCGGGGTCATCGCTCCCAGAGCACAAGTGCTGCTGCTGCTTTATAATCTGACCAGCCATTAGCTCTGGTGACTTCATTTCAGCTCCTTTGGTGGTGGATTCTTCACAATTGGTTCAAGTCACTGAAGATATATATATATTTTATGGACACTAATTTATGTTTGGACACTATAATTATTTATATAAAACACGAAATGTTTTTGGATGATGATATACACCTTTGTATACGTTTGTTATTAGCGCATACCTTTTAATTAGGATTTTTGTTGCCAAAATTTATTTTGGGTGGGATATGCTGCTGACACTTTGGTGTTTTTTGTAAGTGGCGCTTTTTTCAATTTGGTACTATTTTGAATACTGCACACCATGGGGGGGGACACCTGTCATGGTAAAACGGTCAACACATGTACAAAGGATTTGCAGATGAACGTTTGACAATCTACTAGTGTATGGCCAGCTTTACTGCTCTCCAGCCAACCAGGTTGGATGGGTTGACTGCCTTCTTCCTCATCTCAAACAATGGTTCTTCCCACCACGCTGGCTATGATGTGGCTGCAGGATGCCTGGACCACCATTTCCAAATATATATATAAAACAATGCCTTCAGTTATGACTGCGATCTCTTCTACAGGAGGAGGGATGCCCGCCCCCCTCCCCCGCCACCAATTCCTTTCCTGGGCTCTCTCATTCCATTGGGGATCCTGGGACCGCTCCAACCGGCAGCACCGACTTCAATACACACAGAGAAAGGAGCTGATGTAGTTCCTCCCTCTCTGTGGGATCACAAAATGGAAGCAACAAGGATTTTGTCACTTTTGGTTCTGGTTCTGTGTTTACTGGGCAGTTGGCGACCAGCTACTGTGCTGACCCATATGTGTCTGATCAGCTGCATTGGAGGCCAGAGGAGAGATCTGGGGTCTGATAGAGCCAGATGTCTCCATAAAGAGGACCTGTCATAGCCCATGCTGTCACAAGGGATGTTGTACATCCCTTGTCATAGCAATAAAGTTGATTTATAAAAAGAAAAGGGACAGTTAAAAAAAAAAGTTTAAAATAAATTATTAAAAACACATTTTAAAGTGTCCCCCCCCCCCCCCCGTGCTCATGTGCAAATGCATACACATTTGTAAATCCAGCACACATATGTAAATGGTGATCACACCATACATGTGAGGTATCGCCACGAACGTCAGAACAAGAACAATAATTCCAGCACCAGACCTCCTGCATCACTCTAAACTAGTAACCTGTAGAGGCTTTTAAAGTGTCACCTGTGGAGATTTGTAGGTCCCGTAGTTTGTAGATGTTCCACGAGTGTACTGCACAGTCTATTCCAAATCAAAACATAAAGAAAAATGTTTCAAACTTGTTATTACTTTACAAAAAGTGAAGAAAAAGGAATATTTGGCTGTTCAAAATAAAAACATGACTTGTTGAAGTATTTGGATGTGTTCAATCTGATCCATGATCCCTGGTATGCGATAAATAGGCCCAGCGCCGTAGTATGAGAAACATCCCCATATCATGATGCTTGCACCACCATGCTTCACGGTCTTCACAGTGTACTGTGGCTTGAATTCAGTGTTTGGGGGTCGTCTGACAAACTGTCTCCGCCCACTAGACCCAAAAAGAACAATCTTACTTTCATCAGTCCACAAAATGTTGCGCCATTTCTCTTTTGCCAGTCAATGTGCTCTTTGGTAAATTGTAACCTCTTCAGCACATGTCTTTTTCCCAACAGTGGGACTTTGCGGGGGCTTCTTGCAGATAGCTTGGCTTCACATAGGCGTCTTCTAATTGTAACAGTCCTCACAGGGAACGTCACACCTTCTTTCATCACCCCGGAGCTGATCATTGGCTGTGTCTTTGCCATTTTGGCTATTATTCGATCCATTCAAATGGCAGTTTTCTGTTTACTTTCACGTTTTGGTTTCCATTTTACAGCATTTGAGATCATTTTATCTGAGCAGCCTATCAGTTTCTGCACTTCTTTATATATTTTCTCCTCTTCTCCAATGAACTTTTTAATCAAAGTACGCTGTTTTTCTACACTTTGTCTGGAATGAGCCGTTACTCAGATTTGTAGAGATATATTATATCTAGAGGTATATTCCTTTCAGCAACACTGGCTATATCCATATGAACGTCCGACCTCCAGGAGCCACAATATACCGGGCAGAAAACAAACCTTCCTCACAAATTCACTATTCAGTGTCTCTCCAAAGAAAAGCCAAAGGGATCTGCAATAATGTTCTGCCATAAAAAATGTTCTTTATTAAAACCCGACCGGTACTTACATAATAGGAAGAAACAAGAGCGACAATCATACAAAACGCACTCATATCTACATCTCATTGGTTTGTTTGTATTCCCACAGATGGGGGGCCCAGTTTTTATTTCTGGGGCCTGTTTGTTGCCACCTTAGGCAGACTGTAATGGTTATTATATGTGATTTATTTTGTTATTATATACAGTACATGTTGTTCCTTAAAGCAGTTAGGGTGGATCCTGTCATCTCTAGGTGCATGGAGTACACTCACAGTCCTAGAAAGCTGGACTCTAAATACAGATATGAGAAATGTTTTTCCTGTCAGAATATTTTTATATCTGTTCATCCATTGCTGGGATTTACACAGCTCTGCCAGACAGCACAGCCAAGCAGACAAGACTACTTACAGTTAGGAAATACAGTGGTGTCCTCTGTTCACCCCCAACCGTCTGATTGGATGGTGAAACAACAGCAGCAGACTGATTAGGTCATCTCTTTGCTCTCTTCTCCTATCAGTATGTTCTATGTTGGTACATGTGCATGCAGCACACCTGATTGGCTCTCGGTTCTGCCCCTCCTTCTTTCAGTGCTGCTGCATATTAAGAGGCTGATACCAAATCAATTTCAGGCACTTCCACAAGTGGCATTAAAAAACACACATTTCCAGATGTATTAACCCCTTCCTGTCGGATGTATATATATATGTGGCAGCACAGAGATTGGCCGTATTCTGTGCCTCCACGTATACACATACCTGTTTTGTGTTGGCAGCATGCCCCCAGCACTCTGACAGTACCGTCACTGACAGTTGGAAGCTGGTAGGATGGGCTTCCAATTATCTAATCATCCAATCACAGGGATCACATGGTGCGGAAGCTGAGCAAGCAGGTAACGATGCTCCGGTGTTGCGATCTCTTGAAAGGCTGGGAAGAAGGGGTTAATGAATACAGAGTTGCATTCATTTGTGTCTGTTATATCTGTCTGGAGATTAGTCCAAAGATGTACAGTTTTTATTCAACTGTGTGTGGCAAAATATCCTAAAAATCCAGAGCTATGAACAGGGGATTCTAAGAAGATCCTGGGATTTCCCGCTGTAAACGCATGTGTTCTGTATTGCAGACATCTAGAACTGCATTCACCTGATGCCAAGCATACTGCGGTGCTGCGAGCAAAAGATCCTGCGGCGGCCCAGACCTGGTTCAACGCAATTCACGGGGCGGTGACGGAACTTCTTCCCAAGGTGATGGCCGAAGTCCAAACTCAGCTGGGAAAAAACGGAATCTCTGGAAGTCATGAAATTCGGCACATGGGCTGGCTAGCAGAAAAGGTCAGTTTGTTGTGTCTTTGGCTTTATATTGTTTATCTCACGAGCTAAATGACCACAAAAATGTCTCATCTGAAGTCCCTTTAACCCTTTTCCGCCTACTCCGGTGTCCTTGTACAAAGTTCTGAGTGCCTGGGGGGCGGGAAAATTTTCGATCATGTGACTACTGTGTTTGGCTGTCATAGTGGTCACATGATCAGGAGTCGTTCCACCGGCTATGGATTATTAGTGAGGGCCGAGAGCTGTCTGTGACAGCCCAGTGTCTGTGCTGGAAGCTTGCAGTGAGCTTGTTCTCAGCACAGAAACATTGGCTGCCCAACAACGCACATGTGTGGGTGTTAAAGCCTGCCCTTGCGGCTGCAAATATGTGTTATTTGGGTGACAACAGGTTAAAGTGGAACTTAACCCCCCCAGGTTTAATTTTACTCTAAACCCCCTCCTACCTTGTGTGCTGGGGGGAACTTAAATAACATACCCAGCCATCAACTGCAGCATTGCCCTGCAGTAATCTGCTGAAAGCGGAACCCACAGGGCCTTGTGCCGCCATCATTGGAGCCAGCTTTCTCTTCCAGGTCCTAGCAAGCAGCTCCCGATGACACTCCACTGCACATGCACAGCGTATTGTACATAGCGCCAAAGCCACCTGAGACACATGATGTTGGTATACTAGGGGGCTTCAGGTGGGGTTGGGAGGATGTCATTCTTACCTAAGCGAGGAAGGCAGAAGCATGGGGTGTGTTCTCCTAAAGAAAGAAAGAAAGAAGTACAGGAGTTGGACAAAAATATGGAAACACTAAATGATTTGCAGGTGTGAAAGTGATGACATGGTTTGCGTTGAAAGCGGAAGTGACGTAACATTCTTTTGCTTCCGCTGTGTGATGAGACACCTAGCTAACAGGTGGAAAGCCTCACGTCCGTCATTTACTGCGTGCGCAGCTAGTAATATGGAGTCATGTCAAAGCTTACTGGGCTTCAAAGAGGGCAAATTGTTGGTGCCACTCAGCTGGAGCCTCTGTGACTGAAGTTGCCAATTTATTTGCCGTGTCACGAGGTACAATATCAAAGGTTATGGCGGCATATACAGTTTCTGGGAAACCGATGTCTGGGCAGCCATATCTTGGTGTTCTGCAGCTCCCATTGTCACCTTGAAAGATAGTCACTGCCAGTGACTATGTACAAATTTTGGCCGACTATGTGCACCCCATGGTGCAGACATTGTTTCCTGAAGACCGCGCCATTTACCAAGCTGACAATGCTCCGAATTCACACAGCTGGCGTTGTCAAATCACGGTTTGGCGAGGATGCAGACAAAGTCTCACACCTTCCCTGGGCGCCACAGTCGCCGGACCTCCATATCATAGAGCCATTATGGTCAACGAGATTTGGGCACGTTTTCCGCCTGGAACGATTTTTGTATGAAGAGTAGTATCAGATTGCATTATCCACCACCCAAGACTTATATTTGTCAATTCCCAGGAGAATTCAGACCATCTTGGATGCTAAAGGCAGTCCAACACTATAGGAGCTAATGATTTCGTTCTTTTACCTAGTGTTTCCATAATTTTGTCCAACCCCTGTAACTGGGACTGAAGGTTCATGTTAAAATCTTAGTAGTTTGACGTCATTGTGTTCTTGCTCTATCTGTTTAATGTGCTGATTGTCTGCTTGTTATTTGGGTCCACTTTAAACTATGATCAGTTACTTAGGCGGAGACCTTTCTCTGCCACCTACTGGAATTTGTCATTTCTGTGCAATGTATGCGATTAAAGAGGGGACTCCGTATGCAGCTTTCATTGAATGTTGCCACTTAACAGCAAGCACTGAACACATCAAATATGCCACAGTCTCCTGGGAAGTGTAATTAGTCGGTTTGTTTGAATTTGGGGTTTTACTGTTACACTTAGGAATCGGGGGAGGCTGAGGATAGGGCCACTGTAGCTGACAAGCCCCCTTTGCCAGTCACACTTCGTGAACAGGGGATTGTGGGAGCTATGCTGTGTCTGAGATCAATGTTAGTGACGCCCACTAATTGGGCATTCGTCGGGGAGGAGCAGAGAAGCTGGAAATTAAGGAACCAAAAAGAGATTTACTTCACATTTCAATACTGTTTCATTGGAGAAGTGAATACAGGCATTTAGACATGCAAGGATGGATCTGTATTTATGTTTTTAATTCCTTCAGGAGTTAATTTTTTAAGGCCCAACACTGGAAACACTTTTTAGTCGGTTATTGTGTACCGAGAATACTATCTCTACAGTCAATGACCTTACATTTTCCAAAATACAATATTTTTCCCTAAAGCGGGCCTTTAACGTCTTAAGGGGCCATGCACGGTGCTTACAAGAAGGTGTCCGTTCCGATATTGGGAGCACGTGTAAAGGTAAAGGTACTCTGGGCTCTGATTTGGGTCACGCCGTGTACATCGTTCTCTGGGGAGGTACAGTAGTAAGTGTAGATGGTGAGACGACTTGTTCAGCTGAGCCAATGCAGATTTAATGAGCATCACACTTGTTAGCGTTGGCGGTTGGATTGGCTGGATGTCCGTAAAGACAGATGCATCCAGTGAATGCTTCCTGTTAATATGGAAGATGGACAGTCTAGGTGTTGATAGACATCGTTTATCTATTTACTTTGTACAGTTATTGTCATTTGCTTTTTACGAACACGTAATTTCCAAAGGTTTTGCCCATTTATAACAGTCCCTGAGCGATTTCTCTGCTCCTTTTTTGTTATGTTTCCACAGAAGTTGAAGCGTATCTAAACCCGAGAACAAAATCTTTTCCAGTTTACCAATCTTTAGATTTGGTGGCTGCCATTGTTTTATTTTTATTAGGATTACCTAGTTTTTATGTTAAGCTGGTAATCATGTTCACTTCCTGTCCTAGGGTGACAACACTCAATGTACTATATCTATTGTAATGTTTGGGGGTTGTTTAGCTCAGGGTAGCGCTCACCAGCAAGTAGAATCCACACCAGAAATTGTTGTTTTAGAGTTCCTTGGCCCACTTTTATTTAAAAAAAAAAAAAAGTCCACACAATGTATGTTTGCCACATCAGCAGAAAACAACCAATCCAGCCTCCTGGCTTGCACTTGTAACAAAATAGTTCTTCAGCCTCCTGGCTTATGTACTGCAGTTCTGCTCAGGCCTTCCACTATAGACCCTCGTCAGTCCCCCATAGACCACTTCCTCACCAACACTGTCCACACAGCTGGCAGCCCCTCGCTGCCCTGATCCTCAGGCTCTGGACTCTGTCCTTTCCAATGCACATATGCACTCCTCTGGATTCTCCCTTGCACATACCTGGATTCCTCGGGAGGATAGAGCCCAGAACCCTGGTCCTGTCTCTACAAAAAGCCCAGAACCCACCTGCATAATCAGTGTTCTGGCTATTCCTAAAATCTAGTCCCAGGATTGCAGATTTCTTCCCGCCAAGATCACTTTGAAATTTCCAGGCTCCAGGTCCCAAAATGGACCTTTATGAAACAATGAAGAAACTGAAAAGCCAGTTTCCTCTGCATTACACAAACTCCCTGGAGCCCCTTAACCTGCCTTGTTGAGGATCCTGGGTAGCATAATATCCTTTTACCAACATGACAGATCACCGCACTGTCACACTATGGAGAGCAGCATTGTCACCCTAGGACAAGAAGTGTGTCAGGGCTACAGAACAAACACGTGTCGGCTTGTGAGCTGCTATGTGAGTAATAAATCTTACCAAGTGCTGATTGTGAATCGCCTGCACCTAACACATGCTCATACTAGTGTGTAAAAAAAACAAAAATCCACAATGTGCCGCGCTTCACTTCAAAAATAATATGTGTATCCAATCACTAATATTTCTAATGCATATCCAGATATATAAATGAATATAAATATATGTAATTGTGCATCCAGTTACTATTAGTTATATATCAAAATAAATGTAAAAGTGAATGAACCAATGATGATTGTCAACAACAGTGTCCATATGATTGTTATAAGCAGTCAAAAGAAAAATCCATATATGAGTTCCTTCAAACGTGTAAACTTTGCTTTATGTATAATATCCCGTGCTTCTTAAAAAGTATTTGGTGCAAATAACTTGCATAAACGTGCTCCCCCCCCCTGGTTGTGCTCTCACCTCAAATATATGAACAAACCGTTAAGTAAGGTCATATAGCGCTTGTGTCCCTTTAAATGGACCAAAGTGTGGATGGGACGGTATCCTGCTGTTTGGGGTCCTTCTCCACTCAAACGATAAACTCCCCTTCCACGGTGGTTATTGTAGAGGAATACATCAAATCATAGTGTATTACCCTTTAAAAATCATTTTTATTAATAAAAGTAATGCACTCACATGTACTCTATGTTAAAACCGCATTGTGCACAAAATGTGTCCTCCAGAACATTTTCCCAGGTGAAAATCCTAAAATTGCCAGCTGGTGTCAGTATGGTACCATCGAGCATCGTGAGGGGCTTTGACGTCATGACGCTGGATGGAGCACGTTTATGCAAGTTATTCGCACCAAATACTTTTTAAGAAGCACGGGATATTATACGATAAAGCAAAGTTTGCACGTTTGAAGGAACTCATATTTGGATTTTTCTTTTGACTGCTTATAACAATCATAGGACAGAGAGATGTTTCATAAGCATGTTTTCATCACCTCGATGGAAGCTATATAGGTGGTGCTCTGATCGAAGGAGTTTTACACACAGGTTGGACTGATTTTAAGAAAGTTGTAGATCTTTGCATTTGTACACCAGAACATGCAAACCTATTACTTGATGTAAACACAGCCGGTAATCATCTGTGCATATCAGATGGCATGAAAACTGTATCCTGGACCCATAAAAAGCAGATTTGCCCAGGATTGCCAAACAGATTCCAGCAGCTTCCTTAGGTGTTAAGCACTGGGACATTTTCCTCAGGGCGACATTACTGGGAGGTAGAGATTCTAAAAGAATGAGTGGGGGGATAGGGATGTGCTATTCCAGCATGGACAGATTAGGACCTTTTTTGTGGATTGCATTTAATAAGAAGTACTTGTGTTTGATGAGGTTTTACAGCAATTATGACTTCTCTCATGACCTTTGTCTGCAACAGCTATCAGGAATTTCCATGAGGAGGTTCAGGGTGTATCTGGATTATGAGGCTGGTGAGATCTCTTTTTATGAGCTATGTGACCCCATCAGACACCGCTTCATTTTCACTGAGCACCTCCACACTGTACTGTATGTAGAGAAACGTTGTGTACAGATGCAAGACCAACCACCACAAAGAGGACCTGTCAGCTCTTGTACTGTCCTAGCTGAGTGTATTCATCCTGCCGGATTCCTGTTTTATAGGAAATGATTGCTATATTTGTATATTTTTATGTTCTTCAGTCAGTGTCACACCTTGCTTAAATGTTAAAGTCATCATTGTCATTCCTCAGCTTGGCAGTGTTAGACTACTCTGGGTTTTTGTTTGTAAGGCCTCCTACACATGACCATTTGGGTGCATAAAACAGATTCCAGCAGCAAGAGTCATCGGATTCTTGCGATTGGAGTGACAGGTGCATGCGAAGAGAGGAGGCCGCTCAGCCTATGTAAACTATTGACAGGCTGACAGTGGCCACCACAGTTCACATGTAGCCGCACACCAAGCAGGTACCTGTGGTTAGGGGCTGTGTCCAGGCTAAGACATCTGTTCCTGACCTCAGGTAACCCCGTGGTGTGCGGCTACTCAGCCTGTTTTTTGGCTTATATAGGCTAAGTCACTATTTGTGTGTACCTGTCATTCCGATGGCGGGAGTCTACTGATTCTTGCTGCGGAAATCCAATGTATGCAGCTAAATGGCTGTGTGAAGGAGCCCTTAGTGTTGTTTCCAATAGTTAAATCATGTGTATACGTGTGTGTACGTATAAAGTCATTTATAACTCTGCCCCAAATTACATCAACGATCTTGTCTCTAAATATCACCCAAACCGTCCCCTCCGCCCCTCGCAAGACCTCCTGCTCTCTAGCTCCCTTGTCTCCTCCTCCCATGCTCGTCTCCAGGACTTTTCCAGAGCTTCCCCTATCCTCTGGAACTCTCTACCCCAATCTATCAGACTATCGCCTACTCTGCTCACTTTTAGGCGATCTCTGAAAACCGATCTCTTCAAGGAAGCCTATCCTGCCCTCAGCTAATAATGGAGTCTTCTACTTTTCCAACCAGTCCATCCCCCACAGTTACTACCTTTTGTACCACTAGCCCCTCCCTCCTAGATTGTAAGCTCCAAGGAGCAGGGCCATCCTAACCCTCTTGTATTGTTGCTGTATTGTCTCCCGTTATATTGTAAAGTGCTGAGCAAACTGTTGGCGCCATAAATCCTGTATAATAATAATAATCATATGGACACTGTTGTTGACAATCATCATTGGTTTATTCACTTTTTCATTTATTTTGATATATAACTAATAGTAACTGGATGCACAATTACATATATTTATATTCATTTATATATCTGGACATGCATTAGAAATATTAGTGATTGGATACACATATTATTTTTGAAGTGAAGGACGGCACATTGTGGGTTTTTAGGACTACAGAACACCTCCCCCTTTCTCCATCTATACAAGGCTAGGTTCACACCCTCTTTATGCTCTTTCTCTAAAAAGTTATTCACTATATCGTATGGATGTATGTATATTAGAAGCCATAGGAATGACCGTTTCAGGCATTCCCGCCCCTTTCTCAAGCTTAATGCACATTTGAACTTGTGAAAGGGCAGGGATTCCCAAAACTCAAGAAGCGGCTGATTAGGCGGTGGCCTAATGCCTCACCCTCACAGGGGCTTTGCGGCACCTAATTTTCCTACGGCTAGGTTCACACATGTCTGGTGTGAATTTCCTGGTCATTTTCACTGCCAATTTCCAATGCTGCTATTCAGCGGTTCAGCTGCAGTTTTCAAATATGGTTCAGATGCAGATTTATGGAGCTGGTGGCCACTGACGTCTTTAATAATACCTGGTCCACTTCAGGTCCAGACACTTGCACCCCCTTCCAGTCTCGGACAATTTTCAGCTTTCAGCACTATCACTCTTTGAGTGACAATTACTCAGTCATGCAACACTATACCCATATTACATTTTTATCTTTTTATTGTGACAGATAGAACTTTCTTTTGGTGGTATTTGATCACCACGGGGTTTTTTATTTTTTGCTATATAAACGAAAAAATACTGAAAAGTTTGAAAAAAAACAAAACATTTTTTGCTTAGTTTTTGTTATATAGTTTTGCAAATAGATCATTTTTCTTCATAAATTTAGGCCAAAATGTATTCTGCTACATTTTTAGTATAAAAATAACCCAAAACAGTTTATATTATTTAGTCTGTGTGAAAGCTATAGAGTCTATAAACTATGGGATATATATTTGAAATATATGGCATATGGCTGTGATCAGGATGGTGGTATGACAGTAGCCAAGACACTGTTATGTGGTATGGGGGTGATCAGGACGCTGGTATGGGGTGTGGCTGTGATCGGGATGCTGGTATGGGGTGTGGCTGTGATCAGGATGCTGGTATGGGGTGTGGCTGTGATCAGGATGCCGGTATGGGGTGTGGCTGTGATCAGGATGCCGGTATGGGGTGTGGCTGTGATCAGGACGCCGGTATGGGGTGTGGCTGTGATCAGGACGCCGGTATGGGGTGTGGCTGTGATCAGGACGCCGGTATGGGGTGTGGCTGTGATCAGGACGCCGGTATGGGGTGTGGCTGTGATCAGGACGCCGGTATGGGGTGTGGCTGTGATCAGGACGCCGGTATGGGGTGTGGCTGTGATCAGGACGCCGGTATGGGGTGTGGCTGTGATCAGGACGCCGGTATGGGGTGTGGCTGTGATCAGGACGCCGGTATGGGGTGTGGCTGTGATCAGGACGCCGGTATGGGGTACGGCTGTGATCAGGACGCCGGTATGGGGTGTGGCTGTGATCAGGATGCCGGTATGGGGTGTGGCTGTGATCAGGATGCCGGTATGGGGTTTGGCTGTGATCAGGATGCCGGTATGGGGTGTGGCTGTGATCAGGGTGCTGGTATGGGGTGTGGCTGTGATCAGGACGCCGGTATGGGGTGTGGCTGTGATCAGGATGCCGGTATGGGGTACGGCTGTGATCAGGATGCTGGTATGGGGTGTGGCTGTGATCAGGATGCTGGTATGGGGTGTGGCTGTGATCAGGATGCTGGTATGGGGTGTGGCTGTGATCAGGATGCTGGTATGGGGTGTGGCTGTGATCAGGATGCTGGTATGGGGTGTGGCTGTGATCAGGATGCTGGTATGGGGTATGGCTGTGATCAGGACATTGGTATGGGGTGTGGCTGTGATCAGGACAGTGGTATGGTGTATGGGGGGTGTTTTGTTTGCACTGGGACAGGTGACAAGGCCTCCTGAATGATGTATTATTGATATTGTGGGGCAGTGATCAGGGACACAGGGGAACTAAACTGGGGCAGTGGGGAGGCTGGCAGTGCAGTGTGTGAGGGTACAAGCAGCCTGACATTCAGTGTAAACTCACACACTGCAGGATCGTTCACACTGAGAGCAGAGAGAAGCGATTGGTCACAGCAGTCACATGTGATACACCACGTGATCGCCCTAACACAGCGGTAATGTGATCCACTGTGTCCGGGCGACACACCGATCACCGGGTTTCGTGGTGAGCGCTCTGTGAGCCGCACACGAGCCATCAATGCAGGCTATCGTAAGGAGGGGGCCAGGTAGCTGGCTGCTTGTCCTGGTTTGGTTTGGATTTTGACGGTAACCCCAATGCCAAAAAAAGGACCCTTATCCGAGCATGTGGCCAGGCTAGCCAGTAAAGGGGTGAGACCCCCAGATCCTGCCAACCCAACCCCCCCCCATCCATGTCACGGTCATGCAACGCTGTACACGAATGACATTTTTCATTTTGTTTCCCACAAAGATAGAGCTTTCTTCTGGTGATATATGAACACCACTAGGTATTTATTATATAAATGAACATTTTGAAACAAAAAAAACTATATTGTTTACTTTTTGTTATAAAACATATCCAATAAAAATTTAAAAAAAATTTCTTCATAAATTTAGGCCAACATATATTCTGTTACATGTTTTAGGTAAAAAAAAAAAACGCAAATCAGTAAATGTGTATTAATTGGTTTGTGTGAAAGTTGCAGCGTCTACAAACAATGGGATAAATAATAAATACTGGATTTTTCTTTATCTTTTACATTTATTTATGTTTATACTATTAATGGCGATGATGAGTGGGGCTGTGATAGTGCGCCGAGCAATCTGACACTTTGTCACAACTGACACTGACATCTCCAGTGACACTGATACAGTGATCAGTGTTAATACTATACACTGTCACTGTATAAATGACACTGACTGGGAAGGGGTAACATCTAGGGGCAATCAAAGGGTTAGCGGTGTGTACTGTGTGTACTATGGGCTGCTTTTACTAATCCATTTGGCTGTTTTTACTCTCTGCTTTGCAGGGAGAAAAAAATAGACACATCGCTGCTGTTTGTACAGAGGTCTGTGTTGCTTGTCAACACAGAGCTCTGCTAAGTCATTCGCTCAGCCGTTCAGCAGGTCCCAGCCATAAATCATTTGGCTGAACCTGCTGATTGGCTTGGGCTGTAGCGAATGGCAGCACAGATGGGGGTAACGGGCACACAAGCCCCCTACCTAGAAATGAAAGATCACATACATGTACGTGATCTGGTGCAGAGGAGACCCCAGGCTGCTGTATATTTGCATGGGCCTGTCGGCAGCTGGTTAATTCATGGAACAGAGTTCTACTACCTAATAGTCTCTTATATGTTGTGGTGAGATGTCTGGAATCGGGATCCCAGATCTTCACATCCAGTGCAGCCATGACTAGAGGGTTCAACTCTTCTAGATGTGGGATTCATTTTATTGGATGGTCCATGCAGCAGAATTAGTGGGAACAGATGATACTATGAGAGACAGAAGAGGCCAGAGGGTGACTAAGCCCCGTAGACTCCACTGGGAACTAAAATCTCACTTTTGGGTGGACTGACCCTTTAACTGTACAGGATATGGTGGTGGTACACAAATGAAAGGAGTGCGGGACACACGGAATGATAGAAATGCCAGTCACCACAGACTTGGAATTACACTGTATCTGAGCACCACAAAGAGACAATGATCATTTATTCATTTGTAATAATCAAAGAAAACTCCCCCATCCATCCATGTTTCCATGCTTTATTTTACTGAGAAATCACTTTGAAAAACTCTTGTCTAGCATTACTGGCTGTGGCCACCTTGAGTAAGGGCAGATGACTGATGTAGCATTTACTCCCTGGAATCCATCTGCCCTTATCTCAGGCACGAGGGTGTGCTTTGCTGAGAAAGCCCCTGTTCCACTCCTGAATACTCCTGGGATGTATGAGTTTATTTGCCTAGGCTAGAAACCAGGAAGTAACTGAGGAATTGTTAATAAAAAAGAATACGTTTAAAACAAGTAAATGTGATCTACGTTCCTAAATACACTGCTCAAAAAAATTAAAGGAACGCTTTTTAATCAGAGTATAGTGTCAAGTCAATTAAACGTCTGGGATATTTATCTGGTCAGTTAAGTATCAGAGGGGGTTGTAAATCAGTTTCAGCTGCTTTGGTATTAATGAAATGAACAGTTGCATTAGATGGGCAACAATGAGACAACCCCAAACACAGGAATGGTTTTACAGGTGGAGGCCACTGACATTTTTTTCCCTGCTCATCTTTTCTGACTGTTTTTCACTAGTTTTGTATCATATGACGCCCTCCCAGAACTGGACAACCGCGCTCTATCCGTTATTGAGCTATAGCGCGCTTGGCAAGTGGTTAAAAAGATATCCCAGCATCCTCTGAGATCTCATGTTTCAGTCCATCTGATGCTGCCACGTTGCACCTCAGACTGTCCAGGAGCTCAGTGGTGACCTGGTCCAGATCTGGGAGGAAATCCTCCAGGACACCATCCGTCGTCTAATTAGAAGCATGCCCTGACGTTGTCAGACATACATACAAGCACGTGGGGGCCATACAAACTACTGAGGACCATTCTGAGTTGCTGCAATACAATTTTAGCAAAATGGACTCGTCTGCTGCATTTTTTTTTTCACTTTGATTTTCGGGGTGTCTTTGAATTCAGTCCTCTGTTGGTTGATCATTTTCATGAAACGATGGGGCGTCCTTATGTTCCTAACACATCACCCCGTCCATGTCAGTATAGAGACCCAACATGAGATTTTCCCCATTGAGATCTGATGTGTTCTCAAAGTGTTCCTTTGAGCCGTGTATTTGCTAAGGATAGCAGCAGAAGGATTGAAAATAGCTCATGTTTATTGAGATTGAAGTTTATTTTATTTATTATTTATTTCAGGTACTTCTATATCGCCGTCAATTTACACAGCACTTTACATATATATTGTACATTCACATCAGTCCCTAACCCTCAAGGGGCGTCCAATCTAAGGTCCCTAACTCACATTCTTACATACACCATCTATCTATCTATCTATCTATCCATCCATCTATCCATCCATCCCTTGGCGATTGCATGGACCGTCACTCGTAAGTGACTTTTTCCATGAATTCTCTTAGCAGTTATTTTACAGGGTAGGTTGCCAGGTCTTTCTCCAACCCCCACCATGCAGGAGATCCCACATGGCCAGGGATGAAACTAGGACAATTTAGACAGGAGCCAATTCACCTACCAGCATGTCTTTGGAGTGTGGGAGGAAACCGGAGTACCCAGAGGAAACCCACACAGGCACAGGGAGAACATGCAAACTCCAGGCAGGTGGTGCCGTGGTTGGGATTCAAACCAACGACCCAAGTACTGCCAGGCGGAAGTTTAGCCACTGTGCTGCCCAAGTTGTGCATTCAAGTTTTTCTGTTGCCTGAAGTTGCCCCTCCTTTGATCAATTTATAGTGTTCCATTGAACGGGCTGCCGCCACACGCCAGAATAGACCAAATATCGGACACGCATCGTTTCTTCTGACTAGATGTGCAGTGTGTTGCGCTGCAATGCATGTTTGTCAGATGTGCGTTCGGTTCCTATTGACAATGGATGGCACTGCAACACGCTAATGCATGGAACACGTGTTGACCTATGTTGCAGGAATGCATCTTACCGCAACACAAAAGTGTGATTGGATGCTTCATGTAAGGTGCGCATAGGCAGGGCAATTCACAGAACGTTCCAATACACAGAGTCCTCCAGCATACTTACCAGCCAGCCAGCAAAATTGGAAAAAGCCTAAAATGTTTCAGCAATTTGTGTTCAGTTTGTTGGATACATTTGCAAATATATGTGAAGCCGCACTGCCACGTCAAGGCTCCTCTGTACAGTGCGGTCCCTAACTCCACTCTAATGTCATTTCCAAATTGTGACATACAGAGCAAGAAATACATTCAGAATGTAAACTAGTTCAACAGAAATTACATCAAAAACAGAGGTTTTGGTTGCATATATTTGCAATCATATACAAAACTACCATCTATAGACGTCTAAAACATGAGTGAAAAAAATACTGGCCTCCAACCTCCCCTTATAGCCAGTCCAACACACGCCTTTAAAAAAGAATACCGGCCTCCAACCTCCCTTTATAGCCGGTCCCACACACACCTGGAAAAAAAATATTGTAGCTCTCTTGTGGGTGAAGAGAGCTGGTGTAATTGCTTTCTTGGAGGCAGGTGCTGATGACAATCCTTCAATAGAGCGATGACGGAGCCTCCACGTGAATGTCACATGCTGAGGGAGCCTCCACGTGAATGTCACATGCTGACGGAGCCTCCACGTGAATATCACATGCTGACGGAGCCTCCACGTGAATATCACATGCTGACGGAGCCTCCACGTGAATATCACATGCTGACGGAGCCTCCACGTGAATATCACATGCTGACGGAACCTCCACGTGCTCGGCACATTCTGACGGAGCCCCCACGTGCTCGGCACATGCTGTCGGAGCCCCCACGTGCTCGGCCCAAGCCGTCGGAGCCCCAACGTGCTCGGCACAAGCCGTCGGAGCCCCCACGTGCTCGGCACAAGCCGTCGGAGCCCCAACGTGCTCGGCACAAGCCGTCGGAGCCCCCACGTGCTCGGCACAAGCCGTCGGAGCCCCCACGTGCTCGGCACAAGCCGTCGGAGCCTCCACGTGCTCGGCACAAGCCGTCGGAGCCTCCACGTGCTCGGCACAAGCCGTCGGAGCCTCCACGTGCTCGGCACAAGCCGTCGGAGCCTCCACGTGCTCGGCACAAGCCGTCGGAGCCTCCACGTGCTCGGCACAAGCCGTCGGAGCCTCCACGTGCTCGGCACAAGCCGTCGGAGCCTCCACGTGCTCGGCACAAGCCGTCGGAGCCCCAACGTGCTCGGCACAAGCCGTCGGAGCCTCCACGTGCTCGGCACAAAAAAAATACTGGCCTCCAACCTCCCCTTATAGCCAGTCCAACACACGCCTTTAAAAAAGAATACCGGCCTCCAACCTCCCCTTATAGCCGGTCCAACACACACATGGAAAAAAAATATTGTAGCTCTCTTGCGGGTGAAGAGAGCTGGTGTAATTGCTTTCTTGGAGGCAGGTGCTGATGACAATCCTTCAATAGAGCGATGAGGGAGCCTCCACGTGAATGTCACATGCTGAGGGAGCCTCCACGTGAATGTCACATGCTGACGGAGCCTCCACGTGAATGTCACATGCTGACGGAGCCTCCACGTAAATAACACATGCTGACGGGGCCTCCACGTAAATAACACATGCTGACGGGGCCTCCACGTAAATAACACATGCTGACGGGGCCTCCACGTAAATAACACATGCTGACGGGGCCTCCACGTAAATAACACATGCTGACGGGGCCTCCACGTAAATAACACATGCTGACGGGGCCTCCACGTGCTCGGCACAAGCCGTCGGAGCCTCCAACGTGCTCGGCACAAGCCGTCGGAGCCTCCAACGTGCTCGGCACAAGCCGTCGGAGCCTCCAACGTGCTCGGCACAAGCCGTCGGAGCCTCCAACGTGCTCGGCACAAGCCGTCGGAGCCTCCAACGTGCTCGGCACAAGCCGTCGGAGCCGCCAACGTGCTCGGCACAAGCCGTCGGAGCCGCCAACGTGCTCGGCACAAGCCGTCGGAGCCTCCAACGTGCTCGGCACAAGCCGTCGGAGCCTCCAACGTGCTCGGCACAAGCCGTCGGAGCCTCCAACGTGCTCGGCACAAGCCGTCGGAGCCTACACGGGCTCGGCACAAGCCGTCGGAGCCCCAACGTGCTCGGCCCAAGCCGTCGGAGCCTCCACGTGCTCGGCACAAGCCGTCGGAGCCTCCACGTGCTCGGCACAAGCCGTCGGAGCCTCCACGTGCTCGGCACAAGCCGTCGGAACCTCCACGTGCTCGGCACAAGCCGTCGGAACCTCCACGTGCTCGGCACAAGCCGTCGGAACCTCCACGTGCTCGGCACAAGCCGTCGGAACCTCCACGTGCTCGGCACAAGCCGTCGGAGCCCCCACGTGCTCGGCCCAAGCCGTCGGAGCCCCCACGTGCTCGGCCCAAGCCGTCGGAGCCCCCACGTGCTCGGCACAAGCCGTCGGAGCCCCCACGTGCTCGGCACAAGCCGTCGGAGCCTCCACGTGCTCGGCACAAGCCGTCGGAGCCTCCACGTGCTCGGCACAAGCCGTCGGAGCCTCCACGTGCTCGGCACAAGCCGTCGGAGCCTCCACGTGCTCGGCACAAGCCGTCGGAGCCTCCACGTGCTCGGCACAAGCCGTCGGAGCCCCCACGTGCTCGGCCCAAGCCGTCGGAGCCTCCACGTGCTCGGCCCAAGCCGTCGGAGCCTCCACGTGCTCGGCACAAGCCGTCGGAGCCTCCACGTGCTCGGCACAAGCCGTCGGAGCCTCCACGTGCTCGGCACAATCCGTCGGAGCCTCCACGTGCTCGGCCCATGCTGTTGGAGCCTTCCAGGCGGAAGTGCTAACTATTTAGCCAATGTGCTGCCTCCAACCATTTAGCTACCGGCCTCCAACCTCCCCTTATAGCCGGTCCAACACACACCTTGAAAAAAATATTGTTGCTCTCTTGTGGGTGAAGAGAGCTGGTGTAATTGCTTTCTTGGAGGCAGGTGCTGATGACAATCCTTCAATAGAGCGATGACATAGGGGACTTTCTGATGATGAAGATCCTCCTCTTCTTCACCTCCTAGTGTAAAATTTCTTCCAACTTCTTGGCCATCTTAACTCCCAGAACAGTGGCACCCTGGCCATTTAAGTGCAGTCCGTCCCTGCTGTAGAGCTGGTAACTGAACGAAAAGTCTGCCCAGTTCTCCATGAACTCAAACCCCTCCTCTCTGCACCAGTTCTTCAGCCACTTGTTAAGCTCTCTAATCTCATTCTGCCTCACTGGTGTGGCTCGAGGTACAGGCAGTATTTCTGAAAATACTGCCTTGGAGGTTCTTTTCTTCAATATAGCTCCCAAGTCTCTGAAATCTTTTTGTAGGGCGTTCCATCTTCCTCTGACTTTGTCGTTGGTGCCGACATGTACGATGACAGCTGGGTCCTCCCCAGCCCCTTTCAGCAATCTGTCCATGCGATCTGCAATGTCCCGAACCCGAGCGCCTGGTAAACTACAGACTGTTCGGCAATGACGGTCTTTGTGACAGATTGCTCTCTCTGTACCTCTAAGAATGGAGTCCCCTACCACCAGTATATGTCTATCCTTTCTTGTATCCTTGCCCCCATCTTCACTGGAGGAGATGTTCCCCTGGCATTTTGGTAGGGTCTTGTCATTAACGTCGCGTTCTGTCGGAGTCTCCACGTGAATGTCACATGCTGATGGAGCCTCCACGTGAATGTCAACTACTGACGGAGCCTCCACGTGCTGGGCACATGCTGTCGGAGCCTCCACGTGCTGGGCACATGCTGTCGGAGCCTCCACGTGCTGGGCACATGCTGTCGGAGCCTCCACGTGCTGGGCACATGCTGTCGGAGCCTCCACGTGCTGGGCACATGCTGTCGGAGCCTCCACGTGCTGGGCACATGCTGTCGGAGCCTCCACGTGCTGGGCACATGCTGTCGGAGCCTCCACGTGCTGGGCACATTCTGTCGGAGCCTCCACGTGCTGGGCACATTCTGTCGGAGCCTCCACGTGCTCGGCCCATTCTGTCGGAGCCTCCACGTGCTCGGCACATTCTGTCGGAGCCTCCACGTGCTCGGCACATTCTGTCGGAGCCTCCACGTGCTCGGCACATTCTGTCGGAGCCTCCACGTGCTCGGCACATGCTGTCGGAGCCTCCTCGTGCTCGGCACATTCTGTCGGAGCCTCCACGTGCTGGGCACATTCTGTCGGAGCCTCCACGTGCTGGGCACATTCTGTCGGAGCCTCCACGTGCTGGGCACATGCTGTCGGAGCCTCCACGTGCTGGGCACATGCTGTCGGAGCCTCCACGTGCTGGGCACATGCTGTCGGAGCCTCCACGTGCTGGGCACATGCTGTCGGAGCCTCCACGTGCTGGGCACATGCTGTCGGAGCCTCCACGTGCTGGGCACATGCTGTCGGAGCCTCCACGTGCTGGGCACATGCTGTCGGAGCCTCCACGTGCTGGGCACATGCTGTCGGAGCCTCCACGTGCTGGGCACATGCTGTCGGAGCCTCCACGTGCTGGGCACATGCTGTCGGAGCCTCCACGTGCTGGGCACATTCTGTCGGAGCCTCCACGTGAATGTCACATGCTATCTGAGCCTTTACGTGCTCGGCACATGCTGACGGAGTCTCCATGTCGATATCATATCTCTTCTCGCTCACTGTGGCAAGCCTGCCGGGTGAGCTGTGTTTGCAGTAAATAATATTTACATCTACAATAAAAAAGAATTGAATTTAGCACCTTAATCTACATTTTATATATTTTTCTTTATACAAAATCAAAATACAGAGAAAGTTAGAAACACCTGTGCCAGTGACAGTAAGGAGACCTGACATGATAGGGACACAGGGATGACTATAGTGGCCTTCATATAAAAATGCTAGTTGGGTGGCAGTTATGCCAAGCCTCTACAATTAAATGACTGAAGAAACCGGCAAGTTAAATGAGTGGGCGGGTCACAAGGGAAGTGGCAGTAGGAAGTAGTGGTGTCACCTGCCTGGCTCTGCATTGTGGCTGGGGTTTGTGAATCATTGGGCCAGCTAAGCACAGCCTTTTTTTACTGGCAGTTTTGCCCAGAAAGTGTCATTTATCAGCCCTGAGGTCAAACAGGATACGGGTCACCCACTATGGGGGGGTCATACACCAGCCTGACAACAGCTGATTGTTTGCATTGGCAGGGAGAGTACACACGTGACTAATGTAGTAGGAATATTTATGTCTAGTCATATGTTTTTATCAATGTTATATGGATATTCATACTTTTGCTGGTGGAGTTGCAATGTGAGCGTCACATGTATTCATGACCATCCCTATACATGTGTGCATATGGGAATGTCAGCCGTCATCAGTGTCTATGACCATCCCTGTACATGTGTGCATATGGGAATGTCAGCCGTCATCAGTGTCTATGACCATCCCTGTACATGTGTGCATATGGGAATGTCAGCCGTCATCAGTGTCTATGTCAGCCATCATCAGTGTCTATGGCGAGCCCTGTACATGGATACATATGGGAATATCAGCCGTCATCAGTGTCTATGGCCATCCGTATATATGTGTGCATATGGGAATGTCAGCCGTCATCAGTGTCTATGGCGATCCCTATACATGTGTGCATATGGGAATGTCAGCCCTCATCAGTGTCTATGGCGATCCCTGTACATGGATACATATGGGAATGTCAGCCGTCATCAGTGTCTATGGCGATCCCTATACATGTGTGCATATGGGAATGTCAGCCCTCATCAGTGTCTATGGCGATCCCTGTACATGGATACATATGGGAATGTCAGCCCTCATCAGTGTCTATGGCGATCCCTGTACATGGATACATATGGGAATGTCAGCCGTCATCAGTGTCTATGGCCCAGGGATGATGAATTCCTATCTCCCTACACCTGGGACATGTTCAGTCCTGCTGCGGGCAAAATAAAAAAAAAAAATTTCTAATATTTTTAGTTGTAAACCATGAAAGGTACACCCAAGTACATATCATCCAATCCCCTCCCCCCAGACATATACACACGTACAAACGTAAAAGCACACGCTGGGGCTCCTACACATGAAAACGTTGATTGCAATACACGTTACATATCGCCGCACACGCCAGAATGAGCGCAATAATTCTAGCAGCAGACCCCCTCCATACACTATACTGATCACCTAGAAGGGGCTGTAAAAGCGTCAACTACAGAAAATGTCGGACTGTTACAGCCCCTTCTAGGTGATCAGTATAGTGTATGGAGGGGGTCTGCTGCTAGAATTATTGCGCTCATTCTGGCGTGTGCGGCGATATGTAACGTGTATTGCAATCAACGTTTTCATGTGTAGGCGCCCCAGTGTGTGCTTTTACATGTGTACGTGTGTATATGTCTGGAGGGAGGGGTGTTATGTGATTGGGAGGAACTTTAATTTTTTCAATTAAAAAAATATATTTTATTTTTTCTGAATTTGTTTCCATGACATAGGGAACAATGTGCCGTCTGTGATGTATTTTGGTGACAGGTTCTCTTTATGGAGACATCTGAGGTGTAATAGACCCCGGATGTCTCCCCTGTACTACACTGGATGGACTGCAATGCACATCGGATTCCATATGTCCCGCCCTCGGTGGGCGGGGATCTCTGACCGGTAACCAGGAAATGACATCACACCGTCACTTCCTGGTCAGGACCAGACGGGCACGGGCGCTCTTCTCCTTCCTCTCCTGCTGAGGGCGGTGAGTCGGCCCCGGGGCCCGCAGATGAGGGGGCGGAGCCTGGGAGATAGTGGGCGGGGGGAGGGTCACACAGGGCTGGGGGCGGATCACAAGGGGCTGGGGGGCCGGCACTGTGTGGAAGCGGCTGCGCTGCCCCTCCAATGCTTCCACCTGACAGGTGAGCCCCGCAGCAGGGCTGAAGGGGAGAGGAAACTACCTGCCCCACCCCCGGGACGTGTCCGGACATGCCCGGCCATATGAATTCCCCATCCCTGCTGGAATGTCAGCTCTCCTCAGTGTCTATGGGGATCCCTGTACATGTGTCCATATGGGAATGTCAGCCGGGAAAAAGGGGAAAAAAGGGTCCAGTGAGAGGAGGTGAGTTCCCTCGTCTCTCTCTAGATCCACAATACATACCATTTTGGTGTTCTGCCTTGTGGTGGCGCCCATTGACTTTACAGCCGGCGCCTAAACATCCAGCAACGGCTCTGAAGCAGCCGCGCAGAAAAGCCCGAGTCCTCTTCATGGTGGTGGGCCTCTTGGTGGTGGGATCTGCAGACTGCTCAGTGATCCCTCCTTCCATAGGGGGCTTTCCTTCCCCCGATTCCTCTTTGGTGGTTTTCTGAGAAATAAACGTTTTAATCTTCAATTGTCTCATTACGGAAAATAATGAAACCCGCTTCAACCTGTGTGAGAGAGGAAGTGCAGCCAATCGGATCAAATCCGAACCGATGAGACTGCAAGCCAAACTCAGGAGAAGGAACAATCACGTCTGCTCTGTACCGGGTACAAGGAGCGACTGAAGGGACTCTGGCAGAGCTGGCTTAGGGGGGAGAAGGGGGGGGGGGAGGGGGGGAAGGGGGAGGAGTCAGGCGATGACATCACGGTGCTGGAGAGCCTTTTTTTTTTTCTTTTTCAAAGTTTTCTTAAAGGGGCCACGTCCTTTTTAAATTCAGCCACCTGCAGGTTCAATTCAAAAACAAGGACGTGGCCCCTTTAAGAACTCTAGGTGACTGTTTTTTTTTTTTTTTTTTTTCAAATCTCCTGGTACTCAGACAAACACAACTGACGATTTTTCCTAAAGGGGCGGCAGTTATGTGAATGCAGCCTCAGTATATAGATCTCATATACCAGGAGAAGAGGTTTTTTCTTTTTTTTTTAATTTAAGTGAGTTATTTTGATTGATATTTCATCCTTACAGTCCCACGGCTTAAAATAAAGGTCTTTATTCCTATGAGAACTCTGTGATTGGAGCTTATCGCTGAATAGAAAGATTTCCTGCAGAACAAATATTTTCATTTCTGTCTTGCTTTTTTTATTTATATTGTCTTTTATCGGTATTTCCCTAAATGGTGGAATTTTTTTTTTCTTTCAATGCGAAAACGTCTCCCATAGACTTTAATGCAAAATCCCCTCCCATAGACTTCAATGTGAAGTCCCCTCCCATAGACTTTAATGCGAAAACACCTTTCAGTAACAATCCTATGTGAACACTTCTCTTCTCTTGAGGCTCTGCGCTATCACTTGTGATTCTGGAACGCACCTCAACAAACTCGCACAGAACCCTTTCCATAATGGCACTCAAAGCACAATGCGTGTGGGTGGCATCTGTGTGAACCTCCTCAATAGGAGCACATAATATCTAGCCTGTCATGTCAATCTGTGAGTTTGAAAATGCATCCAGAATGGCATATGTGTGAAGCAGGGCTGCTCTTTTCACATTTGGGCATTTTGGGATTGCGGCAGAATCGCTGTGATCGCAAAACGCAGGTTCAGGCGCCATTATTTATTATTAGGGCTCATGTACACGGGGCGTTTGGAAAACTCTTCTGATCTCTGGAAACTGACTGCTAGAAAACATAGGTAAAAAATGTCAGTTTAGCCGCGTTTGCATACCGCGTTTATGCGCGTTTACGTTTAGACGCGTTTTTAATAATAGCATCAGGAGACCTTCCAAATGCCCAGAATGCACTGAAAATAGTAAATCATGAAATATTTCAGACATTTTGAGAGGAATAGAGAGCAGAAGCAGAGAGAGCAGTATGTGTGGAGATGACCTGTCTTTTCTGGTTGTAGTCGCTATGGATCCCATCATAATGCGGCGCGTTTTACCATTTTTTCCTTCACGTGAAACCTGGACCTGACTGCGCTGGTGTACCGGGTCCATTGGAATACATGGAAAATGCTTTGCATGCACTTTTGATGAAGAAAATCGGCTCTGGACAGCATCTGGATATGGACCTGTCAAAAAACGCGTCTAAACGCAAACGATTGTAAAGACGGTTAACAGCATTCATAAGTATTTGGCGTTTGAAATGGCGGTAAAATCTACTCCTGAACGCCTGTGTGTACATGGACACAGGGAGACATAAAGGAGAGTTCAGGGGCTGCTGAAAAATCTGCTCCACAGTTCCTGACCGTCAGTGTAGCAGCTGCAGTGTACATGAGCCCTGAAAACGTTTCAGTTTTGCCGTGATTGTCGCGCGGTAAGTCACATGGTGTGAAGCTTGTCCCCCAAAAGTCGCCTTGCCCCAGGAGCTGACAATCCATGCTACTCTTTACAAAAATAAGTCCGCTGGGTTGAATGAAAACAAAGCTTGTAGTGTGTACCCGGCTACAGCGCCCTCTGCTGGAGGTAGTGAGTAAACAGATGAAGGACTCCATCTCTTCCACTCTCTGCCCCTGATAACAGTCAGGTCTGCGATGGTTGAACAGTGACTGATGAAAGGTTATAGCCTGTGATAGCCGGGTGTGAAGAAGGGCAATAAACTCACAAATGATAATGTGTTCATTTCCAGGTCTTATCCCAGAGAGGTGCCTCTATGTCTGTACCACAGGGTGTTGCAGTTCATCTGCTCAGCCGGGATCAACTCTGTTGTCTCTCTTGTTACAAACTGTTCATGACCACTGTGGTTCTGGGTATGGTGCTGTGTGGTTCTGGGTATGGTGCCGTGCGGTTCTGGGTATGGTGCCGTGCGGTTCTGGGTATGGGGCCGTGCGGTTCTGGGTATGGGGCCGTGCGGTTCTGGGTATGGGGCCGTGCGGTTCTGGGTATGGGGCCGTGCGGTTCTGGGTATGGGGCCGTGCGGTTCTGGGTATGGGGCCGTGCGGTTCTGGGTATGGGGCCGTGCGGTTCTGGGTATCAGACTGCGGGCTCCTGGGTATCGGGCTGTGTGTGTGGCTCCTGGGTATCGGGCTGTGTGTGTGGCTCCTGGGTATCGGGCTGTGTGTGTGGCTCCTGGGTATCGGGCTGTGTGTGTGGCTCCTGGGTATCGGGCTGTGTGTGTGGCTCCTGGGTATCGGGCTGTGTGTGTGGCTCCTGGGTATCGGGCTGTGTGTGTGGCTCCTGGGTATCGGGCTGTGTGTGTGGCTCCTGGGTATCGGGCTGTGTGTGGCTCCTGGGAATGCTGTGTGTGGCTCCTGGGTATCGGGCTGTGTGTGTGGCTCCTGGGTATCGGGCTGTGTGTGTGGCTCCTGGGTATCGGGCTGTGTGTGGCTCCTGGGTATCGGGCTGTGTGTGTGGCTCCTGAGTATCGGGCTGTGTGTGTGGCTCCTGAGTATCGGGCTGTGTGTGGCTCCTGTGTGTCCTGACCCGGAAGTGACGTGATGATACGACTTCTGGGGCCCCATTGACAGACTCCTGACCATGGAGGCCAGGATAGAATGTAATGCAGTGCACTGTATTCCTGTCAGTGTAGTACAGGGGACACACCCGGGGCTTTTAGAACTTTGATGTCTCAATAAAGAGAACCTGTCACACAGAAAAAAAGTAAAAAAAAATAAAAGTAATAAATGAAAGTTACACCCAAGCACATCTCCTCCTCCCCCCTCCTCCAAAATATAAAAATTGAGACCCCCCACATATATGCATGTTGAAGCGTCAAAGCACACAGTGGGGCCCCTACACATGAAGATTGCGATACATGTTACATATCAGCGCACACGCCAGGATGAGGCAATAATTCCAGCACCAGACCTCCTCCATACACTACACTGATGACCTTTAACCCCTCCCACCTGACCAATGTACATAAACGGCCAGCTGGGAGCTTCCCCGTTCTGATTGGACGTTCCTGTACGTCCCTCAGAACATGTGCTTGTGTGCGGCCCCGGGGCCACGCAACAGCACGGATCTGTGATGGCCGCGCCCGTTGGACTCAGCCCATTACGTATTGGGATATGGGCTCTCTGATTGGACCTTCCAATGGTGATGGCAGTGTCCAATCACAGCCATCTCTGAATGTCAGCTGACACGTGTCTCTGTAGCTGTTCCCTCAGCTGAGGTCTGTGAGAGCTCAGTGAGGGGGGGAGGGGGGGATGCTGCAAATTGTGACAGTTGATGTGTGTAGCTGATGATTTTATTCCTCCATTACACAGCTCTGCAGCCCCCCCACACCAGGACACCAAGCAGCATGTGTCCCTGTCCACATGTCAGCGTCTGTCAGTGTCCCACATACATGTCATCACCTGTCAGTGTCCCACAAACATGTCATCACCTGTCAGTGTCCCACAAACATGTCATCACCTGTCAGTGTCCCACAAACATGTCATCACCTGTCAGTGTCCCACAAACATGTCATCACCTGTCAGTGTCCCACAAACATGTCATCACCTGTCAGTGTCCCACAAACATGTCATCACCTGTCAGTGTCCCACATACATGTCATCACCTGTCAGTGTCCCACATACATGTCATCACCTGTCACAGTGTACAGGGCACAAAACAAAGAAATAATAAAAAACAATGTAAAGTGCCCCCATCCCCCCCTCGCTGAAGTGCAAAGGTGAACGCAGGCATTGGTGTCATACACATACATGACCAGTGATCACACCACACATGTGAGGTATCGCGGTGAATGTCGGAGGAGAGCAATAATTCTATCACCTGACCTCCTCTGTAACGCTAAACTGGTAACCTGGAACGGCTTATAAAGTGTCTCCTATAAAGATTTGTAAATCACGTAGTTTGGCGCCATTCCATAATCGTGACAATTATAAAGCGTGACGGGTTTTTATCTATTACTTGGTGCAACACCAGATTTTCTATTTTACCAAAAATGTGGGTATTATATAGTGTTTGTGCATCAAAATTCTTTAACCGCTTCCCCCCCGACCACTGCACATAATCGGCCAGGTGGGATCATCGCTGTTCTGATTGGACGTTCCTGAACAGTAGTAAAGTACAGGCACAGTGTTGTGGGGTCTGTGCTTTGTGCAGGCATGGAGTCACAGAGGGGAGGAGGGTGAGTTATGAGAGGAGGGGACTGGCATGGAGGGTAAAGCAGGGGGTGTAGGAATGGTGCTGAAAGGTGAAGAGGAGCCTGCAGGTGCAATGCTGACAGTGAAGGGCTGGGGGTCAGTTGGAGAGAAGGGGGGAGCAGGCATAATGGTGTTAGGGGGGCAGGTGCGCTATCTGCAGGGGGGGGGGTGCAGGCACAATGGTGTTAGGTGGGCAGGTGTGCTGTCTGCGGGGGGGGGGGGTGTGCAGGCATAATGGTGTTAGGGGGGCAGGTGTGCTGTCTGCGGGGGAAGGGGTGCAGGCATAATGGTGTTAGGGGGGCAGGTGTGCTGTCTGCGGGGGGGGGGGGGTGCAGGCACAATGGTGGGGGCTATAAGCATTGGGTTTGGGTGAAAGGGGACTGGACGGGTGCAGTAGTGATAGAGGGTTGAGATGTAGGAGTGTGGGGGGCGGTGGGGAGAAGAAGATGCAGTGCTTAGAGGCAGCGTAAGAGGAAGGGGTGCCCCCTACCTGTTTTGCAAAACTACATTTTAAAACGTGGTTTTGCGCAGCCGTGCCGCCCTGCAAACGTACATATGCAGAGGCTGGGGCTGAAGAGGTTAACCACTTCCCTCCTGGCCAACAGCCGAATGGCGGCAGG